>NC_045436.1:66910436-66998581 GCF_002776525.5 Piliocolobus tephrosceles | reverse complement strand
TTTTTTTTTTTTTTTTTTTTTTTTTTTTTTTTTTTTTTTTTGAGACAAGAGTCTCGCTCTGTCGCCCAGGCTGGAGTGCAGTGGCCGGATCTCACCTCACTGCAAGCTCCGCCTCCTGGGTTCACGCCATTCTCCTGCCTCAGCCTCCCGAGTAGCTGTGACTACAGGCTCCCACCACCTCGCCCGGCCAGTTTTTTGTATTTTTTAGTAGAGACGGGGTTTCACCGTGTTAGCCAGGATGGTCTTGATCTCCTGACCTCGTGATCCGCCCGTCTCGGCCTCCCAAAGTGCTGGGATTACAGGCTTGAGCCGCTGCGCCTGGCCCATAGTTCTTAATTTCAAAACTTTCTATAAAACTACAGTAATCAAGACAGTGTGGTACTGACATATAGACAATGAAATATAATTGAGAGCCCAGATACAATAAGATATTATGTCAAGTGAAAGAATGCGTAGGCCCTATATCATGTGGTTTGATTTATATTAAATGTCTATTATAGACAAATTCATACAGACAGAAAATAGTGGTTTTCAGGCGCTAGAGGAGGAAGAATCAGGAGTGACTGCTAATAGATACAAAGTTCTTTCTGGGTTGATGGAGAAGTTCTAAAATTAATGGTGATGGCTGCACAAATTAGGCTGAATTGTACACTTTAAAAGGGTAAATTTTGTGACTTGTGAATTATATCTTAACAAAGCTGTTATAAAAGAAACAGTGGAGGCCCAAAGGGCAGTATAATGGCAGGTTCAGGGTGCTGAAGGAAAACTCCTGGCAACCAAGGATTCTGTATCCAGGAAAATAATCCTTCAGAAATAAAAGCAAAATAAGAGCATTCACAGGTTAAACTAATGTTAAGAAAATGTGTTGTTAGTAGTACTTCCCTAATTGGAATTCCAAAGAAAGTTCTTGAAGCTTGGAAAAAATTGTACCAGATGATAGCAAATCCACAGGAAGGAATAGTAAATACTGAAAATGATAATTGTGTGGATAAACATGAGACCTGTGAGTATGTATATGTGCATGTCTATATATTTGCTCTTATTTTCTTTTTAAAAAGTTGTTTAAAACAACACTGTGTTGTTGAGTTTATAACATAGATACAATATATATGACAATATAACAAAGGATTTGGTAAGAAATGGCTCTATATTGAAATAAAGTTGCTGTTTTACCATAAGCCAGTATGAATCTGAAATCAAATATGTAAGGTAAAGAGCTATATTGTAATTCCTAATGCAGCCATGAGGAAAATAAATGAAAAACTATTGATAAAATACCAACAGAAGGATTAACATAATTCAGTAAAACATTTTTCTTAAACTATAGGACAGTAAGGAAAAAGCAGATAAATTGTAAAAAGACATAAGATGTGAGAAATAAATAGTAAAATGGCAATATGAATTCACCATATCAATAATTACAATAAAGTAGACTAATTGTTCCAGTCAAATGACAGATCGTCAGACTGGGTTTAAAAAAAGCCTGATTCAAATATATGCTGTCTGCAACAGACACATTTTAAATTCAGTCTCAAATAAATTGCAAGTCATAAGGATGAAAGAAGACCTATCATATAAATAATAAGACAGCTGGAATATTTATATTAATATTAAATATACATGAGGAGAAATATTGCTGGAGACAAAGAGCAACATCTTACAGTGGTAGAAAGGTCAGTACATTACAAAGATACGTGTATGTGGGTGTAACAACAAAGCCCTAAAATATACAAGCAAAATCTGACAGAGTTGTGAAGTAAGATAGACAATTCAGCAACTGTAGTTGGTTTTAATTCTCCTTTGTCAGTAATTGATAGAACAACTCCACAGAAAATCGATAAAAATATAGGATAGTTAAACACTACCAACTAATCAAAACTCACTGACCTGTAGAAAACACTCTACACAATAGTAGAATGTATGTTCTTTTCAAGCCCACATGGAACATTCTTCAGCATAGGGTCATAAAGCAAGTCTCAGTAATTTTAAGAGGGTTAAAATCATGCCAAGTATGTTCTAACCACTATGGAATTAAATTAGAAATCAAGAACAGAATGAAATATGGGAAACTGCTATATATTTGGAAGTTATATCGCCTCCAAATAACTCATGGTTTGAGAAAAAATTATTAGGAAAACTAAGAAATACCTTGAACTAAGTGAAAGTGAAATGTGATATATTAAAATTTATGGAATACAGGTGGCCATTTGTAGCCATAAGTTATGCATTCTCAGATTCAACCAACTATGGATCGAAAATATTTGGGGGAGGGGGGAAGGTAAAGTTTAAAAAAAAATACAAAAATAAAAATAATACAAATAAAATACAGTATAACAACTATTTACATTGAATTTATATTGTATTAGATATTATAAATAATCTAGGGATGATTTAACGAATATGAGAGAATGTCCCTAGGTTATATGCAAATACCATGCCGTTTTATATAAGGGACTTGAGCTTCTGCAGATTTTGGTATTTCTAGAGGGTCCTGGAACCAATTCCCCATGGATACCAAGGAATGACTATATAAATCAGTACTTAGACATGTATAGCTTTAAATGCTTATATTAGAAAAGAATCTTAAAATCAGTTATTTGAGCTTCAAGCTCAAGAAGCCAGAAGAAGAAGAGCAAATCAGAACCAAAGTAAGTAGAAGGAAGGAAATAATAAAATGTAATGAATCAGAATAGAAATCAGTAAAATTGAAAATAGAAAAAAATAAGAAAAAATCTAAATTTGGTTCATTAAAAAATTAAACTTGGTAATCCTTTAGCTAGATTAACCAAGAAAAAATAACAGATAATAGAAATTATCAAAATTTGGAATTTAAAAAAAAATGATCATCACTACAGACCTTAAGAAGCTTAATATTATTATAAGGGATTATGAACAATTGTTTGTCAACAAACAAGTTAGATGAAATGGACATATTCCTAGAAAGACACAAATCATAAAAACTGACTCAAAAATAGAATATCCAAATAAAACTTAAGAGATCGAATTACTAATTAAATTATTTTCCTAAAGAAAATCTCAGACACATGTATGACTTCACTGGTGAATTCTGTCAAACATATAAGCAAACTATAATACAAATCCTACAAAAACTCTTTCAGAAAATGGAGGAGAAAATGCTTCTCTACTCATTTTACAAGTCCAGTGTTACCCTGATACCAAAAGTGGGCCAGAAAACATTACAAGAAATGAAAACTACAATCTCTGTCATGAAAATAAATGTGAAAATCCTTAGCAAGATATTGACAGACCAAATCCAGCAACATACAAAAAGGATTATACTCCACAACCAAGAAGGTTTATACCAGTAATGCAAGGTTGATTTGAGATCAGAAAATTACTTTATGTAACACACCATATGAATAAATTCAAGTTTAAAATTTGTATAATTATCTCAAAAGACGTACAAAATGCATTTGACAAAGTCCAGCACCCATTCACAATAAAAACACTGAACAAACAAGGAATAGAAGTGAACTTCCTCACCTTCATAAAGGGCATCAATGAAGAGCCTACCATTGACATTCTGCTTAATAGTTAAAAGACTGAATAACTCCTTTCCCTACTCAAGATTGGGGAGGAAGGCAAGAATGTGTGCTCTCAGCACTTGTATTCAACACTGTTCTGTAGGTCCTAGTGAGTGGAGCAAGGCAAGAAAAAGAGGTAAAAAGGTACCTATACTGTAAAGGATGAAGAAATTTTTTTTTCCCTAAATTGTATCTTGTAGATAAAATATTCTTTGGCAACTACCAAAAACAAACAAGTGGATCATATGTGACTTTAGCAAGGTCACAAGATATAAGAGCAATGTAGAAAAATAATTTGTTTCTATACAAGGAATGAATGCTCAAAAAATTGAGAAAGCAGCTTCATCCACAGTAGCACCAAATGTGTACTTTTGTGTGTGTGTGTGTGTGTGTTCGTGTGTAAACACAGAAGAATAAATTTAAAAGAAATACAAGACCTGTACACTGGAAATGATGAAACATAGATGAGAGAAATTGAAGGAAACCTAAGTAAATGGAGAGATGTACCATCATAATGCACTGGAAAACAGTATTGTTAGGATGTCACTTCTCTCCAAATTAATTTATAGCTTCAAAGCAAAATTAAACTTCCAGCAGGCTTTTGTGTAGAAATTGACAAGCTGATTGTGAAACTGATATGGAAATCCAAAGGACTTTTTTTTATTTTTTTGAGGCAGAGTCTTGCTCTGTCACCCAGGCTGGAGTGTGATGGCATGATCTCAGCTCACTGCAACCTCTGCCTTCCGGGTTCAAGTGATTCTCCTGTCTCAGCCTCCTGAGTAGCTGGCATTACAGGTGCCTGCCACCACGCCTTTTTGTATTTTTGATAGAGATGGGGTTTCAGCATGTTGGCCAGGCTGGTCTCGAACTTCTGACCCCAAGTACTCTACCCACCAAAGTGCTGGGATCGTAGGCATGAGCCACCGTGCCCAGCGCAATCCAAAGGACATTTAAGAGCCAAAAGAATTTTGAAAAAGAACCAAGTTGGAAAACTTACCTAGTTTCAAAACTTACAATAAGGCTATAGTAATTAAGACAATGTATTGATATAATAGACATATAGATCAGTGGAACAGAAATAAACCTATACACATATGATCAATTGTTTTTGTACAAAAGTGCCAATTTTATGGGAGAATCATTTTTCAACAAATAATGCTAAAATGGTGGGATATATGTGGGTGAAACAAAAAATTAACTTAGATCTTTATGTCAGTCATACACAAAAATTAACTCAAAATGGACTTTAGATCTAACTCTAAGAGCTAAAACTATAAAAGTTTAAAATATGAGAAAATATTTACATTATTAAATATAAATTAGAAAATATTTACATTATTAGGGAAGGATTTCTTAGATATGATACCAAAAGTATAACCCATAAAAGAAGAAAATTGATCATTTGACTCCAAAATAGAATACTTGCTTTTCAAAATTCATCATTAAGGAAATGAAAATACAAACTACAGACTATGAGAAAATGCCGCTTTGGAAAACAGTTTGGCATTTTCTTAAGATGGTAAATGTGTGATCAGCAATTCCACTGGTAATGCATGTTTATAACAGCATTATTCAGAAAAGCCAAAAACTGGAAGCAATTCAAATGTTAATCAGCTGGTGCATACATAAACAAAATGTGTTATACCCCTGCAATGAAATATTATACCCCTACAATGGAATACTGGTCAGCAATAAAAAAGAACAAGCTACTGATACATGAAACAAACTAAATGAACTGGAAAACTTTATGCTAACTAAAAGAAGCCTGACACAACAGGATCCTTATTGTGTTAATTTATATGAATTTTTTAGAAAAAGTAAAACTCTAGAGACAGCAAGTAGATTCGTGGTTGTCTGGGTTTAGGGCTGGTCCTGGCACCAGGACTGCAGGTGAGTACAGTGGAACTTTTTAGAGGTGAGAGATTTGTTTCACAACTGGACTATGCTGATATTTACATACCTCTATGAATTCATTAAAAAACACCGAACAATATACTTAACAGTGAATGAATTTCATGGTATGTAAATTATATCTCAATAAAACCAGCTTGTTAAAAATTCATTTATATTGTCATTTATAAAAAATGAAAATTCGCCAAAATATTAATGGTGGCTATCTACCACCATTAGTTTTATCTGCCACCATGGAGTTTTGTGATTACCGATAATTTTTGTTTCCTTCTTTATATTTTGTCTATTTTTCAAATTTTCTTCAATGAGAGTGATTAATCTTTTAATTTAAAATGTTAAAAAAAAAAAAAGAAGAAGAAGAAGAAGAAAAACTGGCCAGGTGTGGTGGCTCATGCCTATACTACCAGAGGTTTGGGAGGCCAAGGTGGAGGACCACTTGAGGCCCAGAGTTCAAGACCAGCCTGGGCAACATGCAAGACCTTATCTCAACAAAAGATTAAAAAAAAATAGTGGGGCATGGTGGTGCATGCCTGTAGTCCTAGCTACTCAGGAGGCTGAGGCTGGAAGATGGCTTGAGCCCAGGAATTCAGTGATCATACCACCATACTCCAGCCTGTATGACAGAGCAAGACTTTGGCTCTGAGAAAAAAAAAAAAAGAAGAATTGCTTTTTAGGAGTGTTGGGAAGAAAATGTTTTAGCTTCAAAAATATTAAAATATAGGAATTAAAAAAAGACTTGCATTAACTTTTTAAAATTTCAAGCTAAAGAAACAATATTGGGGCTACTTTTCAGAAGTTAAATGCTGCTTGTTTTCTGTAATTCATTTTTTTTTTCTTCTCTAGTGTATGTCTGCCTCCTATCAAGAAGCTAAATGTAAGTTGAAATCCTACTTACAACAACATGGCTATGGATCCTGGATTGTGAAATCTCCCTGCATAGAGCAATTTAACATGTGAAATAGGCAATCCATTGTCACATTAAAAATCTTGTATTGTTTGGTATGTTTTGACTAGTAAAAATGTTTTTAAAATATTGGTGGTTTTCAACTTTCAGAATCAGAGTCTTAACAATAGCAATGTGCAGTGATTGCTGAAAATTTCTAAACATTCCTGCCAAATTACATTGAAACATTAGGGCTTTTTACTTTTTCATTTTCTTGGAAAAGGACTTACCTATTTGAATATGTAGCCATTTTGTGTTTATTTTGACAGATACTGTAAAGCCATTTTCCTTTTTGTAGTTTAATACAGATTTCCTTTTCTTTTAAGTTTTTGCTTTAAAGCTGTCCATGTGGCTACCATATTTAATATTGTATCCTGGCATCTCAGTTTTTTAAAAATTAAATATTAGAGGTCAAGAATAAAAATAATGATTCATACTCACTGATGAATTCAACAGACATTTGACTGCCTAATATTTGCCAGTCACCATGCTAGGTGTTAGTAAAGAAACAATACCTAAAACATCAGCTCTCATGTTAAAGGAGTTCATGAATGCAAACTGCACATATAAATGTAGAAAAATATTAACCATGTTAAGGAATAGTTTGATAAAGTAGTTACTCTATTAATAGAGGATTGTCATATGTACATTAAATATGATTGCCCATTTTCAACTGTTCTACAAGATCTATCTGTACCAAATGTGATTTCATTATTTATAATTAAGATTAACAGGGATTTCTAATTTATAAGTCAGTAAAAGACTGTTTAGCATTTTACCTGTATGTCTTTATACAGTAATTAGAAAGAAAGAAAGGGAAAGTTTACTTACTTTTGAGTTAGGAGAAGTATCTTTAGTGAAATTGTTTGTCCCATACTTTAGCTTCTACATCCTATTCCTTGGTTTGCAATCACAGATATATTAAACATGATTGGTGCTCAGATTTTGTCCCCCTTACCTTAGATCTTTACTAAACTTATCAATCTCACACCTACCCCACATGAACTGTTACAGTCACAAATGAGGTGTATATAAATTGGGTTTTTGTCTGTTCTAAAAGTATGGTAGAATTTAATTGATGAACGGTGAAGTCATGCTGGAAAGACATCTTTCAGTAATCTAAACTCTACTGATACTAGGTTGAATCATGTGAAGTTGCCTTTTTGGTGGATTAAAAGGGGATCAAAATATGGGCAGTTTCATGTGGATTAAAATAAACACAATATTAATAAATTCCATTTCAGTTAGTTACATAGTATTTATTGCTTATTTCTGCAACTGCTATTTCTCTGTTCAATATTTTTATTTTCTTTGCAGGGCTGTTTCTTTTCATAGCAAATATTCAGCTTTCTATTATTTCACTTCTCCTTGATAGTAAACTTGCCTTTGAAAATACAAGATCTTTCACCTTCTCTTGGCTCTTCCATTCATAACTATTTTGCTTTTAGCTGGCACTTACAAAATGTGGGAAAGCACCAAGTACTTTCATTTGTGTCTGAAAGTTCTGCCTCATTATTAAAAGGCCCAGAGTTAGGCACTGCCATGAGGATCAGTAAAAGACAATTTGTTTCCTCACGAAATTTGCAGTTTTAAGAGGAAGATAAAAATGCCCAACTGTTTTACAGACAAAATCTACTAAGTACCACTCATTTATTCAACATGTAGTCGCTGCCTCTGTATACTATGTACATTCAATTATGTGTGGTGTTTTGGTTTCAAGAAAGGAAATATTTTGTCTAGATAAGGGATATCAAGAGAGACTTCATAAAGGATAAAGGAGATGGCATGGAGTAGAAGGCAGTCATTTAGTAGAAAGGTCAGGAAATGGACGTGAAGCCCAACATTTGCTTTTATGGCTGAGACTACTGTGAATCATTTAATCGCTCTTCAGTTCTTTATCTTTGCAAGGATGAAGTTTAAACTAATAATTTTCCTTCTTTGTGGGAAGGGCTCCAGGCTGCCCTTCATCGAAAACAGCTGTGCTTTTCATCTCTCACATGTTATGTATTGAAGTTCTGCAAGATAGTTTGCTTGAAGAAAACCAAACTTCTAAATTCAGACTTCTAAACTTCCACTTTTAAAATTGTTCAAAAACCACTAAATTGCTTGTATCTAAGTTTAAGCCTCCTTTTAGCTCTAAGGTGATCTGAGGCAAGCATTGAAGGATGGGTAAAATTTGGTAAGCTGAAATGGGAGAGAAAATGCATTATATCTGGAAATAATAAAGATTAGAGAGGAATTGTGTTCGAGATTAGAGAAGAGAAGACTGAAAATTTAGGAGGCCATGATAACAGCCTACGTAAGAAATAATGATGACCCAAACCAGGATTGTTACCATTTATAAAGAAGATAAATTCAAGTAATGATGGGATGCTAGGCAATGAAAACAGAATACATGAAATAAAGGAGATGGACAAGACAAAGGTGACTCCATGACTTTGAGCCGGATGACTGGAGGTACCATTAGTACTACAAGTAGAGAAGTCAAGAATGGAATATGATTTTTCTGAAAAGATTTGAAATTTTGACATTTTAAAGATGGCAATAAGATGGCTACTTGGAGATATATAGCAATAAGAAATATGGTAACGAAGACCTTAAGGAAGTTTTGGACCTTTGGTAAAAGGTTGGGAATCAGTCGTTTGCAAAGATTATGCAGATAGTTAACAGTAGTTATTGAAGTTATGAGAAAAGGTGTTTGCTTCTTCAGGGAGAGTACAAAGAGGATTAGGGCTAGAACCTCAAGGAACACTCATATATTGGATTCAGAAAAATAAGGAAACATGGAGTTCTTTGACAGGTAAGTGGAGAGCAAGGATAGCACAAAGAGAAATTTCAAGAATAAAATCAACATTCTTAAGTGCTGCAGAGGGGTCAAGGAGAATGAGAACTACAAAAAAAAACTTTTGGATTTGGCAACAATGAGTTCACTGGTGTCTAAAACAGCAGTTCCCAAACCTGGCTTCTCGAGAGAAGCAACCAGATAGTCTGAGCAAATCTAGGGAAAGGTCGCAAATCTGCATTTTGACAAGTTATTGCAGGTGGTTTGATACAGGTGATACTTAGTCCACACTTTGAAAAATACCACCCTACAGAATAATAATAAAAAGTCGTATTAGAATTGAGATTGGTCATCATTGAGGAATGCTAAAGATGAGAAGTTGTAGGCAGTGTCTGCATTTTATTTTTTCTAGCAGTTTGGTGATAAGAATAATATGGTTAGGATGTTTTAAATGTTTAAAGATTATGGAGATTTCGGCCAGGCGCGGTGGCTCACGCCTGTAATCCCAGCACTTTGGGAGGCCGAGGCGGGCGGATCACCTGAGGTCAGGAGTTAAAGACCAGCCTGGCTAACATGGTGAAACCCTGTTTCTACTAAAAATGCCAAAAATTAGCCAGGCTGGTGGCACGTGCCTGTAATCCCAGCTACTCGGGAGGCTGAGGCAGGAGAATCGCTTGAACCTGGGAGGCGGAGGTTGCAGTGAGCCGAGATTACATCATTGCACTACAGCTTGGGCAACAAGAGCGAAACTCAGTCTAAAAAAAAAAAAAGAAAAAAGATTACGGAGATTTCGTGTACATGCATGATTTTATAGTGGAGCCACCTAATGTGATTTTTACAACTTGTTTTGGGTCATAGTGGATGTTAGCCAGGTCGGAGAATAGACCCAGCTGTAATTGGGTCAGTGGGGTTATAGAGAATATAGAGTGATACGAATATATTACTGAAATGGCTGAAGCTAAAATGAGGGAAGTAAGAGTAAAGAGAAGAACTGAGTGGAAGTAAAGCAGTTTCACTGAGTAATGGGCAGTTTATGTTCAGGGTATTTTCAGTGAGAGTTCGTAGAAATTTAACCCTGGCCTGTATTTTGTCATACTCTCCTCCACCTTATCCCCCGTTGAACTCAAATCATTAGCAGAAATAGTACAATAGTTAAAATAGGCATGAGTGATGGCTTATGAATGGAGATTGATAGTGGGTTTTTTAGCCTTTGGTAGGTGTGTATGGGCCCTGAGACAGCTAGAGCCCTGGACAGTTAACTCTGGCCTCAGGCAGCCTGTTATTTACTCTACACTGTGCAATGCCATTTTCTTATCTGTGCTATGGCATATGTAAGTATGATTAGAAAGTATTGCTCTAAACTTTTAAATGAAAAATATGATGGTCTTAACCATGTAGTGAGGTAGTGCCTATAAAAGATAGAACAGACATTTAGTTATATCTGTTTTACAATGTTTTAAGCAGAAGGTATTTTTAGATATATACATGCAGTCATCCCCCAGTATACCAGCGGTATTGTTTGACTCTAGCACACACTCCCACTTCTGCATATAGCAGAATTCACACAATCTCAAATCCTGCAGTCAGCCCTGTGGAACCCACATAAGTTGGCTCTCTCTGTAGGTAGGTTTTGTATCTCTAAAATACTGTGTTTTTCATTCGTATTTGGTTGGAAAAACGTGTTAAGTGGACCAGCTCAGTTCAAACCCATGTTGTTCAAGGGTCGACTGTATTTTATTTTGCACATGAGGTGAAGTGATATGACAGAATTATTCCAAGGGGCATTAGATGGAACTTGTGAAAAATAACTTGAGTATAATATGCACATGAGATAGGTTTAAATACTTTGAAAATATTGATGATCCCCATCAATCAACCTTAATGTGACCATCTTCAAGCTTCAAAACAATAGTGAAAGAACACTGTGACTTCCAAATGCAACTTTGTCTTTGACAATGAGCTGAAATTGATTGATGGTTCCTAGATAAAGGTAATTGTTCTTTGATGTGAGAAAGAAGAAAGAATATTGTTAAGTAAAACAGGAAGCATGCAAATTTCCTTTTCAGAACCTTTTGATCCTCATAGCATCCTATAAATTAAGTTAAAGTAAAACTATTCTGTTACTTCTTATGTTACAATAGATGTCAGAAATATTTAGTTTTATTTAGCTTAACAGTTACACTGTTCAGGAGCATCCTTGTTACCAAAACATTATTAGTTCCTGGAAATAATATACATGTTTCTAGTGTTAAAATTTCTGCTGAGCCTGAGTTGCCTTTCTCTATGGTGTTCTAAGTCTGGATTACTTTCTGTTTTCATGGAAACTGTAATTTTCATTTGTTATATGATGGTAGAAGTGAAAAGGTGTACTACTCATAGGTTGGTGTTGGCATTTATAATTTTAAAATGAATGATTTCCTGAGAATGAAGTTTTGATTTTTCTACATGCGTTAATATACTGGTCAGAGTCTTGCTTTGCACATTGACTGTAATGTAAAGGGAATTCATTATTGTAGAAACATTCTAATATGTAACTTGTTTGGACAGATGACTTCATAAATTTTTAAGCTGTATCTTTGGGTACTTGTTCAAAATGTTAATGCTTTGTAACTTTTTTTCATCAACTGTTTGTCGAATTGTTTCATTAGTAGAAAGATATTTTAGAGTACAGTTGGATAGTACTTCAAGTTGAATATTTTAGCCCTGAAGCTGTCAAAGTTTACTAGAATTTGAGAACTGAAAAAATTTCATGGCATTTGCAGTGTTCTGCACAATAGGAAATTCCATTATTATTATTTATTTTTTGGACTCTATACAAGCAATGTATTTACTACTTCCTACTTCTTTAACAATATTATATTCTTCCATCAATTTAGATAATTCTGTGTTTCTTGAATATATCATGGATTTCCTCTGTATTCTCTTTACTTATGTTCTCCCCTTAGCTTAGCAAGACCAAACATTTCTACTTCATCTTTATCCAATTTCTCTCCTTTCTAGGGCAGCTGAAATAGAATTTCTCCATGAAATTGTCTTTGAAATCTCCTGCTCTTAAATCTCTCTTTTGCCTCTGAACTCTCATATACTATGTCATGCTATGCTATGTTCTCTTATCACATTCATTTTTACATGTCTTAGCACTGTTAACAAAATTGTAAATTTGTTTATTTATTTATTGCCTCCCAGGCAATTACTTTCCTATAAAAGTTAGTTAACGTATACGTATTGAAAACTTTATAAATTTTTATTTTCCTCAAGAGTGAAAGTACAAGCCAAGTGTGGTGGCTCATGCCTGTAATCCTAGCGTTTTGACAGGTCAAGGTGGAAGAATCCTTTGAGCTCAAGAGTTCGAGACTAACTGAGGCAACATGGTGCGACCACATCTCTATGAAAAAATAGTTTTTAATTACCTGCACGTGGTGGTGCATGCTAATAGTCTCAGCTACTCAGTTGGCTGAGGAGAGAGGATCACTTGAGCCCAGGAGGTCAAGGCTGCAGTGAACCACGATCTGGCCACTGTACTCCAGCCTGGGTGACAGAGTGAGACCCTGTCTCAAAACAAAAACAAAACCAGCTATTTTTCATGTCTAGAAACATCTAAATTTACTACTACAGAAATGCAGAGCATTTCTGGGTTCTTTAGATATATTCTCTTACAAACGAGTTGTCTTCTTTGATCATTTACTGCTAAATTTTTAATGAGTGCTCATCCTGTATAACTGTGCACTAAGATGACTTGTTTATTTCTTCCTTTTTTTAAATTTTTTTTTTATTTTTTGAGACAGAGTCTCACTCTGTCACCCACACTGGAGTGTAATGGCACGATCTTGGCTCACTGCAACCTCTGCCTCCTGGGTTCAAGTGATTCTCCCTGCCTCAGCCTCCTGAGTAGCTGGGATTATAGGTGCCCATCATCATGCCTAATTTTTGTATTTTTAGTAGAGATGGGGTTTCATCATGTTGGCTAGACTGGTCTTGAACTCGTGACCTTAGGGGATCCACCCACCTCGGCCTCCCAAAGTGCTGGGATTACAGGCATGAGCCATTGCACCCAGCCGACTCGTATTTTGCAAAATCAAAAACTTCCTGGAATATTAAGAATGTATATGATACCAATTTTAATGTGTGCTTTTTTAAGTAAAGGAATTATTTTTATCTCAGAATTTTAAAAAATGTTTTATTCTGAAATAGAGGCTCATAAGAAGTTGCAGAGAGGTCCTGTATACCCACCACTCAACTTCCTTCAAAGGTGCTACATAATTATATTATCAAAACCAATAAATTGACATGACACGATATTACTCACGAGACCACAGACCCTACTCAGGTTTCACCAGTTTTTGCATTCATTTGTTTTTTATGTGTATAGTTTTATGAAATATTTTCCTATATGTAGATTTGAAGAATTACCACCACAAAGTACAGAATTGTTTCATCACCACAAACTAACTCTGTCATGCTGCTCCTTTGTAGTCAAATTCTGTCCCCAACCCACTGATCTGTTCTCTCAATATATTTTTGTTGCTGAGATTCCATATTATATGAATGAAATCATATAACCTTTGGAAATTGGCTTTGACTCAGTATAATAATCTGGAGCTCATTCCAAGTTGTCTGGATCATAGTTGCCCCTTTTCATTACTGAATAGTATTCTGTTATATACATTACTGCAGTTTCTTTCTCCTTTCACCCATGTAGGGACGTTTGAGTTGTTTTCAGTTTATTATAAATACAGCTACATTGAACATTCATGCATTTTATATTGTGATAAAATATACGTGACATAAAATTTACTGTTTTAACCATTTTTGTGTACAATTCTGTACTATTAAGTAAATTCACAATGTTTTACTGCACTGTGTTCTCCATTTCCAGAAGTTTTTCATCATCCCAAAAAGAAACTTTGTACCCATTGAAAGTAACTCCCCATTCCTTATTTCCCCAGGCCCCTTGGACGTTCCAGTCTATTGAATGTTTTATAGATTTGCTTGTTCTACATAACTCACTTAAGTGGAATCATATAATTTGTGTGTCTGGCTTATTTTAGCTAGCATGATGTTTTCAAGGTTCATCCATGTTTGTAGCATGTGTCAGAACTTTCATCCTCTTTTAAAGCTGAATAATATTTTATTGTATCTATACACTGCACTTTTGTTGTTTAAAAGTTCATCTGTTGGACATTTGGGTTGTTTCTACCCCTTGGTTATTGGCAGTCTTGCTGCTATGAACATGAGTGTGCAAGTATCTCTTTAAGTCTCTCATTTCTTTTGGCAATATACTTAGGAGTGGAATTGCTGAATCATTTGGTAATTCTGTTTAACTTTGTGAGGAACTGCCAAACTGATTTCCACAGTGGCTGCACCATATTATATTCCTACAAGCGATGCACAAGGATTCTAATTTTCTACATCCTCACCAACACTTACTATTTTTCGTTTTTTGACATAATGTTCACTAACTTTTAAAAGTATGACCAATTGACATAGCGGAATTTATTGAAAACACCATCATTTTTCCACTGGATTGGAGTTGTACATCTGATATAACCTTATATATGTAGGTCTTTTTTCCGGTGTCAAGTCTTTATACCAGTACCACACTGTCTTAATTACTGTATAGCTTATAACATCTTGATATTTGGTAATATGAGTGTTCCAGTTTGTTTTTCAAGTATGTCTTCGCTATTTTAGAGTCTTTGTATTGCCATAAAAATGTAAGATTCACTTTGTTGGTTTCATGGTCTCCCCTTTGCCATTCACACCCATATAAAATCTGAAATTTTGAATGAGATTGCGTTCACTCTGTAGATCAGGGAGAATTAAGAAAAGTGAGAATTACAAATCAGAAACATAACCGTTTATTTAGGTCTTAATTTCAGTAATGTTTTGTAGTGGCATATATTTCATTATATTCTCAGTTATTTGATTTTTTTGTGCTATTACAAATGGCACTGTTTTTAAGTATATTTGACGATGGCATATAAAAATAAATGGACTTCTATGTATATTAACCTTGATAACTGTTAATCTTAACTAAATTCACTCATTCTAATAATTTGTAATTACAGATTCTTTTGGATATCCTGTTAATACAATAACGTCATCTATGACTAGTGATAATTATTTTACTTCTTACTTTCCAATCTCTTACTTTTTTTCTTATTATAGTCAATAAAACTTACACTACACCATTGAATAGAAATGGTGATGGACCTTCTTATCTTAGTCTTACTCCCAAACTGGGGGAAAACGTTCCATATTTTATCATTATATTAGTTATGGTGTTTGGTTTCATTTTTTGTAGATACCTTTTGTCAGATTAAGAAAATTCTGTTTTTCTTGATGCCACTAATTATCATTTTCTCCTCTTATCTTTTTTTTTTTTTTTTTTTTTTTTTTGGAGATAGAGTCTCACTCTGTCACCCAGACTGGAGTAAAGTGGTGCAATCTCAGCTCACTGCAACCTCCACCTCCCAGGTTCAAGCGATTCTCCTGCCTCAGCCTCTGGAGCAACTGGGACTAAAAGCGTGCCACCACACACAGCTAATTTTTGTATTTTTAGTAGAGACAGGATGTCAACATATTGGCCAGGCTGGTCTCAAACTCCTGACCTCGTGATCCACCTGCCTCGGCCTCCCAGTAATTTTTATTTTCTTAAGTGAATTTTATGCACTGAGTTGATTCATGTAGGTTATATCATTGTTTTGTTGTTAATATAGAGAGTTACGTTTTTTAAAAACATTTAATCAATCTTGCATTCCTGGATAGATTCTACTTTGGTCACATATGTTACCTTTTACAGATAGCAGATTTTTAATTTACTAATATTTTAATAGTAAAAGTTTTGCATTCTGTTTATGAGAGATGTTGGCCTATGTAGTTGTTCTTTCTTGTAATGTTAGTTTGGTGTCAAGGTTATGCTGACCTAACAGAATGATTTTTGAAGCATCCACTCTTTTTCTGTCCTTTGAAATTGTGTAAGATTGCTAGTAGTCAGTCTTTATTTCTTCAATGTCTAAACTCCTATTATGCCCATATAGTCAATTTTTCATTTCATGTAATTTTCACTGCTAGAATTTCTGTTCTGGCACGTTGGTTAATTTTTATAGATTTTTTTTTATAGTTTCAGTTTTTATGGTTTCCCTTTTTCTGTTGGATTCAGTATTTGACCCCTCATTGTGTTCAGATTTTGCTTTAAATCGTGAACATGTTTGTAATAATTAATTCCTTCATCTTTGTCATATTTTTATTTTTTTTATTATACTTTAAGTTCTGGGGTACATGTGCAAAACATGCAGGTTTCTTACATAGGTATGCATGTGCCATGGTGGTTTGCTGCACCCATCAACCCATTATCTATATTGGGTATTTCTCCTAATGCTCTCCCTCCCCTAGTCCCCCACACCCCAACAGTCCCTGGTGCATGATGTTTCCCTCCCTGTGTCTATGTGTTCTCATTCTTCAACTCCCACTTATGAGTGAGAACATGTGGTGTTTGGTTTTCTGTTCTTGTGTTACTTTGCTGAGAATGATGGTTTCTAGCTTCATCCATGTCCCTGCAAAGGACATAAACTCATCTTTTTTATGGCTGCATAGTATTCCATGGTGTATATTTGCCACATTTTCTTTATCCAGTCTATTGCTGATGGGCATTTGGGTTGATTCCAAGTCTTTGCTATTGTGGACAGTGCTGCAGTAAATATACATGTGCATGAGTAGTTGTAGTATAATGATTTATAATCCTTTGGGTATATACCCAGTAATGGGATTGCTGGGTCAGATGGTATTTCTGATTCTAGATCATTGAGGAATTGCCACACTGTCTTCCACAAAAGTTGAACTAATTTACAATCCCACCAACAGTGTAAAAGCTTTCCTATTTCTGCACATCCTCTTCAGCATCTGTTGTTTCCTGACTCTTTAATAATCACCATTCTAACTGTCGTGAGATGATATCTCATTGTGGTTTTGATTTATATTTCTCTAATGACCATTAGATTACATTTCTCTAATGACAATTGATGATGAGCTTTTTTTCAGATGTTTGTTGGCTGCGTAAATGTCTTCTTTTGAGAAATGTCTATTCATATCCTTCGCCCACTTTTTGGTGGGGTTGTTTGGTTTTTTCTTGTATATTTGTTTAAGTTCTTTGTAGATTCTGGATATTAGCCCTTTGTCAGATGGTTAGATTGCAAAAATTTTCTCCCATTCTGTAGGTTGCCTATTCACTCTGCTGATAGTTTCTGCTGTGCAGAAGCTCTTTAGTTTAATTTGATCCCATTTGTCTATTTTGGCTTTTGTTGCCATTGCTTTCGGTGTTTTAGTCATGAAGTCTTTGCCCATGCCTATGTCCTGAATGGTATTGCCTAGATTTTCTTCTAGGGTTTTTATGGTTTTAGGTCTTAAGTCTTTAATCCATCTTAAGTTCATTTTTTTATGAAGTGTAAGGAAGGGGTCCAGTTTCAGCTTTCTGCATATGGCTAGCCAGTTTTCCCAACACCATTTATTAAATAGGGAATGCTTTCCCCATTGCTTTTGTCAGGTTTGTCAAAGATCAGATGGCTGTAGATGTGTGGTGGTATTTCTGAGGCCTCTGTTCTGTTACATTGGTCTACATATCTGTTTTGGTACCAGTACCATGCTGTTTTGGTTACTGTAGCCTTGTAGTATAGTTTAAAGTCAGGTAGTGTGATGCCTCCAGCTTTGTTCTTTTTGCTTAGGATTGTCTTGGCTATGTGGCCTCTTTTTTTGTTCCATATGAAATTTAAAGTAGTTTTTTCTAATTATGTGAAGAAAGTCAATGGTAGCTTGATGGGGATAGCATTGAATCTCTAAATTACTTTGAGCAGTATGACCATTTTCACAATACTGATTCTTCCTATCCATGAGCATGGAATGTTTGTGGATTTCTAAAATTTTTTTGTTATACTTTAGGTTCTGGGATACATATGCAGAATGTGCAGGTTTGTTACATAGGTATACGTGTGCCAACACAGTTTGCTGCACCCATCAACCCATCATCTACATTAGGTATTTCTCCTAATGCTGTTCCCCCCCTAGCCCCCCATCCCCCAACAGACCCTGGTGTGTGGTGTTCCCATCCCTGAGTCCATGTGTTCTCATTGTTCAACTTGCACTTATGAGTGAGAACAGAGCATGAAACGTTTTTCCATTTGTTTATGTCCTCTCTTGTTTCCTTGAGCAGTGCTTTGTAGTTCTCCTTGAAGAGGTCCTTCACATTCCTTGTAAGTTGGATTCCTAGGTATTTTATTCTCTTTGTAGCAATTGTGAATGTGAGTTCACTCATGATTTGGCTGTTTGTCTATTATTGGTGTATAGGAATGCTTGTGATTTTTGCATATTGATTTTTTGTAACCTGAGACTTTGCTGAAGTTGCTTGTCAGGTTAAGAAGATTCTGGGCTGAGATAATGGGGTTTTCTAAATATACAATCATGTCATCTGCAAACAGAGACAATTTGACTTCCTCTCTTTCTATTTGAATAACCTTTATTTCTTTCTCTTGTCTGATTATCCTGGCCAGAACCTCCAGTACTATGTCAAATTGGAGTGATGAGGGAGGGCATCCTTGTCTTGTGCCGGTTTTTAGAGGGAATTTTTGCTTGTTCCGTATGATATTAACTGTGGGTTTGTCATAAATAGTGTATTTTGAGACATGTTCCATCAATACCTAGTTTATTGAGAGGTTTTAGCATGAAGCGATGTTAAATTTTGTCAAAGGCCTTTTCTGCATCTTTTGAGATAATCGTGTGGTTTTTGTCATTGGTTCTGTTTATGTGATGGATGACGTTTATTGATTTGCTTATGTTGAACCAGTCTTGCATCCTAGGGATGAAGCCGACTTGATCGTGGTGGATAAGCTTTTTGATGTGCTGCTGGATTCGGTTTGCCAGTATTTTATTGAGGATTTTCTCATCAATGTTCATCAGGGCTATTGGCCTGAAATTTTCTTTTTGTTGTGTCTCTGCCAGGTTTTGGTATCAGGATGATGCTGGTTTTATAAAATGAGTGAGGGAGGATTTCCTCTTTTTCTGTTGTTTGGAATAGTTTCAGAAGGAATGGTTCCAGTTCCTCTTTGTACCTCTGGTAGAGTTTGGCTGTGAATCCATCTGGTCCTAGACTTTATTTTGTTGGTAGGATATTAATTACTGCCTAAATTTCAGAACTTGTTATTGGTCTATTCAGGGATTCGACTTCTTCCTGGTTTAGACTTGGGAGGGTATATGTGTCCAGGAATTTATCCGTGTCCTCTCGATTTTCTAGTTTATTTGCATAGAGGTGTTTACAGTATTCTCTGATGGCAGTTTGTATTTCTGTGGGATCGATGGTGATATTCCCTTTATCATTTTTTATTGTGTCTATTTAATTCTTCTCTCTTTTCTTCTTTGTTAGTCTGGCTAGTGGTCTATCTATTTTCTTGATCTTTTCAAAAAACAAGCTCCTGGATTCATTGATTTTTTTGAAGGGCTTTTTGTGTCTCTGTCTCCTTCATTTCTGCTCTGATCTTAGTTATTTCTTGTCTTCTGCTAGCTTTTGAATTTGTTTGCTCATGCTTCTATAGCTCTTTTAATTGTAAGGTTAGGATGTCGATTTTAGATGTTTCCTGCCTTCTCTTGTGGGTATTTAGTGCTATAAATGTCCCTCTATACACTGCTTTAAATGTGTCCCAGAGATTCTGGTATGTTGTGTCTTTTTTCTCATTGGTTTCAAAGAAGATACTTATTTCTGCTTTAATTTTGTTATTTACCCAGTAGTCCTTCAGGAGCAGGTTGTTCAGTTTCCATGTAGTTGTGAGGTTTTGAGTGAGTTTCTTAATCCTGAGTTCTAATTTGATTGCACTGTGGTCTGAGAGACTGTTTGTTATGCTTTCCATTCTTTCGCATTTGCTCAGGAGTGTTTTTCTTCCAATTATGTGGTCAATTTTAGAATAACTGCAATGTGGTCCTGAGAAGAACGTGTATTCTGTTGATTTGTGGTGGAGAGTTCTATAGATGTCTATTAGGTCCACTTGATCCACAGCTGAGTTCAAGCCCGGAATATCCTTGTTAATTTTCTGTCTTGTTGATCTGTCTAATACTGACAGTGGGGTGTTAAAATCTCCCACTATTTTTGTTTGGGAGTCTAAGTCTCTTTGTAGGTCTCTGAGAACTTGTTTTATGAATCTGGATGCTCTTGTATTGGGTGCATATGTATTTAGAATAGTTAGTGCTTCTTGTTGCATTGATCCCTTTACCATTATGTAATGTCATTCATTGTCTCTTTTGATCCTTGTTGGTTTAAAGTCTGTTTTATCAGAGACTAGGACTGCAACCCCTGCTTTTCTTTTTTTCTTTCTTTCTTTTTTTTTTTTTTTTTTTTTTTTCTTTTTTTTTTTTTTTTTTTTTTTTTTGCTTTCCATTTGCTTGGTAAATATTCCTCCATCCCTTTATTTTAAGCCTATGTGTGTCTTTGCAGGTGAGATTGGTCTCTTGAACCCAGCACACCAGTGGGTCTTGACTCTTTATCCAATTTGCCAGTCTGTGTCTTTTAACTGGTGCATTTAACCCATTTACATTTAAGGTTAATATTGTTACGTATGAATTTTATTCTGTCATTATGATGCTAGCTAGTTATTTTACCTGTTAGTTGATGCAGTTTCTTCATAGTGTCGATGATGGTCTTTACAATTTGATATGTTTTTGCAGTGGCTGGTACCTGTTGTTCCTTTCTATGTTTAGTGCTTCCTTCAGGAGCTTTTTTAAGGCAGGCCTGGTGGGGACAAAATCTCTCAGCATTTGCTTGTCTGTGAAGGATTTTATTTGTCCTTCACTTCTGAAGCTTAGTTTGGCTTGATAGGAAATTCTGGGTTTAAAATTCTTTTCTTTAAGAATGTCAAATCTTGGCCCACACTCTCTTCTGGCTTGTAGGGTTTCTGCCAAGAGATCTGCTGTTAGTCTGATGGGCTTCCCTTTGTAAGTAACCCAATCTTTTTTTTTTTTTTTTAAGTTCTAGGGTACATGTGCACAATGTGCAGGTTTGTTACATATGTATGCATGTGCCATGTTGGTGTGCTTCACCCATTAACTCGTCATTTACATTAGATATATCTCCTAATGCTATCCCTCCCCCCGTCCCCTCCCCACAATAGGACCCAGTGTGTGATGTTCCCCTTCCTGTGTCCAAGTGATTTCATTGTTCAATTCCCACCTATGAGTGAGAACGTGTGGTATTTGGTTTTCTGTTCTTGTGATAGTTTGCTGAGAATAATGGTTTCCAGCTGCATCCATGTCCCTACAAAGGACACAAACTCATCCTTTTTTATGCCTGCATAGTATTCTATGGTGTATATGTGCCACGTTTTCTTAATCCAGTCTGTCACTGATGGACATTTAGGTTGATTCCACGTCTTTGCTATTGCAAATAGTGCCACAATAAACATACGTGTGCATGTGTCTTTATAGCAGCATGACTTATAATCCTTTGGGTATATCCCCAGTAATGGGATGGCTGGGTCGAATGGTATTTCTAGTTCTAGATCCTTGAGGAATCGCCACACTGTTTTCCACAATGGTGGAAGTAGTTTACAGTCCCACCAACAGTGTAAAAGTTTCCTATTTCCACACATCCTCTCCAGCACCTGTTGTTTCCCGATTTTTTAATGATTGCCATTCCAACTGGTGTGAGATGGTTTCTCATTGTGGTTTTGATTCGCATTTCTCTGATGGCCAGTGATGTGGAGCATTTTTTCATGTGTCTGTTGGCTGTATGAATGTCTTCTTTTGAGAAGTGTCTGTTCATATCCTTTACCCACTTTTTGATGGGGTTGTTTTTTTCTTGTAAATTTGATCGAGTTCTTTATAGGTTCTGGATATTAGCCCTTTGTCAGATCAGTAGATTGCAGAAATTTTCTCTCATTCTATATGTTGCCTGTTCACTCTGATGGTAGTTTCTTTTGTTGTGCAAAAGAAACTCTTAGTTTAATTAGCTCTTTAGTTTAATTAGATACCATTTGTCAATTTTGGTGTTTGTTGCTGTTGCTTTTGGTGTTTTAGACATGAAGTCCTTGACCATGCCTATGTCCTGAATGGTATTACCTAGGTTTTCTTCTAGGGTTTTTATGGTTTTAGGTCTAACATATAAGTCGCTAATCCATCTTGAATTAATTTTCATGTAAGGAGTAAGGAAAGGATCCAGTCTCAGCTTTCTACTTATGGCTAGCCAATTTTCCCAGCACCATTTATTAAATAGGGAATCCTTTCCCCATTTCTTGTTTTTGTCAGGTTTGTCAAAGATCAGATGGCTGTAGATGTGTGGTATTATTTCTGAGGTCTCTGTTCTGTTCCACTGGTCTATATCTCTATTTTGGTACCAGTACCATGCTGTTTTGTTTATTGTAGCCTTGTAGTATAGTTTGAAGTCAGGTAGCGTGATGCCTCCAGCTTTGTCCTTTTGACTTAGGATTGTCTTGGCAATGCGAGCTCTTTTTTGGTTCCATATGAACTGTAAAGCAGTTTTTTCCAATTCTGTGAAGAAAGTCATTGGTAGCTTAATGGGGATGGCATTGAATCTATAAATTACCTTGGGCAGTATGGCCATTTTCACAATATTGATTCTTCCTATCCATGAGCATGATATGTTCTTCCATTTGTTTGTGTCCTCTTTTATTTTACTGAGCAGTGGTTTGTAGTTCTCCTTGAAGAGGTCCTTTACATCCCTTGTAAGTTGGATTCCTAGGTATTTTATTCTCTTTGAAGCAATTGTGAATGGGAGTTCTTTCACGATTTGGCTCTCTGTTTGTCTGTTACTGGTGTATAAGAATGCTTGTGATTTTTGCACATGGATTTTGTATCCTGAGACTTTGCTGAAGTTGCTTATCAACTTAAGTAGATTTTGGGCTGAGATGATGGGGTTTTCTAAATATACAATCATGTCATCTGCAAACAGGGACAATTTGACTTCTTCTTTTCCTAACTGAATACCCTTGATTTCTTTCTCTTGCCTGATTGCCCTAGCGAGAACTTCCAACACTATGTTGAATAGGAGTGGTGAGAGAGGGCATCCCTGTCTTGTGCCAGTTTTCAAAGGGAATGCTTCCAGTTTTTGCCCATTCAGTATGCTATCGGCTGTGGGTTTGTCATAAATAGCTCTTATTATTTTGAGATACATTCCATCAGTGCCGAATTTATAGAGAGTTTTTAGCATGAAGGGCTGTTGAATTTTGTCAATGGCCTTTTCTGCATCTATTGAGATAATCATGTGGTTTTTGTCTTTGGTTCTGTTTATATGCTGGATTACGTTTATTGATTTGCGTATTGAACCAGCCTTGCATCCCAGGGATGAAGCCCACTTGATCATGGTGTATAAGCTTTTTGATGTGCTGCTGGATTCAGTTTGCCAGTATTTTATTAAGGATTTTTGCATCGATGTTCATCAGGGATATTGGTCAAAAATTCTCTTTTTTTGTTATGTCTCTGTCAGGCTTTGGTATCAGGATGATGTTGGGCCTGGTAAAATGGATTAGGGAGGATTCCCTCTTTTTTCTATCGATTGAAATACTTTCAGAAGGAATGGTACCAACTCCTCCTTGTGACTCTGGTAGAATTCGGCTGTGAATCCATCTGGTCCTGGACTTTTTTTTGGTTGGTAGGCTATTAATTATTGCCTCAATTTCAGAGCCTGCTATTGGTCTATTCAGGGATTCAACTTCTTCCTAGTTTAGTCTTGGGAGAGTGTAAGTGTCCAGGAAATTATCCATTTCTTCTAGGTTTTCTAGTTTATTTGCGTAGAGGTGTTTATAGTATTCTCTGATGGTAGTTTGTATTTCTGTGGGGTCGGTTGTGATATCCCCTTTATCATTTTTTATTGCATCTATTTGATTCTTCTCTCTTTTCTTCTTTATTAGTCTTGCTAGTGGTCTATGAATTTTGTTGATCTTTTCAAAAAACCAGCTCCTGGATTCATTGATTTTTTGGAGGGTGTTTTGTGTCTCTATCTCCTTCATTTCTGCTCTTAGTTATTTCTTGCCTTCTGCTAGGTTTTGAATGTGTTTGCTCTTGCTTCTCTAGTTCTTTTAATTGTGATGTTAGAGTGTCAATTTTAGATCTTTCCAGCTTTCTCTTGTGGGCATTTAGTGCTATAAATTTCCCTCTACACACTGCTTTAAATGTGTCCCAGAGATTCTGGTATGTTGTATCTTTGTTCTCATTGGTTTCAAAGAACATCTTTATTTCTGCCTTCATTTCATTCTGTACCCAGTAGTCATTCAGAAGCAGGTTGTTCAGTATCCATGTAGTTGAGTGGTTTTGATTGAGTTTCTTAGTCCTGAGTTCTAGTTTGATTGCACTGTGGTCTGAGAGACAGTTTGTTATAATTTCTGTTCTTGTACATTTGCTGAGGAGTGCTTTACTTCCAAGTATATGGTCAATTTTGGAATAAGTGTGATGTGGTGCTGAGAAGAATGTATATTCTGTTGATTTGGGGTGGAGAGTTCTGTAGATGTCTATTAGGTCCACTTAGTGCAGAGTTGAGTTCAATTCATGGATATCCTTGTTAACTTTCTGTCTCGTTGATCTGTCTAATGTTGACAGTGGGGTGTTAAACTCTCCCATTGTTATTGTATGGAGTCTAAGTCTCTATGTAAGTCTCTAAGGACTTGCTTTATGAATCTGGGTGTTCCTGTATTGGGTGCATATATATTTAGGATAGTTAGCACTTCCTGATGAATTGATCCCTTTACCATTATGTAGTGGCCTTCTTTGTCTCTTTTGATCTTTGATGGTTTAAAGTCTGTTTTATCAGAGACTAGGATTGCAACCCCTGCCTTTCTTTGTTTTCCATTTGCTTGGTAGATCTTCCTCCATCCCTTCATTTTGAGCCTATGTATGTCTCTGCATGTGAGATGGGTCTCCTGAATACAGCAAACTGATGGGTCTTGACTCTTTATCCAATTTGCCAGTCTATGTCTTTTAATTGGACCATTTAGTCCATTTACATTTAAGGTTAATATTGTTATGTGTGAACTTGATCCTGTCATTATGATATTAGCTGGTTATTTTGCTCGTTAGTTGATGCAGTTTCTTCCTAGCATTGATGGACTTGACATTTTGACATGTTTTTGCAATGGCTGGTACCGGTTGTTCCTTTCCATGTTTAGTGCTTCCTTCAGGATCTCTTGTAGGGCAGGCCTCATGGTGACAAAATCTCTAAGCATTTGCTTATCTGTAAAGGACTTTATTTCTCCTTCACTTATGAAACTTTGTTTGGCTGGATATGAAATTCTGGGTTGAAAATTCTTTTTTTAAGAATGTTGAATATTGGCCCCCACTCTCTTCTGGCTTGGAGAGTTTCTGCCGAGAGATCTGCTGTTAGTCTGATGGGCTTCCCTTTGTGTGTAACCTGACCTTTCTCTGTGGCTGCCCTTAACATTTTTTCCTTCATTTCAACTTTGGTGAATCTGACAATTATGTATCTTGGAGTTGCTCTTCTCGAGGAGTATCTCTGTGGGTATCTCTGTGGCGTTCTCTGTATTTCCTGAATTTGAATGTTGGCCTGCCTTACTAGGTTGGGGAAGTTCTCCTGGATGATATCCTGAAGAGTGTTTTCCAACTTGATTCCATTTTCCCCCTCACTTTCAGGCACACCAATCAGACATAGATTTGGTCTTTTCACACAATCCCAAATTTCTTGGAGGCTTGTTCATTTCTTTTTCCTCATTTTTCTCTACACTTCTCTTCTCATTTCATTTCATTCATTTGATCTTCAATCGCTGATATTCTTTCTTCTATCTTTCTCTCTGGCTGCCCTTAACTTTTTTTCCTTCATTTCAACTTTGATGAATCTGATGATTATGTGTCTTGGGGTTACTCTTCTCGAGGAGTATCTTTGTGGTATTCTCTGTATTTCCTGAATTTGAATGTTGGCCTGCCTTACTAGATTGGGGAAGTTCTCCTGGATAATATCCTGAAGAGTGTTTTCCAACTTGGTTCCATTTTCCCCGTTGCTTTCAGGTACACCAATAAAACGTAGGTTTGATCTTTTCATGTAGTCCCATATTTCTTGGAGGCTTTGTTCATTCCTTTTTTTTTTTTTGTCTAATCTGTCTTCACACTTTATTTCATTAAGTTGATCTTAATCTCTGATATCCTTTGTTCCACTCAATTCATTCAGCTATTAATACTTGTGTATGCTTCACAAAGTTCTCATGCTGTGTTTTCTCACTCCATCAGGTCATATGTTCTTCTCTGAACTGGTTATTCTAGTTAGAAATTTCTCTAACCATTTTTCAAGGTTCTTAGCTTCCTTGCATTGGGTTGGAATATGCTCCTTTAGCTTGGAGGAGTTTATTACCCACCTTCTGAAGCCTACTTCTGTCAATTCATCAAACTCATTCTCCATCCAGTTTTGTTCGCTTGCTGGCAAGGAATTGTGATTTTTTGGAGAAGAGACATTCTGATTTTTGGAATTGTCAGCCTTTTTGCGCTGGTTTCTCCCCATCTTCATGGATTTATCTACCTTTGGTCTTTGATGTTGGTGACCCTCAGATGGGGTGTCTGAGTGGACATCCTTTTTGTTCATGTTGATGCTATTGCTTTCTGTTTGTTAGTTCTCCTTCTAACTGGCCCCTCTGCTGCAGGTCCGCTGGAGTTTGCTGGAGGTCCACTCCAGACCCTGTGTGCCTGGGTATCACCAGCGGAGGCTGCAGAACAGCAAAGATTCCTGCCTTTTCCTTCCTCTGTAAGCTTTGTCCCATAGGGGCACCCACCAGATTATATTCCCTTTTCCTTTTTGTTTTAATCCTTTGTCCTTTTATTTAAAATACGTTTTTTGTAAACAGTGTGTAATTGGGTTTGATTTTTATTTTATCTTACAATCTTTTTTTTAATTGGAGATTATAGTTCATTTGTATTTAATGACAATGACATAGAGTTTGGTTTAAGTCTGCCTTCTTGCTATTTGTTTTCTGTTTGTCTCATTGTGGGTATTTTCCTTTTTTTGCCTTTATTCCTCTCTTCATTCTTTCTTGCCTTATTTTTAGGATTATTAGTATTATAATATTTTCTTCTTTATTGCTTTTCATTTATACAGGTTGAACATCCTTAATCCAAAAATTCAAAATCCAAAATGCTCCAAAATCCCAAACATTTTGAGCCCTGACATGATGCTCAAAGATCATGCTCAAAGGAAATGCTCATCTGAGCATTTTGGATTTCAGTTTAGGGATGCTTAAGTAGTAAATATAACGCAAATATTCAAAAATCCAAAATAATCCAAAATTTAAAACACCTCTGGTCCCAAGATTTCAGATAAGGGATACTCAATATGTATTATTTTAGGAGTTACCTTAGATTATAACATGAAGCTTTGACTTATTGCCATCTATCTTAAATTCATTAGTTTAACACTTCCCCGGTAATGCAAGGATCCTGCAACATTCTAATGCCATTTATCGTCTTTTGCCCTTATTTATTTTGTCAAATATTTTACTTGTGCATATGTTAAAATGCCCCAAGACCTATTGTCTCCTTAACTAGTAACTTTCTGTCTACACTGTGTAGTGCTCTTTGTTTCATTTTTACACTTCTCTGCTTCATTTGGATTTTTTTCTTCAGCTTAAAATTATTTAATTATTTCTTTAGTACTTCTTATGGTTCCAGTCTGCTTCTACTCAGTTTTCTCAGCTTTTGTTGCCTGAAGTGTCTGTTTTACCTTTTCTAAGGAATTATGGTGCAGAATTCTAGTTTGCCAATTTTTTTTTTTTAATTAAGTATGTCATTCCATTGTTTTCCCAACTTTCATATATTTTGCTGAAATATTTGCTGACAAATATATTGTTGCTTTGTGAAGGCAGTGCTTTTTTTCAGTTAGCTGCCTTTTGTCTTTACTTTTCAGCAGTTTAATTGTGATTTGCCTATGTATGGATTTGAGGGTTGTCTGTGAATGTGCTTTGCTATTGCTGTTTTGTATTCTGCTTGGATTTTACCGACCTTTAATATGTAGATAGATGTCTTTTCATTTGGTTATGAAAATTACCAGCTGTTACATCTTTCACCATTCCTTCTTTCCTCTCCTCTTGTTTTTTCTTTTTTTAATGACTCTGATTACCTGTCTGTTACTGTGTTCTTTTTTTATATACCTTTTTTTCCTTTTGGATATTTTTTATTGTCTTATCTATAGATCACTAATACAGTCTTTTGCTACATCCAGTATGCCATTAAGCACACCTAGTGATTTCTTGATTTCACAGGTGGTATTTTTTAGTTCTGGAATGTTCCTTTGATTTTTTAAAATATAATTCAATTTTCTACAAAAATGTATCTTTTCATCTATTATCTAGATCCGATGCTTTGTTTTCTTGTACATATTATATCAGTTAAAGTCTGTATCTTATAAATACACTTGAATCCTATGTTGGAGATGTTTATTGTTTCCCCCTGCCGCCCAACTTAATTTTGGGGGGGGGGGGGGGGGGGGTGTGTGTGCGCACGCATGTTAGCAGGTCGCATAATTTATTTTATTTTTTTTTTTTGAGACAGAGTCTTGCTCTGTCACCCAGGCTGGAGTGCAGTGGCACAATCTCGGCTCACCTGGTAGAAGAATGCCTCATTGAGCACTAAGGCCTTAAAACTGCCCAAGATAAGATTTAATGGAGGAGATGTGAAAAAAAAATCTTCCAAGTGAGGTATTTAATGAGAAGGGTCCCTTTTACTTCTACTCTTTAGCAGTTTTGAAGAGAGGAACGACTCCTTCAAAGCTGCTGAAGAGGCATTCTGGTTGCCCATGTATGTTTTTAATTGTATGTTGATAACTTTTTTTCCCTTTGTTCTCTGTCTGGGGTCATCATCATCAAAAGAATCTAAGTAATCATAATTTTTATAACTATTGTTTCTGTAGCAACTAAGTACCACAGCCATTTGACGTCACAACATCTTGCCCTCCATCTGCATTTCATCCCATGCTACTATTGATGATAAGTTGAGTAATCATGATGCTACTACATCCCATAGATTTCCCATTTCCTATTATCCTTGTGTTCCTTGAATATGTGGACAACCAGTTCCAGAATCCTATTTTGAGGGTCTCTTTTCTGGGACTATTTCTGATACAACTACTGTATCTGAGTCCCAGCAGGAAACAGATGGCATACTCAATTAAAAGGAGGATTTAATAAAAGGACTATTTAAAAAGCTATGGTCAGAGTACAGGGAAACTGCAAGGGATGGTAAAAGTACCCTGGAGTTGCTAACAGCACACGTACCACCCTCCCTAGGTTTAAAGAGAGAAGTGGAAGGGAAGATTACCAGAATCACTCAGAAGGAAAAAGTATCCAGAGTGCCACCTTGAGGTAATCTGGGTTCTTTGGTTGAGAGGCACAGCCATCCTGGGTCTACTCCACAAGGAGGGAGTCAGAGGAATCTCTTATGTTCCTCAGAGTTCCTACCTGCGCTCCCCAGTGGCAGGACCCAATGGAAAGCCAAAGGGCATGGAAGACCTTTGATATAGGCCATACAGGTGAGCCTCCTCATGGCACTGGGCAAGTTGTAAGATAATGGAGAATTCGTAGCCACACCAAATCTATGAAGAGTTTCAAGAATGTTTGTGTTTGGCATTTTGTTTAAGAAGAAGGAAAATATAATCTACTAAGAGATATTCTCAGACCAGAACTAAGGGTCTGATCAACTCTTAAAAGGACAAAGCAAGGGCCTTTGAGAAGTCTACATCTCTGTTCTACATATTTCTTCAGAGGAAGAGTGACTTTTGTAAGCATCTTAGCCATACTGCAGTTCACACAAGTAACTAAGAAATATTTAAATGCTTACTCTGTGCTGTTTCCAAAATAACAAATATCCAGGCTTGTTTATATTTATCAAATGTATTAAATAGTTTTATTAACCAATCTACATATATATTATATTTAACATTCAACATAATATAAATATTTTGGGATAAATAATTTAAGTAAAACCATTTTAGAGCCCTTAGGGCTTACAAAAAGAATCTTAAAAGATCCATATTTATAATCTTAAGATTAAGAATAATAGTTACAATAGGTAACAAACCATACATTCAACAATAAATATAAAATTTAAATATTTAAATAAATAGAAGGCCTGGTATGTTTTAAGTGGGAAGCACTTAATTATCAGGTCAGTGTTGAGATGATGCTTTGACAAAAGGTAATCCATCTGTTCAGAAATTCTACAATGGTTGCTGTCTCATCAGCATATTCACACATCATTGTTGTTTCAGATCCCTGTAAAAGAAACATGTTAATTTTTTAAAGTACAGAGTAGTTTACCTTATATATAGTTATTCCCAATTGAAGTCTTATAGGCCTGTTGCCTTTATTTTCAAGCTTACCAAGCATATTAATTATTTGCAGTTTCTTGAAATGATCAAAATGAATGCCAGAATTACATATTTTGTTATGATACCAAATGATAGTAACATGGAAGCTGAGATTTTCCTCATTTGTTAATTCAGTCAATGAACACAAAAATTTTTTCCCTGAATTGGGTGCAAATAAACATTTAAATAAAAACAGATCTAGACAAATATTAAATGCTGGATGTGAAATAAACTTGATCGCTTTTCCTCTGAATATGTACCTATATTTGTTTAAGTTAAATGTATGAATTGATATGCACATTATACTTCTTTTCTAAATCTTGATTAGAGTCTCCTATTTTTCTACTTAAGTGAATCTCCTTATATTTTCCCCAAAGCAGAATAGAACTAGCCTAGAACTCCTTATATTTTCCCCAAAGCTAGGACATGCTTCTGTTTGGGAGAAATTTGTGTGAAGAACATCTTCATAAATACTTATACCTACCCCTACCCCATCATAGTATCAATACAGTTGAATTTACCAACTTTTGAAAGTTTAAACATTGGAAATTTTGTTCTGTGGACTGGCTTTTTAGAAACTAGGCTCCTCTGCTGAAAGGAGCTATTTAAACGCTTCCTCTAGTTGATAACCTAAGGAGGAAATATTTTGATATAAAGTGATACTTAAAAGGCAGCTTTTCAGATTTGAAGTGATTCCTACCCTGGGAACAAAAAGCAAGTGAGATAGAGTGTTCCCTTTAAATAAGTATTCTCTTTAAATAAACTGTTATAGTGTTCTGTACCCTCTTAAGCATAATTATTTAAATATTGTAATATCTTGGGATTTTTTTATTTTAAAAAGTGTTTGGCTTTTGAAACACAGTTTTCAGATTTTTGCATGGTTTTGTCTTAAATTTGTATCAAGAGTTAAGAATGAGTTTTCTGATGTTAACTATTTTAGAGTAAAACTCTTGCCATAGATAAGGAACTGAATCTATCAGTGTCTAGATGACATTGATCTCAGTGTATTTTTTTAATTCAACTGAAACAGTCCACTAGTAAGTGATTCATTTGGACACAACTGGAGTTACTTTTAGAAATGTCTATTATTATACTTATACTGCTTATTTAGGATACCTATTAACTCATGAATTTTATACCTTAGCATATGGGATATAAAAAGAGAGAAGGGAATGTCTTTTACATCACCTGAGTCCCTTGCATATTTTATGCTTCCTGTCGTTTTAAAAATACTTTATTCTGAAAGTGGGATTGCCTCTAAAAAGGTTGTTAGTTTAGTCCACTGGCCATTTTAATGGCTCTAGTGTTTTTTTTTTAAGACAAATCTCTTATGGGTAGTCCTTCTATCAAATGATAAGGAAACACCATTTGAAAAGCATTTCAGGTAATCAGTATTGACTATTCCAGTAAATAATCTGAAGGAATTGAAAAATATATAATAAAATCTGTCTGCTTTCTATGAAACTCAATTCAGTACCTTCTCTCACTCCCAGTTTTGTGTTAATGTGAAAGGTGATGGAGTTTGGGATGAGGCTTGTCCTTTAGTAGATGGTAGGTGCAAACTCTGTAGCTTATAACTTCCCAATTAGTTTATCATCTAACATTAGAAACGATTCATGTTCACAGTGTACTTAAAATGTAGGCTAATTACATGCATGGGTACTTTACAAATACCAAAAATGTTATGTCACTTTAAAATGTGGCACTTTTCCCCTTCCATTTTTTTTTTTTTTTTTTTTTATTTCCAGGAGAACAAATAAAGTAATGCCTTACCTTTAGTTCCAGAACTATTACGTTGATATTGCTGATTAAGTCCTTGGTATCTCTTAAGTGAAAGTTTTTGCTTTGAGCTAAATTTAGCACTTCCTCCAGAGGTTTGAGTTCTTCTTCTAGACACTGAAGATGTTTCAATTCTGTGGCCTAGAATAATAATTATCATCAGCTCAGTTTCCACAGAGGTCAGAATCAGAAATTAATTTCTAATTTATTTTATTTGGAGTAGCAGTATGTACTTTTTACCATTCTCTCTGTTCTCAGTATCACTGTAAAGATGGACCAGTAGAGTTTACATTATAAAACTGGAGAAACTAGGGCTCAAGTACCTATGACTAGCGTTAAGTGATAGTTGACTCACTGGTTTTAGCTTAATTTGGCTTTGCAAAATGTTAGCATTTCTGCATCTAAATGCAAATTACAGATGTAGGCTGATTACTTTTCCAGTCTGCATAGAAAATCATTAGAACCAGATGAGTTAGAACATGGAAATATAAAAATCACATTCTATTATTATAATATTTGATAATCTAAGAGTTAAGAATCACAGAATGTTAAGAGACAGAAGGAACTCTTGGATGCCATCTATCACAATCCCGACATTTTACACTAGGTAACAATAATCATGTAGTAGTGGCTCTCAATATAGCCTGGAGCAAAACACATTTAAGTGTGTCTAAATTTTTACTTTTCTACAATCACTACATTAAGATGCATTTCAAAAATATTTGTCCCAATAAAATAAAAGATTATAGTACTTTGGAATGACTTTTGGACAGGCCTCCTGGTTCTATATTATATATAATATTTCATATTTCTGTGGTATATTATAATTTAAAAGAATTTTCTCCAAAATAGGCCCATTTACGTCTCACAGTCATCTTTTGAAGTAGGCAGTGAAGTATCATCTCCATTTTTTAAATAAGGATGCCAAATCTCAGAATTTTACCACATAAGTAGGTAGAGCCAGAATTAGATTTCAGTTCTTTCTCATTATAGCATTAACATAGCATCCTTGGAGTCAAATATTTTTATTAGTTTCTAAATTCTTTTGTAAATGTGAGTGAGGGTTAAACAAGCAAATGAATAGAGTTTATCATTACTTTTGGTTTCAAACTGTTAGATTTCAGTGAATTCTACCACCCCCTAAATTACGCACATAATATTGTCTTTCTAACAATCTTTAGTGGGAAAGGTAGGACAAGACAATACCAATCCCCTGATATGTCCATCTATTGTGCTTTCAATTTGCCTCTACAAATTCTACAAATTCGGGGTTAAGTTTTTGGCATGAACAATGAGGAGAAATTTTCTTCAGGAAACAGCATCTAGTGTCTTTATGTTGCTGGAGTTGCATTACGTGGCTCTGTTTAAACTAGAGTAACATCTGTAAGCTGTCTCCTTTACATCTTTCAGAAGAGTAGTTTGAAGCAGATTTCCCTTGAATTAATAGAATTTGAGTCAATGGGATTGCATCTGTGTCCCCTTAAATCCTATTATTTTCTGGGCTTGGATTCACCCTGGCACAAGCCCTTTCTGGCACCAAATTTTCATTCTCTCTTAACTGGCACAGCTACTAGGTAGCTTTGCACACCTAAGGTAACTTGGATGATTATGCTTATGCTGTATCTGAATCCAAAAACCACCTAATGAAGCTTTTAATCTTGGGAAATAAGTCATATAACATTATAAGTCTCAAGTTCTATTGGTAAAAAGATAAAAATCCAAAATTTCACTTTGTATTTCTCAGTAAGAATTTTATCTTTAATACTACTAATAATAGCTAATGTTTATATGGTATTTACCTTATGCCAGACACGGTTCTGAGTGCTTTACATTTACTTACTAATTCTCACAAAAGTGTATTAAGTATATACAATTATTCATTTAAGTAGACATGAAACTGAATCACAAAGAGAGCAGGTAATTTGCCAAAGGTCATGAAAGCTAGGACATGGCAGAGCTGAGATTTCACTTCAGATATCTGGCCCCAGAGTCTGTGCTATTAGTTAGTGTTATGCTGCCTCTCACTTAGGAACCTTTCCTAAAACAAGAAAAGATTTTTTAAGTTGGGCTTCTTGGAAATAGATTTTGGTATTTTACATACTAAAATGGCATAATCAAATATTTTAGACTTTTACATTTTTAAATGAAACCATAAGTCAACATTTTTGTTTAAAATTGTCTTATCAATAAAGTGAGAATATTATTTTTATGTTTCCTTCCCACCCCCACCAATACACAAATATATGTAAAAAATATAGGTAAAACTATTTTAATAGAGGCTTCATTATCAAACTTGGGTTTTCAAAAAAACAGAAATTAAAGTTACTCTTTACCTCAGATAAGCTGCTATTAATCCCATCTGTGCAATTTTTCATATTACTTTGAATTTTATTAAAACAGAAATTGAACATAAAAAATTGTACTTACCTTCTTGGGCATGTAAAACTTAAATGTGAGCATCCTGGTGAGTTTGGGATTCTTGTAATTCTAAGAAAGTATAATACATTGTTAATTAAGAAATGATCTCCAGCTAGATTACTAAATGTAATAATTTTAGTAAGAAAGAAATATACTTACATTAATTCCATTCAAAATCATCTGTAAATCCAGCAGTAAATGCTCCAGTTGTAGCTGTGTTTTCTTTGTAGAACTTGAAGTAGGTGCACTGTTTGTGACAAGTGCAAGACTTAGTGCAATGCAAGACAGGAGTTGCATCCTGTACATTGTGGCAGGAGTTGAGGTTACTGTGAGTAGTGATTAAAGAGAGTGATAGGGAACTCTTGAACAAGAGATACAATTTATACTGTTAATTCTGGAAAAATATTATGGGGGTGTCAAAATGTTTTACATATTACACATATTTCCAAAGACTTTACCTGTCTGAAAAAACATTACCTTCATTTTTCCTCTTCTGATGACTCTTTGGAATTTCTTTAAACCCCCAAAGACTGATTGAATGGATGTAGGTGAAATCCCTCTTCGGTATGTTAGCCCACACTTAGGTGATAGCTCTAATTCATGCAATTAACGCCTTCTGTATGAAACAGTTTTTCCTCCTTTCTTTAAGGGGGTGGGGATACAAAAGTAACCATGAAAATTTTCTCTTTGTCATAAAACTACACTGAACATGTGAGTAGCATATTGTGGTGGACAAGAGCAAGAATAAATAGATGAAAAGAATAAATGTTTAGATTTGTTGATTAAACAGGAAGTATATTGGTTTCCTGTTTCAGAATGGTTTTACCTTTTTATCCACACAATGAGCTAATTGTATACAATAAGATAGATTGCTTCTTACATTTCAGCTAGAGAAATACCAAGATTAGAATACATAAAATGCTTATTGAGCTTGAGGTACTATTTTACGCTGTTTTAATTTTAAAATGTTTATATATCTGTTTAAGTCTCTTAATATCTATTGTACGTTTTTTAAAGGGTGCAATTGTTAAATACTCAGAAAAAGGTTTGCATTCAAGGATACTGATGCTAGTTTTATAATAGACTTTGTATGTGTTATGTGTAAACCAGTCCATGTTTCTCATTTTTATGTCTTTACCTCTTTAATAGATTTTTATTTATTCTCTAAATCACCTGGGACACTATGAATGTAACCATAATAGTTATGATCTTTTTTTTAGTGAGACTGGGATATTTAGGACAGGAGTTCATTCATCCTCAGTAGCATGCACAGACTGTCTGAACAATTGTACGGGTATATACTTTTAATTTAACCTGGAGACACTTGAGGAGATCCTCTCTCAGAGAGAGTCCTTATAAAGTTTCCATTCTACTGCCTTATTTATTTCTTACCTGACCTTTTTTTTTTAAAGATGATATTGTCTGTGTTTTTGTTTGTTTGTTTAAGACAATATTGTCTGGTCTTTAAACAGACATTTATCTAGCACCTATAATGCCTTCAGGTATATAGAAAGAGAAAAGAGAACAGTGTACAGGCAGGCATTTAGTCTAATTTAAGTCTTACAAACTTGTGAAATGATGGCTCCTATTTTGCAGATTAGAAAACTGAGGCTCAGAGAAGTTAAGTAATTTGCTCTAGGTCACTCAGCCCTTATTTCCAGTAAGGGGCAGAACAAGGATTTGAAAAGAGAATGCTCTGACTCCAAAAATCCTCTCTCTTACCATTTGTATTTTCTCAAAGAACCTGATTTGTAATAGGGAAGATACATGCATACACAAGTGTAGTCCTGGGTGATAGGTGATTGCCCTCCCAAGGGAGGTGGATATAAGGAATTTTGAAAAAGGAACAATTAATTTAAACTGGATTTTGAGGAGGGTGCATAGGCAGGAATGATTAAAGCAGTCTAAGGAACAGTCAATTGTAATCTTTTACAAAGAACAGAGAAAAATGGTTCTATAAGTTTTCTATGCATTAGGTAATGTTTGGAGAACATAAAACAAATTTAAAAATAAAGATTGTAGTCCCTCAAGTAGAAAAAAAGTGAAGAAAAGGTCAGATTAGGGCCAAATCTCAGAAACTCTTTATTATGAAAAAATGCAAAATGTCTCTGTACATTTCACATCAAAATCACATTAACACTGTTATAAGGGGAAGACTATTTGGTAGTCTGTGTGTCATTTATTTAATATAATAAAGTGCAGCTGTATTATACTTGTTTTGCTTCTCTAAAGAGTTTCAGTGTCTAATCCCAGCATCATTACTCAGGCCTTTACCCTTCCAGAATGGAAGAATTCAGGCCCACACATTTTCCTATGTGGGGGCTTTTCCAATGAGGTCTTTGATGTTCTCCAGTCTTGATATTTATATTTCTCTGGCTATTTCCATTAGAGAATGGGGCAATATATGGCTATATTTCTGGGACCCTGTAGAAAACTGAGTTCTTAGACCCCTAGTATATCTCTACTAATGCACAGTAGGCACCATTATAGAAGTTGGCTTTTTCATTTCTTTCTTGAAATACGTGGGGGAAAAGCTACATTCACTGTGACATACTTTCGCTTTCTCAACGTCTGACACATCAGCTGACTTTTCTGGTTATAGTGGCAATAGTCAGTAGTAGACTGCTAACTACCACGTGTGTCATACCTCCTGCTTCTCCTTTTAGTATGCAGAATTTTACTATTAAACAAGAAGCTATTTTTAGTTGCTTAGTATTGTTTGTGACAGCCTCTTAGACTCAAGAGTGGCCAAAGCCCTTTCAAAAGGGCAGCCCCTGTCCCTGAAGCTGCCTACCTAAGAGGTTGCTCAATGTGTTGCACATATTGTCAGTCCATCAAAGCTGACTTTCAAGGAGTCTGCTTCCCATAAATTTCTTCTTTCTGACCCTCTTTCACAGTTTTGTAAAACTTTAATTTGGTCTGTAGCTTGATGCCTATATTAATTCATCTCTTGTCCGTTTCTGTAAAGGCCTCTTGGCGTTTTCAAGATTCAGTTCTGTTCCTTTCAAATTAGGAATATATTATTGGACAATTTCCATACCATCCAGAGATAATTCAGCTAGAAGCTCTGTGTTTCCTGTGAAAATCTGAATGACCTCGGACATAGGTTGGTGATGCATTTGTCTTTATCAGCCCTATGGCCGTCCATAATGAAATACCACTTTTGTAAATCTGTTTATGATCACAGTTATGTCTCTGTGGTGTGTGCTCTTCCATGTGGCAAATTTTAGTAATGTTCACAACCTTTTGGGATTGAAGAATTATTTCCCTGGCACTTTCAATTTGAGATTTGAGACAATTTAAATATGAGACAATTTTCAAATTTATTGTCTCATATAGTCACATTTTACTGATAAGAAATTTGACATTGACAGAGGTTAAAGTGGCTTACCCAAGATTACATTCTTAATTAGTGGTGAAATTAGAGCAAAAACTCAAAGCCTTCCTGACCCCTCATAATCTCATCTTTTTCCAGTGTAAAATAGTGATGCTAAATTCTGGACCCATTAGGCTACATAGAGTAGAATGAATGAGATTGTGCCCACTATTCCATCTCACTTCACTCTATCAGTGGCAGCTGATGATTCAGGGAAGGCATCATCCATCTTCACCTAAACAACCCTTTGAGTAGCCTTAGGATTTCTAAGAACTTGGAGCAGCTGAATTCACACAGAGCTACAAATGCTGAGCTTTGCTCATGTTTTTGAATCTCTTTCTGGGGTCTTTTAAAAACACCAGAACACTTGATGTTTTCTAACATTTCTCGATATCTGAAGTTAGACAATGATTGTATCCACTGTGGATTTAAGCTGCACTGTGCTTTTCAGAGTGCAGTGTTATAAAGCTAACATGGAAATACCACACTAAGCAATTGTCTGCATTGGCAGCCAAGAGATACCTTACTACTTAAATGTGATGAGAAGGGAAGAATCTTCAAAACCTTTGGAAATTTACTTTTTGTGTAAATATGAGACCCCTATGACAAGTCACACAGCGGTTACTAGAGGTAGAATATGATAGTCTTCTGACAGTAACAGTATTGGATTTGCAAAGCACTTCAACTTCAAGTTTATAAAGCACTTTCACAACTATTTATCTCATTTCACATCTTTTAATTTACCACAAAATAGTTAAGGAGAGAAACGTGTGTTTCATATGGCTAGCACAAGTATACATATGTAACAAACCTGCATGTTATGCACATGTACCCTAGAACTTAAAGTATAATAATAAAAAAAAAAAGAAGCCTTACAACTGATAAAAACTAGCTTTCTCCTCTGCCAAGATAAACGGTTTTATTAAAATTTTGTGAAAATAAAGTTATTTACGGTCATTTAAGCTTATCTGCATCTAATTGTTTTTCCTATCTTATTTCTAAGTTCTCTGTTAACAGTTTGTTCTTTTGTACCATTGACAGAGAGTCCGTTGTTCATTATTCCTAAATAGTATACATATTTTAAAGATTCTGATCTGATTTTTTTTAATTTTAAAATTTATAACATTAGTTAGGAAATAATACGTATTGATTATAGAAAATGTGGGTGATACACAGAATCTAAAAAAAAATCGAAAAACAAAAATCAGCTGTAATCTAATCTGCTAGAGATAACCATTGTTAACATATTTCATTTCACACTTCTACAGATCAAGGGTGAACGATTTACTATAGAAAACAATAATGCTAGAGAATAGGAGGAAGTCAAGCAAATCAACACATCTACAGGACCCGTTCATGTAACCCATGGATATAAGGGGAGGGGCCAGCCTCTGCAAATGAGATGCATCTGTAGTTCTTGTTACTGGGAAGAGAGGGAAAGCTTTCCATCACCTCATGGTAACTGTGCATTTTTTACTGGTAGAGCTTCTAGAAGTTGTTGCATAGGTGGCTAATTTTAGAGTCGTTTGCCTCATATATAATTTTTTTAAATGTGTGAATATGCACCTCATTCTTAATTATCTTCTCTATCCTTGACCTGTATCAAGCTAGTCCCACAGTATTGAACAAACAACCCTGGACTTCCCACTGGATGATATTAGGATTCCTGTAGAGTTCATTTCGCCTCTTAGCCCAAGTTTGTTGGCAGACTAACCCGCACAGATCTTCTGTCCCTTATAGGGTTGGATCTTCTGTTTCCTATAGTTTAGACTAATAGGGTAGACTATACTTGGATTATTTGACATCATTTCTCAATGAGGATAACTTGGGAGTATAGCTTACAACTTGTAAGAGCTGAGGTAATACAATGCTTTCCTGCCAGCAGTCCCTGCACTCTAGAATAGAGAACAACCAATTAATCAGAAAAAAAGAAAGAACAAACTCCACATTCATCCCAGGCTTATCTAAGTCCATTGGTACAGGGGCAGCTATGAGACACTGAATTACTTTGGAACTTCCTAAATACCTAACTCTCTTTAGTCCCAAAAATATTTTTTTAAAAGTTACCCCCTTATTCCTGCTTTAGAGAATGCTGATTTCCTCTTAATATCTATCCCTCTTTTCTACTTATAATAAGAATCCTGACTTTTAGCTGGACATGTTGCTGATCGCCAGTAAAGACCATATTCTCTAGTTTCACTTAGCAGTGAGGTGTGGCCCTGCAGATTTAATGGCTAGAGCTTTAGTGGCTTTTCAGTACCTTGAGGACAGGGGATACAGATAAATTCGGTGAGCTGCCAAATCAACTCTGATTACCTAGTTTTGAATTCTTTTATGTGAGAGAAACAAGCATACCTTATTTAAGCCACTGTTATTTTGGGTTTCTCATATGCAACTAACAGCACTCTGAGTATATTGTGCCATAATAATTTTTAGAAAGTTCTATTTGTATTGTAAATGCAAAATAAGGAACCTTATTAAATATGATTATGGGCTATGGGAGATACAAAATGTGTAGCTATAGTTTACAGAATTTTATATTTGAGTAAGAGAAACAGACATATATGCAATGCTTCAATGTAAGACAATGACTATAAGGGATTGGACAAGGAATTAATTCCCAAGTGTAAGATACATTTATGGCCAATTGGTTTTTAACAAGGGTGCCAAGACGATTCAGTGGGAGAAGAAAAGTCTTTTCAATAGATGATGCTTGGGATAACTGGATATCTACATGCAAAAGTATGAGGTTGGACCCTTACTTTATACCATATACAAACATTAACTCAAAATGAATCACAGACCTAAGTGTAAGAGCTAAAATTATATTAGGCTGGTGCAAAAGTAATGGAAAAAACTGCAATAGTTTTGCAGCAACCTAATAAAACTTTTACAATAAAACATATGAGTAAATATTCTTGACCTTGAATGAGGCGATGACTACTTAGATATGTCACCAAAAGCAAAACTAACCAAAGAAAAATAAATTGGAGCTCATCAAAGTTAAAAACTTTTATACTTCAAAGGACACCATGAAGAAAGACAATCCCAGAGTGGGAGAAAATATTTGCAAATCATGTATTTTATCTGAGGTTTGTATTCAGAACATACAAATAATTCTTGCAACTTAATAGTAAAAATACAAATAGCCCAATTTAAAAATGACCAAACAATTTGAACAGACATTTCTCCAAAAAAGATGTACATATGACCAAAAAGCACATGAAAAGATGCTCAACATTGTTAATAGTTAGGGAAAACCAAACCAAAACCACAATGAGATGCCTCTTCACACCCATTAGAATAACTAAAATAATAATAAATTTTTAAAAGGACAATAACAAATGTTGATAAAAATATGAAAAAAACTAGAACCATCATGCATTGCTGGTGGAAATGTAAAATAGTATAGCTGCTTTGGAAACATTGACAATTCCTCAAAATATTAAACATAGAATTACCATGTGACCCAGCAATTCCAATCCTGGTTATATACCCAAGAGAAATGAGAACGTATCTCCACACAAAGACTTGTACACAAATATTCATAGCAGCATTATTCATAAAAATCAAAAAGTGGAAGCAACCCAAGTGCCCAACAACTGATATTGGATAAATTAAATGTGGTATATCCATACAATGGAATCTTATTTAACAAAAAAATTGAAATACTGTTACATTCTACAACATGGGTGAACCTTGAAAATATTATGCTAAGTGAAAGAAGCAATCACAACAGGTCAAATATTGTATGATTCCATTTATATGAAATGTCCTGAATAAACATATGCATAGCGACAGAAAGCAGATTGGTGGTTTCCAGGGGCTGCGGGGAAGGGAGAATGGAGAGTGACTGCTAATGAGTATGAGGTTTCTTTTTCGGACGATGAAAATGTTCTGAAATTAGATAGTGGTGATGGTTGTACAACTCTGTGAATATATAGAAACCACTGAACTGTACACTATGGTATGTAAATTATATCTCAAAGCTGCTAAAAAATAATTCCTAGCTTCACAATTGTGGTTGAAACAGATGCAGTATGATTTTGGTTTGTGGCCGTACTGAAATAAATAATGTCCCAGAATGAAACTAAATTTATCTCTAAGAATTGGGTATATAACCAGTGTATGTAAAACAAGTATAAAGAAAATGAAGTGAACAAGTTAAAATTTTAAATTGTCTCTATTGTTAAATCGTAAAATATACTATATGGCATTCAATCACTATTCTCATTGCTGATTATTGTCACCTAATTAATTCACAAACATCAAAGAAGTGGTAATACATTTTCTTTGATTATTAAATGACATATTTTAATACATCAGTATATGTAAATGTTTGAAAAATAAGTAAGTATATTAATAAATACTGCAGAAATATGAGAATAATTCAAGAAAGCCTGGAAGCTAAAATATGGCATATGATGCTTATAAACAACCAGACCTAACTTTAGGTAACAAGTACACCTGTTCTTGTAGCCAAATGTTTGACTACTCCAACCCTTGATTGGTGTACTAAGCAGCAGAACACTTTATGAAAAGCAGAAGCCCGTAGGTCAGAAGATGCAGATTGTGACTTAAATGTATTTAGCCCTCATAGTGTGTGTTTGTTTCATATTTTAAGCCAACATTTAAAAATTGATAGAGGATGCAGGTTGTGACTTAAATGTACTTAGCCCTCATAGTGTTTGTTTGTTTTGTATTTTAATTAACACAACATTTTAAAATTTTCTCATTTAACTTAAAAGTCTGGATTGGAGCTTGTGTTTAGAGTTTAAACTCTCAAGATAAGCAAAAAAAAACCAAAAAAACAAAAAAACAACAAAAAAAAAATCACCTCTGAAGACATGGCAGCACTGGTAGTCATTTGCTGAAGCTGGAAGCTACTTCCCTCCTTAAATGCCCTCAGGCAGTGGTTACCAGTGCTCTTCCAACTGGCCACTTTGCTCATTATATCATGTGATGTAGTTTGGCTGTGTCCCCACCCAAATATCATCTTAAATTGTAGCTCCCATAATCCCCATAGGTCATGGGAGGGACCCAGTGGGAAGTAATTGAATCATGGGGGCGGGTTTTTCCTGTGCTGTTCTGGTGATAGTGTATAAGTCTCACCATATCTGATGGTTTTATAAAGGGCAGTTCCCCTGCACACATTGTCTTGCCTACTGCCATGTAAGATGTTCCTTTGCCCCTTGCCTTCTGCCATAATTGTGAGGTCTCCCCAGGCATGTGGAACTGTGAGTCCATTAAACCTCTTTTTCTTTATAAATTACTCAGTCTCGGGCATGTCTTGATTAGCAGTGTGAGAACAGACTAATACACCATGGATCTAGCTTTGTAGACATTTGAGTTTGCAATCCTAAACCTAGGGAGAAGTCTAACCTGCTTTGTGACCTTGGGCATGATGCTTCCTATTTATAAGTCTTATTTAGCTTCTATTAAATGGGTCAAAGAATACCTATCCTTCCTCTGTTCCTCATAGTACTGCTATAAAGATTTAACAAAATGATGTATTGAATGTACTTTTACAACTAAGAAGTCCTTACTTTTGGTCTTCTCTGTGAAACGTATGATGTCAGTCTAACCATTGAACCAGAGAGATTGTTTTTCCCTCAGCTTTAGGAAAGTACGATTAAAAATATATAAAAACTGTATTTAAGGTATACAACTTGATGTTTTGATATATGTGTACATTGTGAAATAATTGCCAAAATCAAACTACAGGCATACCTCATTTTATGGAGCTTTGACTTATTGCACTACACAGACATTGCTTTTTTGTTGTTGTTCTCTCTTTTAACAAATGAAAGGTTTGTGGTAATTCTGTATGGAGCAAATCTATCAGCACCATTTCGCTAATGGCATGGGTACATTTTGTGCCTCTATCATATTTTGTTCTCACCCAATTTTTCAAACTTTTTCATTATTATTATTCTGTTATGGTGCTCTGTGATTGGTGATCTTTGATGTTATTGTTGTAATTATTTTTGAGTCCCAGAAACTATCATGATATAAGACCACAAATTTATCAATATATGTTGTGTGTATTCTGACTATTCCACTGACTGGCCATTCCCCTATCTCTCTCCCTTTCCCCAGGCCTTCCTATTCCCAAAACACAACAATATTGAAATTGGGCCAACTAGTGATTGGACCAACCTACAATGGGCTCTAAGTGTTCAAGTGAAAGGAGGAGTCACATGGCTCTCACTTTAATAAAAAACTAGGAATGATTAAACTTAGTGAGGAAGTCATGTTGAAAACCAAGGTAGGCTGAAAGCTAGGCCTCTTGTGCCAAACAGCCAAGTTGTAAATACAAAGGAAAAGTTCTTAAAGGAAATTTAAAATGCTAATCCAATGAACACACTAATAATAAGAGAGCAAAACAGCCTTATTATTGATATGGAGAATGTCTGAGTGGTCTGGGTAGAAGATCAAACCAGCGACATTTCCTTAAGTCAGTGCCTAAGTCAGAGCAAGAACTTAACTCTGTTCAGTACTATTAAGGCTGAGAGGTGAGGAAGTTGCAGAAGAAAAGTTAGAAGCTAGGAGATGTTGACTCATGAGATTTAAGGAAAGAAGCTGTCTCCATGACATAAAAGTGCAAGTTGAAGCAGCAAATGCTGATGTAGAAGCTGCAGCAAGTTATCCAGAGATCTAGCTAAGTTAGTTGATGGAAGTAGTTAACACTAAACAACAGATTTTCAACATAGACAAAATAGCCTTCTATGGAAGTAGATGCCATCTAGGACTTTCATAACTAGAGAAGAGAAGTCAATGACTAGCTTCAAAGCTTCAAAGGACAGGCTGACCCTCTTGTTAGGACCTAATGCAGCTGGTGACTTTAAGTGGAAGCCAATGCTCATTTACGATTCTGAAAATACTAGGACCCTTAAATCTACTGTGCTCTATCAATGGAACAACACAGCTTGGATGACAGCACATTTTTATACTGAATATTTTAAGCTGACTGTTGAGACCTACTACTCAGGAGAAAAGACGTCTTTCAAAATACTACTGCTCATTGACAGTGCATCTAGTCATTCAAGAGCCCTGATGGAGGGATTAACTTTTTTTTTAATGCCTACTAACACAACATTTGTTCTGCAGCCCATGGATCAAGGAGTAATTTTGACTCTCAAGTCTTATAATTTAAGAAAGACATTTTGTAAGACTATAGCTGCCGTAGACAGTGATTCTTCCAATGGATCTTGGCAAAGTAAGTTGAAAACCTTCTGGAAAAGATTCACCATTCTAGATGTCATTAATTAAGAACATTTTGATTCATGAGAGGAGGTCAAAATATCAGCATTACTAGGATTTTGGAAGAAGTTGGTTCCAACTCCCATGGATGACCTTGAGGGATTCAAGTCTACAATAGAGGAAGTAACTGCTTTATCCACTGTAGTCTTGAATAGAGAGTTGAGATGGAAATAGCAAGAGAACTAGAATAAAAGTGGTGGACGCCTATTATCCCAGCTACTTGGGAGGCTGAAGCAGGAGAATCGCTTGAACCCAGGAAGAGGAGGTTGCAGTGAGCTGAGATGGTACCACTGCACTCCAGCCTGGGTGATAGAGTGAGACTCCATCTCAAATAAATAAATAAAAATAAATAAGTAAATAAAAGTGGAGCCTGAAGATGGGACTGAATTGTTGCAATCTCATGATAAAATTTGAATGGACAAGGAGTTACTTTCTGTGGAGGAGCAAACAAAGTGGTTTCTTGAGATGGAATTTATTCTGGGTGAAGAAACAATGTAAACATTGTTGAAATGACAAGGATTTAAAATAATAAACTTAGTTAATGAAACTGGGGTTTGAGGAGACTGTCTCCAATTTTGGAAGACATTCTACTGTGGATAAAATGCTATCAAACAGTGTCACATGGTACAGAGAACGATTTCATGAAAGGAAGAGTCAATTCATGTGGCAAACATCATTATTTTCTTATTTAAGGAAATTACCACAGCCACACCGACTGTCAGTTGTCAGTTATAGTATAAACATAACTTTTATGCACTGGAAACCAAAAAGAATGCATGTAACTCACTTTTATTGAAATAGTTACTTTGTTGTGCTTATCTAGAGCCTAATCCTAATATCTCTCAGGTATGCCTGTAATTAACATATCCATCATCTCACGTAATTGTGATTTTGTATCCGTGTGTTGGTGGGGTGTTGGCCATGAGAATATTTAACATCTACCCTCTTAGCAAATTTCAAGTATAGAGTATTGTTAACTATAGTCATCATGCTGTACACTAGATCTCCAGAACTTATGCATCTTGCATAACTGAAACTTTATATCTTTTGACCAACATCTCCCCATTTCCCCTTCTCCTCAGTCCCTGGCAACCACCGTTCTATATGATGTTTCTGTGAGTTTATTTTAGATTCCATACTTAAGTGAGATAATACAGTATTCCTATATCTGTGTCTGACTAATTTTGCTCAGCATAATGTCCTCCAAGTTCACACATGTCACAAATAGCAGGATTTTCTTCTTTTTAAAGGCTGAATAGTGTCCATTGTGCATGTGTGTGTGTGCACCAATCACATTTTCTTTAACCATTCATTCAAAGATGGATATTTATCTTGGCTGTTGTGAATAATACTAAAATGAACATGAAGTGCAGATACCTCTTTCAGATCTTGATTTCATTTCCTTTCTATATATACCCAGAAGTAGGATCAGTAGGTTATGTGGTAGTTTTAGTTTTAATTTTTTGAAGAACATCCATACTGTCTTCCAAAATGGCTGTACCAATTTACATTCCCACCAACAGTGTACAAATGTTCTACTATCTCCACAACCTCACCAACACTTGTTATCTTTTGTCTTTTTGATAATAGCCATTCTAAGAGGTGTGAAGTGATATCTCCTTGTGATTTTGATTTGCATTTCTCTCATGGTTAGTGATGCTGAACACCTTTTCATATACCTGTTGGCCATTTGTATGTCTTCTTTGGAGAAATGTCTATTCAGATCCTTTGCCCATTTTTTAATTGGGCTATTTGTTTTTTGCTATTGAGTTGTATGAATTTCTTATAAATTTTAGAAACTTACTTCTTCTTGGATATATGGTTTGCAAGTATTTCTCCCATTCCATGGATTGCCTTTTAACTCTGTTAATTGTTTCCTTTGCTGTGCAGAAACTTTTTAGCTTGATGGAACACCACTTACTGATTTTTACTTTTGTTGCCTATGCTTTTGGTGTCACAGCCAAGAAAATTATTGCCAAGACCAATTTCAAAAAGCTTTTTACCCTGTTTTTTTCTAGTAGCTTTACAGGTTCAGATCTTATATTTAAGTCTTTAATCCATTTTAAGTTTATTTTTATATATGATGTCAGATAAAGACCCAATTTCGGCCAGGCGCGGTGGCTCAAGCCTGTAATCCCAGCACTTTGGGAGGCCGAGACGGGCGGATCACGAGGTCAGGAGATCGAGACCATCCTGGCTAACCCGGTGAAACCTCGTCTCTACTAAAAATACAAAAAAAAAAAAAAAAACTAGCCAGGCGAGGTGGTGGGCGCCTGTAGTCCCAGCTACTCGGGAGGCTGAGGCAGGAGAATGGCGTGAACCCAGGAGGAGGAGCTTGCAGTGAGCTGAGATCTGGCCACTGCACTCCAGCCTGGGTGACAGAGCGAGACTCCGTCTCAAAAAAAAAAAAAAAAAAAAAGACCCAATTTCATTTTTCTGTGGATATCCAGTTTTCTCTATACCATTTGTTTATTTATTTTTAACTTCTATTTTCAGTTCAAGAGTTCATGTGCAGGTTTGTTATATAGATAAATTGCATGTCATGGGGATTTTGGTGTACAGATTATCACCCAGGTAATAAGCATAGTGTCCAATAGGTAGTTTTTCAGTCCTCTCTCTCCTCCCACCCTCCACTCTCAAGTAGGCCCCAGTGTCTCTTATTCTCTTCTTTGTGTCTATTCATTCTGAATGTTTAGCTCTCACTTATAAGTGAAAACATGGTATTTGGTTTTCTGTTTCTGTATTAGTTCACTTAGGATAATGGTCTCCAGCTCTATCTATGTCACTGTAAAGAACCTGATCTCAATCTTTTTTATGGCTGCATAGTATTCTATGGTTCAACACCATTTATTAAAAAGGCTATCATTTCTCCATCATGTGTTCTTGGTACTCTTGGTGACAATCAGTTGACCATAAGTGAGTGGATTCATGTCTGGTCTCTCTATTCAGTTTCATTGGTCTATATATCTATTAATTATTATTTCAGTATTATACTGTTTTGACTATTGTAACTTTGTAATATATTTTGAAATCTGGATGTGTGATGCCTCCATCTTTCTTTTTCTTGTTCAAGGTTGCTTTGGCAATTCAGGGATTTTTTGTGGTTCCATCTGAATTTTATACTATTTTTCTATTTCTGTAAATAATATTGAAATTTTGATAGCGATTTCATTAAATCTGCAAACTGCTTTGGGTAGTATAGACATTTTAACAATATTAATTCTTCCAGTCCATGAACACAGGATGTCTTTCTATTCATTTCTTCTCCACTGTCTTTCATCAATGTTGTATAGTTTTCAGTGTACACATCTCTCACTTCCTTGGCTAAATTTACTCCTATTTTATCTATCTATGTATTTATTTCTGGTGCTATTATAAATAAGATTATTTCCTTAATTTCCTTTTTCCATCATTTTTTGGTGGTATAGGAACACAACTGAGTTTTGTATGTTGATTTGTATATTGCAGCATAGTTCCAACAGCATTTTTTGAGTAGTATTTAGTGTTTTCTACATCTACTAGAAATACTACTTCTAGATATAGATTATGTCATCTATAAACAGAGATACTTTTACTTCTTCTTTCCAAATTTAATGTCTTTTTTTCTTTGTATTGCTTCATTGCTCTGACTAGGATTTCTAGTACCAGACTGAACTGAAGAGGTGAGAATAGTCATCCTTGCCTTGTTACACATTATTGATTATGATATTAGCTGTGGGCTTTTCATGTATGGCTTTATTGTGTTGAGGTAAGTTCCTTCTGTACCTAATTTATTGAGAGTTTTTATCATGAAGGGGTGTTAATTTTTGCCAAATGCTTTTTCTGCTTTTGTTGAGATGATCATGGGATTTTTATTCTTTAGTCTGTTCGTGTGGTATATCACATTGATTGATTTGCAAATGCTGAACCATCCTTTCATTCCTGGGATAAATTTTGCTTGGTCATTGTGCATAAACTGAGTAATGTACTGTTCAATTCAATTTGCTAATATTTTGTTGAGGATTTTTGTATCCATGTTCATCAAGGATATAGACCTGTAGTTTTCTTGAGGTGTCTTTGTCTGGTTTTGGTATTAGGGTGATGTTGACATCGTGAATGTGAAAGTCTTCCCTCTTCTTTTTTTGGAAGCGTTTAAGAAGGACTGGTATTCTTTTTTAAATGTTTAGTATAATTCACCCATGAAGCTATCTGCTCCTGGGCTTTTCTTTGATGAGAAGTTTTAGATGATTCAATCCTTTTATATGTATTCATCTATTCAGGCTTTCTATTTCTTGACTCGATCTTAATAATTTGTATGTTTCTAGGAACTTATCTGTGCCTTCTGTGTTGTTTGATATTTTGTTATATAATCGTTCAGAATAGTTCCTTATGAACATTTTTATTTCTGTGTCACCAAGTGTAATGTCTCTTCTTTTATTTCTGACTTTGAGTTTTCTCTCTTTCTTTTCTTGGTTGGTCGAGCTAAGTATTTGTTGATTCTGTTTAGTTTTCAAAAAACCAACTGTTAGTTTTCTCCATTTTTGTGATATTTTTCTCTTCTCTATTTCATTTTAGTATTTCCTTATATCTGCTAACTTGGGCATACTTTGTTCTTTTTTTTTTTTTTTTTTTTTTTTTGTAGTTCTTTGAAGTATAACATTAGGTTGTTTATTTGAGATCTTTCTCCTTCTTCTCCTCCTCCTTCTCCTTCTCCTTCTTCTTCCTTCTTCTTCCTTCTTCTTCCTTCTTCTTCCTTCTTCTTCCTTCTCCTTCTCCTTCTCCTTCTTCTTTCTGTCTCACTTTGTCACTCAGGCTGGAGTACAGTGGCATGATCTCAGCTAACTGCAGCCTCCCACTCCCAGGTTCAAGTGATTCTCCTGCCCCACCCTCCCGCATAGCTGGGATTGCAAGCCCCCACCAGCCACCGTGCCTGGCTAATTTTTGTATTTTTTAGTAGAGACAGGGTTTCGTCATGTTGGCCAGGCTGGTCACAAACTCCTGACCTCAAGTGATCCACCCACGTGGGCCTCCCAAAGTGCTGGGATTACAGGCATGAGCCACTGTGCCTGGCCTTTTCTTCATTTTTTGATGTAGGCATTTATATCCCAAAGTGCTGGGATTACAGGTGTGAGCCACTGTGCCTGGCCTTTTCTTCATTTTTTGATGTAGGCATTTATTTCTATAAACTTCCCTCTTACTACTGTTTTTGTTCTATCCTATAAGTTTTGATATGCATGTTTTTGTCTTCATTTTTCTCAAGATTTTTATAATTTCCCTTTGATTTCTTCATTGACCCACAATGATTGTTCAAAAGTGTATTGTTTAATTAGTATGTATTTGTGAGTTTTACCATTTTCCCTTTGTTATAGATTTCTACTTTCATTCCATTGTGGTCAGAGAAGAAACTTAGGATGATTTCAATCTTCTTAATTTGTTAAGACTTGTTTTGTGACCTAACAAGTGATCTTTCCTGGAGAATGTTTCTTGTGCGCTTGAGAAGACTGCATGCTGCTGCAGCGGTTCTGTATATGTCTGTTAGGTTGATTTGGGCTATAGTGTTGTTCCAGTCTAATGTTTCCTATTTATTTTTTTATCTGGATGACCTACTGATTATTGAAAGCAGGTACTGAAGTCTCTTACTATTATTTTATTGCTGTCTGTTTCTCCCGTCCTGTCAACTTTTTAATATATATTTAGGTGCTCTGATGATGTTAAGTGCATATATATATTTACAATTATTATAAGCTCTTGATGAATTGACACACTTATTGTTATGTAATGACCTTTTCCTGTCTCTTATAACCTCTTTTTACTTAAAAAGTCTATTTTGGGTTAGGCATGGTGGCTCACACCTGTAATCCCAGCATTTTGGGAGGCCGAGGTGGGTGGATCACCTGGAGTCAGTAGTTCAAGACCAGGCTGACCAACATAGTGAAACCCTGTCTCTACTAAAAATACAAAAATTAGCTGAGCATGGTGGTTGGCACCTGTAATCCCAGCTACTCAGGAGGCTAAGGCAGGAGAATCACTTGAACCCAGGAGGCAGAGATTGCAGTGAGTTGAGATTGTGCCATAGCACTCCAGCCTAGGTACAGAGTGAGACTCCATCTCAAAAAATAAATAAATAAAACAAATTTTAAAAAATTAAGTCTATTTTGTCTGATGGAAGTACAGCTACCTTTGTTTGCTTTTGGCTACCATTTGCATGGAATATCTTTTTTCATCTCTTTACTCTCAGCCTATATGTCTACAAATCTAAAATGAGTCTCTTACAGGCAGGATATAGTTGGATTTTTTTTTTTTAATTTATGTAGCCACTATGTGTCTTTTGATTGGTGAATTTAATCCATTTGCATTTAAAGTAATTATATATTGGTAAGGACTTTCTACTGCCATTTATTAGTAGTTTTCTGGCTGTTTTATAGTTCCTTTGTTCCCTTCTTTTACTCTTCCTGTTATCCTTTGTGATTTTGTGATTTTTTTTATAGTGGTATGCTTTGATTCCTTTCACTTTATCTTTTGTGTATTTACTACAGGTTTTTTTTTTATTATTATTTGGGATTACTGTGAGGTTTATGATTATATAAAACACTTTATAACAGTCTATTTTAAGCCAATAGCCACTTAACTTTGACCACAAACAAAAGCTACACTTTAACTTCTCCTCTCCCAACATCTTATGTACATTTTTAAATTTTATGTATCTTATTTACATTTTTTAATATTATGTATCCGTTATCAAATTATTATAGCTATATTTTAACGTTTATAATAGAGTTAAAAAGTATTTACACACCACCATTACAGCATTAGAATATTCTAAATTTGGCTCTATTCTAACCTTCACAGTGAGTTTTATACTTCTATATGTTTTCATGTTGTTAGTTAACATCTTTTCATTTAAGATTGAAGAATTCCCATTAGTACTTCTGGTAAAACAGATCTAAAAGTATCAAATCACATTATAAAAGAATTCCTTTGGGTGCCCTTAGCATGAGTGTCCTTATAAGACCTTACAGATCAGCTGAGTTATCTATATTTATGGAAGAAGAAATATGCATATGTGCAATTGAGCTTCATGCCCCTTCGTGAGTGGCATGCCCCTTCATGACGGCACTAGCCTGATGCAAAGGTGGAGTTTTCAGTCCTTTGACATCAAAAGGTGAAGCAAAGGACATGAAAGCCCTCCCTGGGCATCCTCTATAGACAGGCCAGAACCACTCTGTGGTCAGTAGTCTCTTATCAGGAAGGAATGCTGGTTTGCTGCTGTGTCAAAACCAAAAAAGGAAGGGGGCAGTGTCAGGCAGTTGGTTGATATCAACAGTGGAGTCTTTTCAAAGGACTGGTTTCTGTTTAACCACAGGGAAGAAAGACTAATGGTGGTGAGCGAAGAAGGAGGTATAATGAGATGTGTCTGACCTCCCATTCTGTCATGGTTAGAAATTTAGTTTTTAAGGTTTCTCTGGCGTCCCCTTGGTGAAGAGGTGGGGCATTCAGTCAGCTGGGGGGCTTGGAATTTTATTTTTATTTCTCAGGTGTCTAAATCTCTCTGGTGTGCCATGAGTTTGTGGTTTTATCTTTTTTTTTTTTTTTTTTTCTAATTAGATCTCATACTGATTTAAAATTGGGAAGAGTGTTTCTTTTTCTTAGAAAGTGAATCTCTCTGAGGAGGAACCCTTAGGTAGGGGGAATTGAGTTTGCTCCCAAGCTCACTAATGCCAATTCCCCACCAACCCCCAGCCTTCCTGTTGTCTATCTGGAAAAATAGAAGAAATATTAGGTTGAATAATTTGGATTGAATAGTAAAGTAAAATTTGAGACAGTGGGAGAATAACCATTTTCAACTTACTTTAATAAATTTAAGGCTTTTCCTACTGTTTCTAGTTACTGACTAATTTATGACATGGATACTAATTTTAAGCCCAATTTATATGGTCAAGCAACACTAAAATCCAGGGGAATGGCTAGGGATGAATATTTGGAGAAATGTAAAAGATTTTTAATACAGTGATTTTCTTGCTAAAATGCTACAAGACACTCAGATAAAAGTGGATAATAAAAATTTCTTTACCTATTTTGAAGAAATGGAGATAGCATTTCAACCTGGAAATAGACTATTCCACAGAAATGGGAAAATCATAAATAAAATTTATCTCTGTAGCTGTCATTCTTGTGTGTAACTGCAGGTTTACATAACGAGTAGTCAATTTAAAAATAGATGTTTCTCAGTACCGTCAATTCAGCCTTAAATTAACCATTATTTCCCTAATCCATGAATCCAGTCTTATAGTCCCAATCTGGAATTTGTTTTTTAGGAAATTAAAAATAATTTCCATAATATTTAAAGTATAAACTCCCTGAATCATAAGAACAGAAAGTGAAATGTATATTTATATTGGGACAGATAAGGTTTGAATTTCATAATTACAGTTACCGTTTAATGTGACATAGAGTCCATTCCGTAACTTTGTACTTTATATTAATCTATATTGCTAGTTTTCTGGCTAAGAAGAACTGAAAGAGCTCTTTTTAAAATCAAATAACCAAGTGAATGACTATTGTTTCTGTCCTGCTGAGCAAATAATAGTCAAAGGAAAACCTCTTATGTAGTCATCTCATTTGTGAGCTTTCTCCTTGGGCCTACTTTTATACCTGTATAAGGTAAGTATAATTATAGAGAACCTTAGTTCTAAGAGGACAGTCTCTGATTAGTGGCCATAAGGGACTCTAGTGGCTTACATGTTTAAGCACAATGGGAATATCAAAAATTTTTAAATGACATATACTAGTGTTATGAGTAACCTGAAAAATTATCTTGACTAAATTACAGAGCAAAAATCTGACTTAAAATAGTTAAGATTTCTCATACATTCATAACTGCCTGTTTTGGATTCCATGCAGGATTAACAATGAAGGTTGCTCCATTTTGTATTCTAATAGTTAAAATTCCTGATCAGCAAATTGCTGGGCAAGATGTCAGAGTTCTGGCATTGGAAAATGGTTGACTCATGGGTTGGTAAGAAGAATTTACAGACAACAAACAGTATAGGTTTAAAAAGGAAAGTTTTGTTAGAAAGAAAGAATGCTGCAGAAGAGTGCAGGTGGAAGCCTCAGCAAGGAAGGACTGACTACACCAGATGGATTTTCCTTAGGTGCATTTGTGGACATTAAAGTGGGAGCTTAAGGGAAACTTGGACCATACTGGCCACGTAGGTGATAATAAATTATTACATTTGTAGACATTTTGGTGCCTTAATGTCAGCAAGGGTTGCACAATGAGTTCTGGCTTGCATGCATTCTGGAGATTTATGGAAATTCTAGTTACTTATAAATGTTTTGAAAAGAGGCCTGGAACCAGATGCTGGGTTTAGATAATAGGGGAGTCTAATTACTTTTCCTCAGATGAGTTTTGTCTCCAGATGGCTTTTTGATGATCACCAAGTAATCTTTGCTCACCGCAGGAATCAGTCCCTTTTGGTTTGATATTTGTATGACTTTGCAACTTATTGATCCTCTTTCCATCCGTAGACAGCTTTTGTTTTCTTGTCTCCTGTCTGTGGCAGCCTACAGGGATTTGGGGCCTTTGTGTGTAGACAGTCAGCTGGGAAACTGAAAGTCTAGAGAATATGGCTGGACAGAAATGTAAGTTGTACTATATTTGTTGCTAGTGAAACCTTATTTGAGCTATCTTTGGGGTGGTTGTAGATCTTGTGATGACCATTTTGAACCTCTTTAGAGTTGCCTTGTGCATTCTTGCTTAAGTCATAATCTTGGTTAAGGCTTATTGTTTTCACTTGGGAGAATACCTTTGGTAAATAAGTTCAAAAGCCAGAAATAAGAGCTCTTTGAACTAGCTAAAATATGATGATAAGAAACCTAAAAGGATATTTATATAAATATATGCAAATTGTGTGTGTCTGTGTATAAATATATATATAAAAGGCTTTTATGCTTTTTCTCTTTTTGGATTTTGTTTGGGGAATTTTTTTCCGTTGACTGAAACCATTTTTTTTAATTATGTGCTTGGTCCCTCCATTTGCTTCTACTCATCCCTACTCCTCTTTTAACCACCCAGCGAGTTCACCTTGCCCACTGCCTAGACAAAGCTGATTTAACAAGACAGGGGAATTGCAATACAGAAAGAGTAATTCACGCAGAGCTGGCTGTGCGAGAGACCAGAGTTGTATTATTGCTCAAATCAGTCTCTCTAAGCATTCAAGGATTGGAGTTTTTAAAGATAATTTGGTGTGTTGGGTAGTGGGGGCAGTGGATCAGGAATGCTAATTGGTTGGGTTGAAGATGAAATCATAGGAAGTCGAAGTTGTCCTCTTGCCCCCACCATCCTGGGTGGGAGCCACAGGATCAGATGAGCCAGGTTATCAATCTAGGTGGTGCCAGCTAGTCCATCAAGTGCAGTCTGCAAAATATCTCAAGTACTGATCTTAGTGCCCCAGGAGCAACTTGGGGAGGGTCAGAATCTTGTTGCTTCCAGCTGCATGACTCCTAAACCATAATTTCTAATCTTGTGGCTAATTTGTTAGTCCTACAAATGCAGTCTAGTCCCCAGGAAAGATGGGGATTTGTTTTGGGAAAGGGCTGTTATCATTTTTGTTTCACACTATAAACTAAACTAAGTTTCTCCCAAAGTTAATTCTGGCTACATGCAGGAGTGAACAAGGACAGCTTGGAGGTTAGAAGCAAGATGGAGTTAGTTAGGTCAGATCTCTTTCACTGCCTTAGTTACAATTTTGCAGTGGTGGTTTCAGTCCTTCCCTTTGAGTTTTATAATGCCTTATTCTTACAATGTGGTCTATGAAGATGGGAAAAGGCTGACCACTGCTCTGGCTTTTTCTTCCTGGCAGGGGCCATAGTGGGAATAGGAGATGACCCCAAGGTGAAAAGAGTGGAACTGCTTTCCCAGATGTCTGAGTGTACTCAGTGTCAGCTGGGCTGAGGTTCCAAGGCTGGCATGATAAAGGCATTAGTATTCTCATCTTTAGTTGTAGTATAGCATTTAAGCAAGCAGTGTACTATCAGGTAAATAATGAGTCCTCGGATAAGGAGTGCAATTCCCAGTTTTAAAAATAAAGATTTGAAAGCATTAGTTTGGGGACTTGTAGTCCACAAAGAATTTAAGATTTAGTTCAAATTGTAGAAAATCATAAAAACTCAAGAATAGGTAACAACAGTTGTACTATAGTTTTTGAAACATAATTTTCTCTCTTCAGTGCCCATTTTTATTAAAGATATATCATTATAGGACAAATTTACTTGTAAAATAAGTTATATTTTTATTATGATTGAGCTGATTATTTACATAAAGTGCAGTAGGAATAGTTTTTTTTGCCATATAGGCTCTTTTTTTAAATTGACTTTGCTGAAACTTTCTTCTGTAAGGAATCTCAAATTGTACTTTTTAGAGCCTTGAAACTGAGCCACGGATTTTCTTTGCCTGCAAATACCACTATGAGTTGGGTGAATTTTCTTCCTCTTAAGGTCCCCAAGATAACTTGGGGTTCCTGGGCCTGTCAGAAAGTGACATTCTTTACTTACCACCAGTCAGGAACCCTGAACAGGGAATGTGTAAACAAAGTATGAGGCCAACTTTCCCAAGGGACTTTTAATTGGCTCTATAAGTCAACCTTGATCTTTAAGAAAGTATGCCATTCCAGGCAAAAACTTGGTAAAATAACTAGTTTCTCCAATTGTGCCTTGTTCCAAAAACAACAGATTCTTATTGTACTCATGCAAATAACTATACTGCCATAAGTTGAGAGTACTCACAAATAGTTTTTATATTAGGGAGAAATCACGTAGAGAGAAAGCAATATGCTCCACATTTTCCTCCCAAGAGTATACTTTACTCAGTTGCTAAAAGTTTTAAATAGCTAAAAAGAGAAAAGTTTTCTTGACTCTGAGAAACAAAAGAATTAGCAATATTTAACACATCAGTTCTCCTTAAGAGTCCTAGAAGTTTGTTTTTTTCCTCTATTCCAATAGCACAATTTCTAAGGTTATCAGAGACCTGCATTCAAGAGTACCCATCAGAGTCCTATACCTGATTATAAATTGCATTCTGAAAAAGATCAAAACAAGACAACAATTGTCCATGGATGACAGAAGTCTCAAGACAGCCATAGTTAAAGATGCAATCAACAAGAAAATCTGTCATCTCTGTGACACACAACAAATTAACATAACAATTATAGTTTTTGCCAATAACATATATTGAGACATATCAAGATTATAGGAATCTTATATAGTTTCATAACACATACCAATACATAGTTATATAACTATAACCCAAAGAAAGTTAAATAACATTTTATATTTGACAGTGCTCCCTTCATTATTTTAATACATCAAATAAGCCAAATGTGTCCTTTTTGGACTTAAGAGGACCTAATTTTTTTCTTTTTTTAACTTAACTTGGAATTTGATCTCAGAAGGTTTTACAAATATTAAAGGTTTAAAACACTGGATATCACAAAATAGAATCACAGGTTATTCATTTAGCTGAAATATTCAATTTATGGAAAAACTAAGTAATACCCCTTTAGCTTTAGCCAATATGTTTACACACAGAGTTTCTTTTATAAAATTAACCTTTCACAACCTTTCACAACTTGCTCAAACCTTTAGCTATATTCTGTCTAACTTAAAACAATCCAATCCTTTAATCCTCAAAACTAGGCAAAACCCAAATTCCCATGCCTTTTTATAATCTTTTACCAAAAACACATTCTATTTTCCTTATACTAACCTGGCATGTAAAACTGTTTCCCCGGTAGTCTTAATTACATGTTGCAATGTTACTTTTAGCAACTTATATTTTTGGTAAAAATCTGGCAAGGAAGTAATTTTATTTATGTACCAGGTGTGGAACCTAGAACACCAGAGAGAAGTGCAGATAAAGTTTGACTCTTTCCAGCATAGTTTGGGAGCATGGCTAACTCCACATGTCCCCAGGCCTTACCTCAAAGTCAAAGAAGCAGTTTATGACATTAAAACATTTAGCAAATCTAATCTCTGACTTACTTTAAATGTCTAAATTTGTCAAATGTCTAAATATTTTCAAATGTTTACATTTTATAGACATTTTTATTTTACCAATAGTCTTTAAACCATCCTTATTTCCCAGAGATTGCTAAAATCACATAAACTAAAAGGCATTAAAGTTTCTGTTTTTCTGACAAAACGTTTGATTTAAGCACTTATTATTTCTTAAGCCAGTTAAACAGAGCGCTTTTCTAAACATCACACACAACACATAAAAATACAGACAGAAGAAGATCCAGTAGTTGTGAGATTTTTTTCATTTGCCAGTTTCTTAACTGGATTCCTGGCTTCAGGGTGGAGCCCTTCAAGGAACAGGGCCAGGACTAGGGCCCAATAAGCAGACATAGCTGAAAGGCAAAAACAGATCCCCAACATTTAGAGTTCCATTTTTATACAGGATCTTGGATCCTCCCTATAATGGGATTGCTGGTTTGAATGGTATTTCTGTCTTTAGCTATTCTAGGAATCACCACACTGCTTTCCACAATGCTTGAACTAATTCACCCTCCCACCAACAGTGTATAAATGTTTCCTTTTTGCTGCAACCTCACCAGCATCTGTTATTTTTTGACTTTTTAGTAATATCCATTCTGACTGGTGTGAGATGGTATCTCAGGGTGGGTTTGATTTGCATTCTCTAATCAGTAATGTTGAGCTTTTTTCATAGGTTTGTTTTCCACATGTATGTTTTCTTTTGAAAAGTGTCTGTTCATGTCATTTGCCCACTTTTTAATGGGGTTGTTTTTTTTTTTTTCTTGTAAATTTGTTTAAGTTCTTTATAAATGCTGGATATTAGACCTTTGTCAGATGCATTGTTTGCAAAATTTTTCTCCCATTCTGTAGGTTGTATGTTTACTCTGTTGATAGTTTATTTGTGCTGTGCAGAAGCTCTTAAATTTAATTAGATCTCTTTTGTCAATTTTTGCTTTTGTTGCAATTGCTGTTAGTGTCTTTGTCATGAAATCTTTGCCATTTCTATGTCCAGAATGGTATTGCCTAGGTTGTCTTTCAGGGTTTTCATAGTTTGGGGTTTTACATTTAAGTCTTCAATCCATCTTGAGTTGACTTTTGTATATAGTGTAAGGACAGGTCATTTTCAATCTTCTGCATGTGGCCAACCAGTTATCCCAGTATCATTTACTGAATACAGAGTCGTTTCTCCATAGCTTACTTTTGCCAGCTTTGTTGAAGATCACATGGTTGTAGGTGTGTGGCCTTATTTCTGCACTCTCTATTCTGTTTCATTAGTCTATGTCACTGTTTTTATACCAGTATCATGCTGTTTTGGTTACTATAGCCCTGTAACATAGTTTGAAGTTGGGTAGGACAATGCCTCCTGCTTTGTTCTTTTTTCTTAGGATTTCCCTGTCTCTTCAGGTTGTTTTTTGGTTTCATGCAAACTTTAAAATAGTTTTTCTAGTTCTGTGAAGAATGTCATTTGTAGTTTGATAGGAATATCATGGAATCTGTAAATTACTTTGGTCAGTATGGCCGTTTTAATGATTAATTCTTTCTATCCATGAACATAGAATGTTTTTCCACTTGTTTATATCCTCTCTGATTTCTTTGAGCAGTATTTTGTAATTCTCATTGTAGAAATCTTTCACTTTCCTGGTTAGCTGTATTCCTAGGTATTTATTCTTTTTGTGGCAATTGTGAATGGGATTGTGTTTCCGATTTGGCTCTTGGCTTGACTGTTGATTTTTGTGATTTTTGTATGTTGCTAGTGATTTTTGTATGTTGATTTTGTATCCTGAAACTTTGCTGATGTTCTTTATCAGCTTAAGGAGTTTTTGGGCCAAGAATATGATTTTCTAGATATAGATTCCTGTGTCTGCAAATAGGGATAGTTTGACTTCCTCTCTTCCTATTTGGATGCCTTTGTTTCTTTCTTTTGCCTGATTGCTCTGGCCAGGACTTCCAATACTATATTGAATAAGAGTGGTGAGAGAGGGCATCCTTGTCTTGTGACAGTTTTCAAGGGGAATTCTTCTGGCTTTTTCCCATTTAGTATATATTTGCTGTGGGTTTGTTATAAAAGTTTTATTATTTTGAAGTATGTTTCTTCAATACCCAGTTTATTGAGAGTTTTTAACATGAAGCGATGTTGAATGTTATCAAAAGCCTTTTCTGCATCTATTGAGATAAACGTGTGGTTTTGGCTTTAGTTCTGCTTCTGTGATGAATTACATTTATTGATTTGTGTATTTTGAACCAACCTTGGGTCTGTTTTTTGTTGTTATCCATTCAGCCATTATATACTTTTTAATTGGGGAATTTAGTTCATTTACATTTAAGTTTACTATGGATAAGTGAAGACTTACTCCTGCCATTTTGTTAATAGCTTTCTGGTTATTTTGTATAGCTTTTGTTTCTTCTTCCCTTATTGTATATCTTTGTGGTTTGGAGGTTTTCTATAGTAGTAAGGTTTGATTAATTCCTTTTTCTCACTTGTGTATCTGCTGGGTTTTTTTTTTTTTTTTTTTTTTTTTTCCTGGTTACTCTGGGGCTTACATTAAAAATCTTGTATTTAGGCTGAGCACAGTGGCTCACACCTGTAATCCTAGCACCGTTGGAGGCTGAGGCAGGAGAATTGCTTGGACCCAGGAGTTTGAGACCAGCCTGGGCAACATGGCAAGACCCCAACTTTACGAAAAGTAAAAACAAATTTTGTTGGACATTGTAGTGTGTATTTATGGTCCCAGCTACTTGGGAGGCTGAGACAGGAGGATTGATAGAGCCCAGGAGTTTGAGACTACAGTAAGCCATGTTCATGCCACTGAACTCCAACCTGGGTGAAAGAGTAAGACCCTGTCTCAACAACAACAACAAAAAAACTTGTGTTTATTACAGACTATTTTAAGCTGATAACAACTTAACTTTGGTCATATACAAATACTTTTTATTTTACCCTCCCCACACAATCTGCAATTTTGTGGCCATAATTTTTTTTTTTTTTTTTTTTTTGAGACAGAGTCTGGCTCTGTGTCCCAGGCTGGAGTGCAGTGGCGCAATCTCGGCTCACTGCAAGCTCCGCCTCCTGGGTTCATGCCATTCTCCTGCTTCAGCCTCCCGAGTAGCTGGGACTGCAGGCGCCCACCACTGCATCCGGCTAATTTTTTGTATTTTTTAGTAGAGATGGGGTTTCACCGTGATAGCCAGGATGGTCTTGATCTCCTGACCTTGTGATCCACCCGCCTCAGCCTCCCAAAGTGCTGGGATTACAGGCATGAGCCACCACGCCCAGCCTGTGGCCATAATTTTGATGTGTTCTACTTGTAGCTGTAATTGTCATTGACCATTTTGACTTTTAACCTTCATATGAGAGATTTAAAAGATTATATGCCACCATTACATTATTGGGGTATTCTGAGTTTGATAGTGAATTTACTCTACTAGTACTGAATTTGATTTTGAGTTTATGTGTATGAGTGACTTTTATACTTTCGTGTGTTTTCATCCTTTCACATCTAGTTGTAGCACTCCCATGAACATTTCTTGTAAGGCTGCTCTAGTGGTGATGAATTCCTCCAGCTTATGCTTGCCTGGGAGACTTTATTTCTCTTTCTTTTCTGAAGGATAGCTTTGTTGGGCATAGTATTCTTGGTTGACATGAGTTTTCTTTTGGCACTTTGAATATATCATCTTACTCTCTCCTTGCCTTCAAGGCTTCTGCTGAGAAATCTGCTAATAGTCTAATGAACATTCCCTTATATATAACTTGACCTTATATGTAACTTGATGCTTTTCTCTTGCTATCTTTAGAATTATCTGTCTTTGACTTTTGACAGTTTGACCATAATATGCCTTAGACAGGACTTTTTGGGTTGACTGTATTTGTGGACTTTGAGCTTCCTGGATTTGGATGTTTGTGTCTTTTTCAAGACTTGGGAAGTTTTCATTTATTGTTTCATTAAATAGGTTTTTCTATCCATTTTCCCATGTCTTTCCCTTCTTTAAAAAACCCCATAATTTGAATATTTGTTCACTTAATGGTGTCCTATAAGTTCTGTAGGCTTTCTTTATTCTTTTTCTTTTTTTTCCCCAAAAGAAAGTGTTATTTCAAAGGCCTGTCTTGCTTAATCTAGTCTGTTGTTGAAGCTCTTGATTGTATTTTTGTTTTATTCATTGTATTCTTCAGCTTTCTGTTCCTTTTTTAAATTATTATTATGTCTATCTCTTTGCTTAATTCTTCCTTCAGATTGTGAATTATTTTCCAGATTTTGTTGAATCATCTTCCTGTATTCTCTTATATCTTACTGAGTTTTCTGGAGATCATAGTTTTGAATTTCTTTTCAGGCATTTCACAGATTTTCTTCTCTTTGGGGGTCTCTTACTTGAGAATTGTTTTGTTCCTTTTGAGGTTTCATATTTCCTTGCCTCTTCATGTTTCTTGTGTCCCTGTATATATATCTGCACAGCTGGAGGAACATTCTCCTCTTCCAGCTTTATCAAGTAGCTTTCACAGGGAAAGATATTCCTGTAGATGGGTCCTAGATGCCAATTGGGTAGGATGTTTGACATTGGTTTGGGTAGATGCAGTAGTGTAGTCTTCATGTAATTTCTTTAGCTACGGTCAATGTTAGCAGTTTCTGCATATGCCTCCATGGTCTAGGATTTGAGTGTTTATGGAGGTGGTAGCATGGCTATGCAGGGCCTGGTGCCATTAGGGGCAGTAGTCTTCCGCCCTGGGAGGATGTGCATAAGGCAGAGAGTGACTCCACCCATCATGGGGGCAGAGTTGCTGGGTACAGTGCCACCAAGCGGGCTATTTCTCAGACCCTGGGGGGGTCGCAAAGTACAGTGGCTTTGTTCACAGGAGTGATCACAGAGGAGAACTCCCTGCTGTACAGGACCACCTGTTCCTTGGGGTGCAGGATGCTGCATAAACTTTGTCACCCCGGATCACAACTATCCCCCTGGATCTAAGTTCTGAGTAGTTAGGGTCAAGGCATTGCTGCCACACTTGTTTGAGCATGGTTGAATAACAATAAGGCCTCAGGGATGAGGAGATACACTGGCTATTGGTCCCTGGAGCAGGGCATACTTTAGTAGTGGCTTTGGCTTCAAGATGGTGTCATGGGTCACAAGAGCAACTTGGGTCACAGGAAGTAGTGGGGGCACAATATGCACTTATTCTCTGGAACAATTCAGCCATATGGTCTCTGGGAATCACCCTAAAGTAGGCTTAGAGCTTGTGTGAAGCACCCTAAACTGGGCCCAGGGAGCCACAACACTCACCTGTAGCAAGGACTGCAGATGTTTGCAACAGTACACTATTAGAGCTGCTAGAGATCTGCCTACCTTTTCCCCACAGTGAGAAGCCTCTCCTAGTTGTAAGCCATTCCCAGAGGTCACAGAGGTAGTGTGCTTAACTTCCCTCTCTATTCTGCCACCGTGAGAGTCTGTGCTTCACAGGGTTTCCATCACTTTCTTGCTATATTCTCATTTAAACACTCTAGTCAAATTGTGGTTATTTGCTGCATTGGTCCTTTATTTGTGGAGGTCAGTTGGGAAACAAGAGTTAGGCATATCTAGTCAGCTATCTTGCTGACATCACTAGAGTGTTCTCTGTTTTAAAATACATCTCTAGTTCTGTGAATAAACTATCAGCTGCTCAGGAATTATTCTTCAGGAGCTACAAGGGAAAAAGGGAAGGAAACTTTGCAAGTTATTTAGCTTATTTCACTGTCTCCAGAAAGAGCCTGACCCAGATTCCTTTACACAAATGGACCTCTGAATTCCATGTATCCAGCAATAAAGAGTATAGAGCTTTTGTTTTTAAGGTCATATGTTTTTCTTTTTTTTTCCCAGTTAGAGCATACTGCATGTTCATTGTAGAGATTTTGGAAAATATAAAAAAATTAGAAAGAAGAAAAAAATCATCTACAGTCTCATATGCCCAGCAACAATTACTCCTAACAATTTGATGCATTTCTTTCTATTTCTTCTCTCTCTATATTTACACGCTTTACTTAATTGGGATGATAACCATACACATGATTTTGTATTCTGCTTTTTTCATCCTACATTATATCATGGCTATTTTCTCAGGCAAATTAATATTTTTTGAAACACTCCTAACAATGCTTTGGGAGTATTTTATTGAATGAGTGTATCATACATAGTTTATTTAATCATTCCCTTGATAATAACCTGTTTTTTCTAAACAAGTTTTATTTTATGTTTCAGGATACATATGCAGGTTTGTTACATAGGTAAATGTGTGTCGTGGTGGTTTGCTGCACCTCTCAATCCATCACCTAGGTATTAAGCACCGCATGCATTAGCTATTTATCCTGATGCTCTCCCTCCCATTATCCCCCAACAGGACCCAACGAGTGTTGTTCCCCTTTCTGTGTCCATGTGTTCTCATTCTGAACAAGTTTTTTTAAAAAAATTACCTTGACTAAAATGTCACTGAACAAGTTTTAACATTATTTATAGTGCCTTCCTATAGAAGCTAGATTAAAATTAAGACTTTTAATAACACCCATGAAATATGCAATGCCCTATGCTACATGCTATAAATCATAGGAAAAACTTTAAGTCCAGTTCTCTATTCTAAAGAGATTTTAGGTAGGGCGTGGTGGCTCATGCCCGTAATCCTAGCATTTTGGGAGGCCAAGGTGGGTGGATCCCTTGAGGCCAGGGGTTCGAGACTAGCCTGGACAACATGATAAAACCCCATCTCTACTTAAAATACAAAAATTAGCCAGGCATGGTGGCAGACGCCTGTAATCCCAGCTATTCAGGAGGCTGAGGCAGGAGAATCACTTGAACCTGGGAGGCAGAGGTTACAGTGAGCCAAGATAGCACCGCTGCACTCCAGCCTGGATGACAGAGTGAGACTTTGTTTCAAGGGAAAAAAAAGAAGAAGAAACAAAAAAGAAGAGATTTTAGGTTCATTATTGTATGTTTTATTAAAAATAGAGAGTTGTATATAGCTTAATACTTAAAATATATAGCTTACAATTTAGCACTTTATTTTTAAATTATATTTATTTTATATTATTTTTAATTTCTAAAACCATATGAGACAACTTACAATAAAATAAACTGCTAAAATAAGAGTGAAGACCATTATGAGAAAAGGCAAAAGAACAGAGTCTAGCCATAAAGGGTAAAAGAAGGAAGGAAGAAGAGACCAATAAAACCAGAAAACCTAACTTAAGAACAACTACTGCAGTGAGCTGAGAGGTACGCAGCTTTTTATTATCTAAAGGTCATTTATTCAATTATCTATCTATTCTTCCAGTCCACGAATATTTATTGAGCACTTCCTATGTGCCAGGCACTAGGTTAGGGTCTGGGAAACAATGATGACCAACATAGACATGTTCTTTTGGAACCTATATTTCACAAAGAGAGATAAACTTTTTCCTATCTCTGAAGAATGGTGTCATCAATGGAACAGAGAGGGTCTACAACTCTTCATTTGTCTTACAAATCCTAGAAGAAGCAATAGATAGTATGTTAAGTGAAAGAATTCAGTGTAAGGTTTAAAAATAAAGTCCATTAATGTCAAAGTTTAAATAGAGATAATGAAGTTTGGATAATAAATATGAATTTATTATTCAATAGAAATATGAATGATTAATACGTTCTTTGTGAATTCTATATGTACGTTAAGTGTATTAGCTAGTGTTTTGATAATAGTAATGCATTTGGCCATTTTAAATTATTTCTTTTTTAAAATTAAGAAATATGAGCACATTTCTAACATTTTGAAAATGAGAGAAGAAAACTTCCCTTTAAGACCTTGACCTGACCTAATGATTATTAACATTTACATCTCATTCTAGTTTTTTAAATTGGTGTACTTTACATACTGTAATCATACCTTACATAAAATTGTTATTAAATTGTTTTTACAAAGCATTACATCATAAACATTTTTCATGATATATAGTTTTCATGAGCATAATTTATTTAGCTATCTCATATTATTAAACTTTTTGTTATTTCCAGTTTTTTCTTCTTACAAATAACACCAGGGTGGACATGATCATCATATAACTATTTCTCTATTTTTAAACTCTTTGTTTGGAATAGCTCCCCAAGAAGGGTTTCTTTTAGTTTGAGGGCTGAGATGTATAAGTTTCCTAGGGCTGCCGTAACAAAATACTACACACTGAGTGGCTTAAAATAACAGAAATTTATTCTCTCATGGTTCTAGAGGCTAGAAGTCTGAAATCAAGGATTTGGTAGAGTTGGTTCCTTCTGGGGACTCTGAGGAGGAGTTTGATCTGTGCCTCTCTCCTAGCTTCTGGTGGTTACCAAAAATCCTTGGGGTTCCTTGGCTTATAGATGCATCACTCCAGTCTTTGTGTCTTCACATAATGTTCCCTTTTATGCATCTTTACATAAGGACATCAGTCACTGGAATTACAGATCACTCTAATCCTGTATGACCTTATCTGAACCAATTATATCTGCAAAATCCTATTTCCAAATAACATCGCTTTCACAGATATCAGGGGTTAAGATTCCAACATACCATTTAATGGCACACAATTCAACCAATAGTAGGCATCTGGTTATTGCTGACATATATTGTCAAAATTGCTCTCTAAAAGACCTGTACTTATTTGAAATATGCCAGAAGAGTATGAGAGTGGTTTTATTTTGTGTATTTTATATGCTTAAAATAGTTACGTTTTACTGGTGAAATGATCCTTTTATGATCTTGTAGTGACTCCCTTCCTCTCAAGTAATGTTTTGCATCTGGGACTAACTGCTAACAGTATTCTCATAGTGAGAAAATGTACAGGTTTTCACAGGCTATTCAGAGTGTGGGGGAAACTAGCAGAAAGGCACTGCACTATTTGAGTTCTTACAAGTTACAAAGAACATGTGTCAGTTACCTAAGGAGAAGAGGAATTCTTATAAGAACATGTGGCAAATCTGGAGCACTCAGACACAGCAGTCTCTTGAAGACTGGTTCAAGAGCACCAGTGTTTCATTCTGGAAACAGCTGCCATTACTCAGTCAGACATCCAGAAGAACAGGCACAGCAAGCTCATTCAGGATATAGTGCTGCTGCAGAGACTGCTAATTTTATTTTATTTTTTATTTTTTCTCTCTAAGTAGCAGGTGTTGGCTGCTCCCTACTAGACTGCGCCACCATTGTGGGGACTCAGCTGCATCTTGTTGGTGCTTTCATTACTTTTGCTGCTAACAATAATTGACCTTAATTTCCTTACAGTTTTTTTTACTCATGGCTTCAACTCTACTATGGCTTCTGTTATCTGCCTCCTGTTTGTGTGTCTTGGCTTCTGTCCACATTGTTGGCTGCTGATACTGATGCTGAGTGTTCTCCCTTCAAACTCCCCAAGAGAGTTGGCTCAGCCTAGATTGGGCCATACTTACCCCTGCTGAGCACACTGGTAGATTAAGTAGAGCTGCTCATATGATAGGCCTCATGGGCAAGGGATGGTCTGTTGTCGGCTATATTTGAATCTGGTGGCTCTCCCTGATGCAATCAACTATAACCATGGTTATGGTCCTGTGTTAATACATATGGCAACTCAGGCTAATAGTCCTCTCTGAGTATGGTGGCAAAAACTCTGAGGCTTTCCCAAGTGGGTCAAGTGCATCTGGCAGGCATCTGGCGTGGTCTTCCCATTGCCAACACTTGGCTCAACCCTGAGAAGACTACCAGGAGGAGATGCTAATAGTGTCTTGAAGGGCAGTAAGAGTTGATTAAGGAGGGAGGAGAATACCAAGCAGAGGTTACAGCTTGAATGAAGGCACAGATACATGAAACATGATGGCATGTGTGTGAAACAAGTAGTTCAGTGTTACTAGAATATAAATGTTGAGGCAAAGCAGTGTAGGATATGTAGGAACCAGTTTATGAAAGTTTGGGCTTTTGGTAAATGGAAGTTGCTGAAACGTTTTTGTTTTAAGTTGAGAAAGAGAATAACCTCTAATTCAAGTACAAAACATAGGCTTAAAGGGAGCAGAACTACAGCACATTAACTGGTTGGGAAGCTATCAAGATAGCCATAAAAGAGATAATGAGGAAAGTAGCAAGAGAGACGGAGAACAGGGGACATATCTGAGAACTATTTGGAAGATAGACTGGCAAAACTTGATAAAAGAACTGCTATAGACAGTGATTGTTCAGTGAGTTCAGAATGACTCCTAGGATTCTGGAATGTGCAATGGATGAGTGGTGCCCCTTTAACTGAAGTTTAAGAACACAGGACAAAAGACAGCCTTGGAAGAAAGGGTACGAATTCCATTTGGGACATGTTGAGTTTCACATACCCCAAGTGCACACATTTGGATATATGCATTTAAGTTCAGGTGTCATTACACCTGTCATTACACATCTAACATACGTAGAGCTGACAGTTCTGGAAAATAAAGTACGTTGTGCAAGGTCACACAATAAATGAGCTCTGGGTTGCCAGATTTAGCTATTTAAAATATAGCATGGTTAGTTAAAATTGAGTTTTAATTAAATAACGAATGCTTCTTTAGTATAAGTATGTCCAAAATACTGTATAGAATATAGTTATATGGCCCTAAATAAGTGATATTTGATTCACAATCATGTTACCACCAAAGTCCAACTGTTTCTACGTTGCCACTAAGATGGAATGACACTCCTATCCTGAAAGTCTTTGGGGGAATAATACCAGCCCTAATCCTCTTCGTTACTACAAGTTTTTGTTTCATGTTGTGTTGTTTTTAAATTCCTGCTTTGATGAAAAATAGGTCCGTTTATCCTGACTTATAAGCAGATATTTCTAAAGGTTGACATTTTCACATGGTAGAAAACTTTGGGGCAGAGAGATCTGGTAAAACCTTGAGCCAGCAACCTATTCCAAAAGTGTTGTTGGAATTTTTCAAGGATGCCTACCTCCAAATGTACAGGTAAACTAAAACTACTTAGACTTTCTCCAGTATCAGAGGCAGGAAAATGAGTTAAAGGACTCTCCCTGGGTAGAAAGGCTCCCCACCCACTTCTGTGGTATTTTGAGCCACTCAGGAACTGTGGCCCCTATCAGATGACTACGTACGTCAAAGACAATGCTTTATAGTTTATGAGTTTCCTCACAGATGTTCTGAATTGTTCTGGAAACAAGATAACAATGTGGTTCTAGCAATTTTCATGAGCAATCTTTAGGGCTGTCCTGTGTGGTTAATCTGATCTGTGGAGCTGCTGCGTTATGGGTAATTTTGAAACACAGGTTTGCTTATCTATCTATCTGCCCAAGGTGACAACATTTAGGCACTGGTTCAAGTACCAGGCTTTGCTTGAGGGACTTAGAAAGGTTATTTCTCTCTCTTTCTCTGTATGTATGTATTTATATAGAGACACAAGTAAGCTGTTTCCTAAAACATTAACAGTGATTTTCTTCTAAATGGTATGATTTGGAAATAATTTTGACTTTTCCTTTATATCTTTTTATATTTTTCTGAATTTTTGACATAAATAGTATTGCTACTTCTGTAATAACAACAATAATGACTATTTTCTTTTTGAGAGATAAAAAGTTTCAGCCTTCCCTTCGAGGACCATGGTTGTCTTTATATCTGATATTCTTCTATTTCTTCTTCCTATTCTTCACTGATAACAGAAAGATAAAAGAGAAATAAGATAAGAATAGAATCTTCTAAAAGTTTATTTTCAATAAAGAAGCAAAAGTAAAAATGAAAATGAAAAACAGCCCTTTAAAAAGTAAAATATAATACTGGTCAAAATCATCACAAAAAGAAATGTCCTTTGGTTTAAATTATAACCAGTGAAAACATGTAAGCTCAGTATTTGATGTACAGACTCTTTGCAGAGAAATTTGCAAGCAAATGTTCTCAAAGGTTGACACTTCCACATGGAAGAAAATTTTGGGAATACAGAACACCTACTAGAACCTTGAGGCTCAGGCATTAATACTCATTACCGTAGATGAGACAAAACAGTTATCATCATTCAGTTCCTAATGTTTGATTCTTACCCAACAATATATGCCCACTATCCAGATTAATTTCTCCTCCCTACAGCATCCAAGCAGCTGCTATCATTTCTAAGAATTCCTGTCAAATAGTCTTTGAAACATTTGTTTATAGAAAACAAATAAAATACAGAAGGCCTGGTGGGGTTCCAAAGAACAAACATTTCAACTTCAACTGTATTTTAGGCTTTGTGTCCCCAGCCCAGACTGGGGTACACAAGTAGAGTCCCAGTAACAGTAACAGAAAACAATATTTCTCTTGTGCTCCTACCTGCTTTGCAGAAATTCCTCGCAGTTAATTCTGACAGGCCGGATAAGAGGTCATGTGTGCTTGCTAACTCACTCTCTGCTTCTTCTTAGTACTTTCCATTTCTTTCCTCTTTGGCTTACTGTGGTGATGCCCTGAAGCTGTGGATATTGTCAAGGCCCTGTTACTTCCACCAAAGCATTCAATGTCAGACTCTCCTCTCCTGCTTTTTCTCTGGAAAACATAGCCTTAGGTTTCTTAAGGTCTACCAAATTGGGTAAAACAACTCTCTTAGCTTTTATTCACACTTTATTGTAGCCCATCCTGCCTGCTGCCCTGGAATTAAATCCATGGAGGTTGGACTGAAGGGCATTCTGAGTGGCAGACCCTTTAGTCTACTCCCTCCCTTGACCTTCCACCTTTATCCTTTGTTTTGTTTTTGTTTTTTGTTCGTTTTTAAATACAGAGTCTCATTACATTGCCTCAGCTGATCTCCAACTCTGGGCTTCAAGCAGTCCTCCCTCCTGCCTCAGTGTTGGGTTTATGGACATAAGCCCCCACGCATAATCTGATCTTTTGTTCGTGAACCAAACTTGAGGATATGGAATTGTGTATGTTTGGTTGAGGTCTTTCTTCCCAGAAGGCTTTTCAGTCCTTTAGGCAAATAAGCCCATTTCAGGCCACCTGTTGGCCTTCAAGACAGGATTAGACATACCTGAATTCCAAGATGAATGTATTGTAAGGCCAAATCCACTCGGCTTTACATGAATTTAGATTTGGTGTTCTAGGTATAACAAAATGCTTAATGAGATAGAGACGTAGGAACTTCAGGCAGCACTTGAAGCAGCCAACAATTCGCTGGCATAGGTGGGCACAAGGGATTGTTTTTTCTTCAAAATAGCCATTCGCATGAATTCCACATAGTTGTGCAAACAAAGGGTACATAGGCAACCATTACCCCAGCAGACGGGTGAAACAGAATCTTAATGTGACATGACCATGAGACTCTCCCAGCAACTCCTGATGTACATAGCTGGTTGCTTGAGCAGAAGTAGGTAAGTTTGCATAAATGCCTCCTGGGAGAGCAACCTCCTGGAGAGGTTTTTTAAATTTGGTGTCATTAGACCCGTTCTGGTGCATTGGGATGATTCTGGCTGAGATTTTCTTGCAATTTGAAGGAATAACAACCCAGAAAGGAGCACATTATAAGAGATGAGGAGCCTACTCTGATAGCTTCCTAGGGCAAAGAGGAGATCTGTACCGTGTGTCTAAGGCTGAACAGCCTTCCCAGTGAGCCCCTCTGACCTTGCGCTCACCCTTTGGAATGTCTGTGAACATGTGAACCGGCCACCTCTCTCCTTGTCTTAGTCTATTTTCTGCTGCTATAGCAGAATGCCTGAGACTGGGTAGTTTTAAAAGAACATAAATGTATTTCTCACAGGACTGGAGGCTGACAATCCAAGATTAGAGAACCAGCAGGTTCAGGGTCTGGAGAATGCCCAGTCTCTGCTTCCAAGGTGGCTCTTTGAATGCTGCATCCTCCAGAGGGAAGGAACTCAGTGTCCTCACATGGCCGAAGGCAGAAAGACAAAAAGGAACAAACTCTCTGTCAAGCCCTTTTATAAAGGCATTAATCTATTCCTGAGGGTAGAGCCCTCATGACGTAAATACTTCCGAAAAGTCTCCACCTCCCAACACTGTTGCAGTGGAGATTAAGTGTCCAATACGTGAATTATGGGGAATGCATTCAGATTGTAGTACTCCTTAAAGCCCCATGTGGCAATACCGTGGCCTGGGCAGGGTCTAGAAAGCAAGAGCATCCACCCAGCAGGAGACAGTGTCCGTTGGCCTGTGAGGGACCGATGGCAACAACCAAAACAGGAATCTCTGCTACGTGTGCTTGGAATCAAGACAGAATTTTGAACTGAGTAGTCACCTGACTTCCTTGGCAATTCACATGAGCTAGGGACTTGGGAAGTGGAAGAGGCTCAAGGTTGAGTCATTGGACTTGCTGAAAACTCGAAGGTAAAAGGCTAAAACAATTAACTGCTAAAATAGGAGCACTATGACTGCTTTTGAGCCCCTAAACTGATAAAGCCAATCGTATGGGTTATATGGGAACAAAGAAAGGGCTCACTCACCTTTTGTAGTTTTAAGATTATTGCCCACTATAATTTAGGGCTCAAAGGAGGTTGTAGATTCATATTTTTTATCTTTAATTTCTAAAATGTTACATAATTCTGGGTTTCAGGAGTTAATATAGTTGTATGCCCTCCCCTGGTCTCTTTAATAAACCAAACCCATCCACTCAGATCTTTGGAATTAGCCCAGATCATCTCCTCTTTGTCTGGGGTGTCACCAGTTCTTGCCCTGTGATTCTTGTTTCTTTGATCTGAGTCCATCTTCAGACCTCTCCCTATTTTCCCAGCCTACCTGGACTGACCATCTGTTCTGGGCTGGATTTTCTAGCCACACAGAGATACTCTTTTTCCAGCCAGGCCTTTGGTAAATGCCCAGCTTTTTCCTGCCTTCAGCACCCTCCTTGTTAGTGCGTGGGCATCAGCCAGAGCACTGGGAATCAGAAGCCAAAGTATTCACTCCAGCAATATGAATGCCTGTATGCAGGCTAGTCTTCTTGAGCTATTTCAAACTCTGTTTTTTCACCTATGAAATGTGAATAGTGAACTGTATGGTTCCACTATATGTTATGAATTAAGAAACAAACATTATTTTTGGTGCTGCATAGTATTTGTAAGAATATTGAGATACACAAACAAAAAAGTTTCCTTCAAATCAAATGTGAATTTTTGCCCTGCAGCATTTCTAGAGCATTCAAAGTTCTCAGTTTTTGACAGGACCATAATGATGTGGAATTTTCAAAAAGTTGAAACCCTTGAAAAAAATGGAAAACTTTAACCAGTTACACAGCATTGTCGCAAACATTGGTACATATTTTCCCTTCCAAACAGGGAAAGATGAAGGGTGATTATAGAGTTGATATAATGGAAAGACATGCTACAATCCTGGCATGAATATTACCTTAAAAGACTGGAGTTTTTATTCACATCAAGTTGAAAATATAAGCAAAAGCAATGGAGAAATTTGCCCAAGACTTGGTCTTCCCACCTTTATTCAAATTATCCTCTTTCTTACTTTCCATATCTTAACAAGGGAAAAACTGAAAGTAAGGGAGGTGTGCGCATCACAGTGATTGCAGTCATACCTTCCATCACCGAAAATGAGAATGAGCAAGCAATTTGTTTTTCCATATTCAGAAATTGTATTTTTTAAAAAAGCTCAATTTTTAATGGCATTAAGATTGAAAGCAATCAACAAAGGCAACGAAATTTACTGTGAAGGAAATGAAATTCCTTCTTAAATGACAAACCCAAGAAAACATAGTGTAATAATTTGATCATATCAGGAATCCCCTGCCCATACTCAAAAACAATCTTTTTTCCTGGTAACACGTCTTTTTAGTCAGGCAAAGAATCATCTCATACACACAATCATGAAGAGATTTTTTAAAAATCAAATTCTTAAAGAGGTTTATTAATTTGGGGTTGTTTGTATCTTTCTTAGAGGCTTTTGTGACAAGAATTATCAAACTGCAAAAACTTTCTAAGATTTCAAACCTGAAAAGATAAAAGAAAAAAATTTTTTTTTTGGTTAGTCAGTAAATACAGGTCTACTTTTTATCTGTAGTGAAATCTCGATGAGTAAACTGAAAGGAAGATTGGGTTGGGGATTATGCAAACATGGTTTCTTCCTCTCTGCTCCTCTACCCTGCCCTGTCTGCAGAGAGATGAACTTTTGCATATCTGTATTTCAGTCCTTCATTTCCAGAGCATTGCTAATTCAGTCCTGGGCAATTCTAGCATTTAATTGTATAAAGTCTTCAATTAAGTGAACATGGTCAAGGTTTCTTAGAGTCAATCTGTAAAAGCAGAGTCTCTAAACTGAAAAATATTATGATACTCACTGGTCATTCTAACAGGAATCATTGGGGGGTATGTGGCCCTAACTACTAAGAAATATTTTTCAGGCACCCATTTACATATAAAACTGAACTCAATAAAATAGTGAATAGCATAGGCACAGAGCATATGTACCTATGCATAGTGAATAGCATAGGCACAGTCTTAACCCTAGGAGGCACAGTTAATAGCAATAGTGATGATAATAGCAACTAACACTTAGCAGGTACTTACCATATGCCAGGCATTTGTATTCTCATTTAATCCTTATAGCCACCCTCATAATTAGATATTACTATGGCCATTTTATAAACAAACAGAAAAACCATTAAGCAATTTGCCCAAGAAGACTAAGTGAAGGTTGAGTATGTAAGACTAGAGACACCTTCCCCACCTGTCTGCTTGATTTTAACTATGTAAGTGAATGGGGTCCTTGGATGGAGGGCAAAATGGAGAAAATAATAGAATCTGTGCTCTAGATGGTCCAGAATACAGTCTTCTGGAATAGCTCCCTAGAAGTAGTAAGGAGGAAGCAGATACTAAAGGAATCATAAAATATCTATATGGTTGGGTCGTTTTATTTGTAGGACAGATAGAAATATATCCTAGTTAAAAATTCAAGCAAGGCAATGTATGTTTGTAAGCAAGGCTTATATATGTATAAGCATATATGAAAGAGTCCAGAGAAGATTGCTGTTAATGGTTTATGTGTATTCTAGATTTTTCCCACATATTAATATATTATCATTTTAAAATGGGATTATAAAATACACACATACATTTCATCTAATAATATGCTACTTTTTTCCATGACTCCTTAGTATCTCATATGGCTTTACCATAATTTATTAAATATTTCTATTGTCTTGAACATTTAAATTTGTTTTTAAGTTTTCATTATTACAAATAATCTACAATAAATACTTTTATGCACACATTTTTGCAGTGTGTAAAACAAATCCCTGGAAGTGGAATCATCACATTTTTTAAAAAGACATATTAAAAATTATAAGTGGCTGTTGTGAAATGTCCTACAAAAAGGTTGTACCATTTTATATTTCCACCATCATGTACAAGAGCATCTGTTCTCCTACACCTTTCATAACACTGGATATTATTGATATTTTTAACAATTGCTGAGATGATGGGCAAAAATTGTATCTTGTTATTTTGATTTGAATTTTTTTCTTTTCTGTGTGTGTTTTTGTTTTGTTTTGTTTCTTTTTTTGAGACAGGGTCTCACTCTGCTGCCTAAGTTAGAGTCCAGTGGTGTGATCATGGCTTGCTACAGCCTCAAACTCCTGGGTTCAAGCCATCCTGCTGCCTCAGCCTTCAGAGTAACTGAGACCATAGGGGGACTCCACCATGCCCAGCTAAATTTTAAATTTTTTTGTAGAGACAGGGTCTCGCTTTGCTGCCTGTGAATTTTTTTCACTGTTAGGGAGTTAAAATGTCATTTTATATGTTTATTTGGAACTTGTGTCTTTTGTCTACGAATTCTTAAGTCTACTTTTTCTATTGGGAATTTAATCATTTTCTTGTGAATTATTTTACTGAATTTTCTTCTTTATTAGAGATAGTTGAGCATTTGTCTACTACATATACTGTAAATTTTTTTTCCTAATTTGTCTTTAGGCTTCCTCCTCTTCTTTTTCCTCCTCCCTTTCCTTCTTCTCTCTCTCTTTTGCTGTGTCTTTTGCCATTTATATTTTTACATTTTTATGTAAAAAGTTTTTTACGGATTTTGGACTACATATATCAGAAAGATTTTATCTCCCAAGAATATGCAAATAGCAACTCATGACTTTCTTCTGGTACTTTAATGGTTTTTTTTTTTCATATTTACATATTTGATCTAACTTCCATTCATTTCAAAAAAAGCTAGAAATCCAGGTTTTCATATGAAATCTTCTGTTTGGAAATGTCTGCATTTTAAATATAATTTTAAAGAATAAGCCAAATAAAATAAATGTGATGGCCAGATTTAGCCATGGACTGCTGGTTTGTGACTTCTAGTTATAAAGATTCCACATAAGAGATTAAACAAGACTATACTGTTTCTATTAAAAAGTTAAACAGACCATATTGTTTCCATTATATTACTGATGCATAAAAGGAGTACATACAGTGTGTAATTAAATGCGGGAAAAATTGTACAGCTACCTGCTTGAAGATAATAACATTTTAGCTTTATCTCTTGAGGAAAATTACTTAACCTCTCTCTGTCTTCCCATCTGCAAATTGGAGGTAATACCTTTGGGGGAACATTAACTGTGTTTTGGGCTTGTATGGGGGTCTAGCCAATGAAATAAATCATTAAGTGTAGCTATTATGAGGAGTTTTAGGGAATTATAAATGTGATATCTACCACTTACAGCCACACTCGCAGCCATCTCTCACCCAGGCTGGAGTGCAGTGGCATGATCTCGGCTCACTGCAACCTTTGCCTCCTGTATTCAAGCGATTGTCCTGCCTCAGCCTCCTGAGTAGCTGGGTTACAGACACCTGCCCACCACCATGCCTGGCTAATTTTTGTATTTTCATAGAGACAGGGTTTCACCATGTTGGCCAGGCTGGTCTTGAGCTCCTGACCTCAGGTGATCTGCCCTCCTCAGCCTCCCAAAGTGCTGGGATTACAGGCGTGAGCCACCGCACCCATCACAGCCATATTTGTGGCATGTTCTAGGGTCGTTTCAGAAAGAACTGACTCAAGTGGAGATTCTATTCAAGTCAAATTCCCAGTTTGTCTGTGATTTACTAATGGATTCAATGGGAGCTAGAAGAATCCCAGAACCAATAAACATAGTTTTTACACTTAGGAAGTCTCCAGTTTTGTTGAAAAAATTAAATTTTCATAAAATACCAATAAAGATGCTGTAATTGAGTACCTATTTGACATAGACAAGATGTGTTTTAGCTCAAGAAGATAAAGTTATAAAGGTGCTTTTCTTTAGGAATTGAAGGCCATGATGAATGGGTAGGATTTGGTTAGTGCCAAGTAAATGGCATTTCAGGCTTGGAAAACAGGATGAAAAAAGGCATAGACTTGGTATTACACATGTCGTTGTGTGCTACTGCAGATGATGGGGAGAGTGAGGGAGTGTGAATGGTGCTGCGAGGCTGGAACAGAGAGAAAGGGGCATGGTCAGGGCAGAATTGTGGGAGGTATGCTGGGCAGCCACATTGAACTCAATAAAGAAAGGGTTACAACTCTGAGCAGATTTTGGAGGGAGAGGCACAGGGCCTGCGACAGTGCAACGATTGGTGACAAGGGCTGATCAGTAATTAGGTGCTATTGTCATTTTCATTTTATAATGAGAACATTGAGATGCAGAGACTTGCTCAAGAAGAGAAATATGTCCCCCATTACACTAACAGGGCTGCTACTTTGGGATCTTCTTTAGGTTAGAAGTAAAGCAATTTTTATAAAAATCAATCCAGTGACCACATTTCAAAGGATAAATGCCAAGCCATCATCCTCTTTTGAAGGTACCTTGGGATGCAGATCAATAGGCAAGATGAGGACGGGGTCATAGTGTATTTACCCTCACCGTGTGATATGTCCAACAACCTTTCATAGGAGTCAAAATTGAAGAGACAATAAAGCTTGCAGAGCAGAGAAAGTCCATTCAGGTGAAAAATGGTTCATTTTTGACTCATTGATTTTCTGTGTTCATTGAGTCATGATTGCTTCATGGTGTCAGGTGCTTCAGTAATTCCCTTCTTCCTTTTTTGACTATTAGGTACTTTCTCTCACTTTTCCTTTTCAGTTTTGGGGATTTTTCAGATTTTAATTTGCTATCAAGCAACTGAGGGAGAGAGAATAATTGATTTTTATAACTATTTAACATTTAGGTAAATGAAGTCATAGAATAATCAAGAATCTTGTCCAGGACAACAAAGTTAATCTCTGTCAGCAATAGGACTAAAATGTCTTAACATTCCTCTTTGGATTTTTATTATTCAAGCACATTTTAAAGCATCAGCTTCTAGGATACTGTGCTACTTTCCTTCCTGAGAACTGATAAATGCAGCTTTTATTTCACAAGTCCCTAAAAGCTAGTCAACTAATTATCTTGATACTTGTACGTTAGCTAAATGTGTCAGGTAAAAAGTGGAGAAGACAGGAATTCTGACAGATAATTTGTCCTGATGTTAAGTTTACCTCATCAAAAGGCAATTATGGGCAGGTTCTTTCATATGACGAAAGGAAATCCATTTTCCTGGTATGCCAACTCACAAATCTAATGTTGCCTTCAGTGCTACTATCTAGGGCTAAACTAAATCTAGTGTTTAATAATGTGAACCCAGAATGAGCCTGGGACCCATTGTTCTACACCAAGGAACAGCAGAGCACAATGATTGTGAGTTCACTCTTCTTTTCATTCATGTTTTTAGAACAGACGATGCCAGATGTTCCAAATCTGGAATATGAATGGTCACTAGCCACCAACACAAACAGAAATTCTACTACATATTAATTCCCATGTGTCCAAAGGGGAACTGTTTTGAATTTTTGTTATTCATTTTTGTATAGTAAAGGAATAGTTTGAGATTTGATTGTTGTCAACAAGCTTGACTTTGACTTGGTGATATAAAAAACTAAAACATGCCTGTATATCATTTGAGACACTGGTCTCTAGGCTAAAATGTTAAAATGCTCTGATTAATCAACATGTACTTTCACTGGTAATATTTCAGTGATCTGTATTTGGTTACAAAGGGACTGTCACAAACTCAAGTGTGTTCAGAAGAAACAAGATGAAGGAATGTCTAGAAATTATGGCGTTTCCATAGGGATCCACAGAGGAGGAACAGAAGATGAGGATTTTAGTGTCAGCTGTGGATAGAATTATGAAAAAATGAAATAAGATGGACATCAAAGTGCTGTTATATAGAAGATATTTAAATGTATTCAAAATTGTTCCAGAAGGAAAACTAAGGTCAGAACAACTTATTCAAATCATCATAAAGGAGGACTTTCATAGTTGTTCAAAAATAAAACAAGCCTCCTTGTGAGGAACTAAGCTTCTGTCATGACGAATGTTCAGACAAGGTTAATTATGTTTTCAAAAATATTAGTGTGGGCTGGGTGCAGGGGCTCATACCTGCAATCCCTGCACTTCTGGAGGCTGAGGTAGGCAGATTGCTTGAGCCCGAGGGTTTGAGCCCAGCCTGGGCAACATGGCAAATCTTCTCTCTACAAAAAATACAAAAATTAGCTGGGTGTGGTGGTGTACACCTGTAGTCCCAGTTACTCAGGAGGCTGAGGTGGGAGGATGGATGGAGACCAGGAGGTTGAGGCTACAGTGAGCGGTGATTGTAACACTGCGCTCCAGCCTGGGTGACAGAGCAAGACCCTGTCTCAAAAATATATGTATATATTTTTATAGTGTGTGTATATATATATATTTTATAGTATATATATGTTTTTACTATATAGTTTATAGTATATATATTTATAGTATAAATACTATAAAATGCATAGTATATTGACATACTATGATTTATAACTCACTATGTATAAGATTATTCACAAATATATATATATTGTATATACAAATATATATTAGTGAATAATCTTATACATAGTGACTTATAAATCATAGATACTCAATTTATGTTTGGTAAATCAATGAGTGTATTACTATACAAGGTTGGATCAAATGACCCGAGAAGTCTGGAAGATGGCTAATACTCTTTGTCTAGTATCTACCCCGCCCCATGTGGGAGATACAGAAGGAAAACAGGCCTTGTTCCTTACTTTAAAAGTAGTTGAAAAGGTAAAGGAAACTCTTGAAACAATGAGAAATTGTAATGAATTGTTCTAACAGGGGATTTTGGAGAAAGTAAAAACCCTGAGTTGGTGTAAAACTTAACAGAAGAGTTGTACGAGTTGGTCTTCAAAATATTAAGAAAAACACAATAAAGAAGATGTGGCATTTTAGAGAATTAGTACAAAGTTCTGGAGATAAATAGAGCATGGTATGAGAGACAGTGAGCAGACAGATTAGTTGGAGTGGAATGTTTCCCCTGGGGCAGGAAGAAATGAGGCAGCAAGCACATATAAACTCAATTGGGGAGTTTGAGCTTGATGCAGGGAATGCATGGAAGTTTTGTAGATTATTAAGCAAAGGAAAGGCATAATTAACACATGTGTAAGAAACAGTCACCTAACAGATACACACTGCTCGAAATGGAGCTGTGCTTCTCAAACTGAGATGTACACTCCCCTCATGTTCACACACCAAAATGTTCACAGAGCATAAATTGTACTTGAAGATTATGGGAAATGCTAACTTTCTTATAAGTAATTGAAGATATTATTTTATATCAAACAAATATGATAAAACTGTAAACTTCAGAGAAATGGCATTCTTGTGCTGAATGACTGTAGGCTGTGCTCCGGAGGCCTGTCAGCTCTCTTGGGCTCTGTGCGGCCCTGAAGTCCACAGACAGGGAAGTGTGAGAAACCTGTGAGAGAAGGCCAAAGAGCAGGAGTGTCTTATTACTACACACTGAAAGCATACTGTGCTAGGTGCTGTGCTTAGAACTGGGGGTAGAAAGATGAAGATAGTGCCACCCTGGAGAAGTTATTCTTTGTTGGGGAGATAGATTTATAAACAGATAACTTCAATAAATTTTTGAAACCAATAAAAACCATTTATGCACATAGTGGGGTCCAGCATAAATTAGAGGACACAACTAGAGAATATAGTGGGAAATGGAATGCTAAAGGAGAAGAAAGAAAGGCCAGACTAGGATTTCTATTCCGGGAGGCCTGAAGAATGAAGCTGCTGCTAAGAAAAAAGGTAGATATGTGATTATGTGCACAAAATGGGTGTTGTTACTAAACATCTTCTGCACAACTGAGAACCCATGCTAGGGAGGAAAACAAGTACATGAAAAAGGCAGACACCCACTTAGAGAACTTGTTTACACCCACACTGTCTTACCTCATTCTGGAGCTCTCCCACCTATCACCACCTAAACTCATCCCTATCAGTAGTTCTGAGACACAAGTTCTGATATTTTCCAATTTTTACTTACCCTGCCTATTGAGAATAAAACCAGTCAAAAACTTCAGATTAACCTTAAAATAAGAACTCCGAATCCTACAGCTCTTGATAAAAATTAAAATAAAGATCTAACTGGTAAAAATGGAATAGACCTTGATGAGGATGATACTTGAACTATATACATGACTTGGATTTTCAGCTTTTGCAAAGAAAATAGAATTGCAGCAAATTCAAAATACATAGTTTCTACCTTTCTTTTAGAGTAGTGGGTTTTCTTCGTAGTGTTGAGTTGAATACCAGTGGAATACAGATAAATGAAGTCATTAGTTATTAACAATAGTTTTTAAATAATAGTCATAAGTAATTAGCGATTGCTACTAGCTACCATTTTTTGAATGTTTAGTACACGCTTAGACACTGTTTTATCTCAGTGATTTTCACTGATGGTACAAAAGATAAATTCATTTAATTTTCACACAACCAAATTTGGTGTATATCATTATCATCTATATTTTATAAAATGAAGCAGGAGAGGTGAAGATATTTGTCCAAACTTAAAATTAGGAAGTGACATAAACTGGATTCTTTAAGAACTCCAGAGCACAAGTACTTAAATACAGTACTTTGTTCAAACAACACTAATAATCACTACAAATGATCTATGGTTATCTCTGTATGCTTCTCTCAGTAGACATTCCCTTGATCAGAAGGGCGAGGGAAAGAAAGAGCAGGTTACAATGAGAACACCAGGAGTTGTACCCACCTTAGGAAAACTCATGAGAGTATATGATGAACAGGTACATCATCTGGCATGTGTATCTCAGTGAAAAAAAAAAAAAAAATTCTCAGAATTCTGCCATAGAGAATGGGGTGATGTTCAGATAAATTCTACTCCAAGTAGCATGTGAGAAAACTCAGTGAGCAACCGTTTGTGTATTACTAATAAAAAGGAACATAGCATATATTTTCTCAAAAACATGTCACATTTGGCCTTATAAAATGATTTTGGAAGTATTCCCTCTTCCTCAATTTTCTGAAAGATATTTTATTGACTGTTTAATAGAATTCTCCAGTGAAGAAATTGAGCCTGGAATTTTCTTTATGAAAAGGCTGATAATTATGAATTGAATTTCTTTACTAGATATGGAATTATTTAGTTCCCTGTTTTTTCTTGCAAACCTTTTAGTGATTTGTGTCTTTTAAAGAATTTGTCCATTTTATCTGATTGATTATCAAATTTTTTTGGCATAAAGTTGTTTTTAATATTCCCTGATTACCCTTTTAATACCTGTAAGATCTGTGTTGGTATCTCCTTTTTCATTCCTGAGTTGGTAAATTAGATTTTCTTTATTTTTTGTCTTGATCATTTTAAGCTAGAGGTTTATTAATTTTATTGATTTTTCAAAGAATCAACGTTTGATTTCATTTATCTATAGTTTATATTTTTTATATTTTGTTGATTTCTGCTCTTATCTTTATTATTTTCATTCTTCTTTCTACTTACTAGCCATTGAGGAAACAGTTTTCAAGAGGAAGACTAGTGGATTTATTTGCATCTCTGAGGACAGTCCACTAAGCTGGACCTCATGCTACTTGGGCTTTAATGATAAAAAAATAGTACAGTTCTTTCAAAATAAACTAAGAAATTACTTACTGATGATTTGAGGAACTAGTGTTCTGATAACTTTAAGGGCCATATGAATGTCATTTTCTGATGACTACGTGATTTAAAGGTTGACATTAGAGGAAATGAGAAAAAATATCGTGGGAAGGAGGGAGATTTGGGCAATGAACTTTTAATGAAAATTAGGACTCTAACTTTTTTTTCTTAAGTCCTCAAAAAAATGAAAGATTTAAGTTTGGAGAGAGGTATAAATTATACTTCAGCTAGAAGTCCTGTGTAAGAGGAAAGATCCTAGGTCACTCACACTTGTATTGTTATTTTTAGAATAATTTGACTTGACTAAAACCGTTTTTCCCCAATTTTCTCCACATGGTTTTATTGAATGAATCCATTCCTTTTTCATTGATTTAAAATATGGGAGCTTTTGTTTTATTTTTGTGAGTACACTGCAGTTGTATATATTTACAGGGTACATGAGATGTTTTGATACAGGCATGCAATGTGAAATTAGCCTATCATGGAAAATGGGGTATTCATCCATTCAAGCATTTATCCTTTGTGTTACAAACAGTCCAATTAGAGACTTTAAGTTATTTTAAAATATGCAATTCAGTTATTATTGACTCTGGTCACCCTATTTTGTGTTATCAAATAGTAGGTCTTATTCTTTTTTTTTTTTTTAATCCATTAACCATCCCCACCTCCCCCTCAACTCCCCATCATCCTTCCAAGCCTCTGGTAACCATATTTCTACTCTCTATGTCCATGACTTCAATTGATTTAATTTTTAGATTCCACAAGTGAGAACACGTGATGTCTATCTTTCTGTGCCTGGCTTATTTCATTTAACATAATGATCTTCAGTTCCATCGATGGTGTCACAAATAACTGGATCTCATTCTCTTTTATGCCTGAATAGTACACCATTGTATATATGTACCACATTTTCCTTTCATATATGTAGAAAATCTATTCATCTGTTGATGGACACTTAGATTGCTTCCAAATCTTAGCTATTGTAAACAGTGCTACAACAAACATAGGAGAGCAAATCTCTCCCATATACTGATTTCCTTTCTTTGGGATGTATACCCAGCAGTAGGATGGCTGGATATATATGGTAGCTCAATTTTTAGTTTTTTGAGGAACCTCCAAACTTTTCTGCATAATGGCCGTACTAATTTACATTCCCACCAACAGTGTACAAGAGTTCCCTGTCTCCACATCCATGCCAGCATTTGTTATTGCCTGTCTTTTGGATATAAGCCATTTTAACTAGGATGAGACCATTGTACTTTTGACTTGCATTTCTCTGATGATCAGTGGTGTTGACCACCTCTTCATATGCCTGTTTGGCATTTGTATGTCTTCTTTTGAGAAATGTCTATTCAAATCTTTTGCCCATCTTTTCATTGGATTATTGAATCCAATAATAACTCTTCTTTCCTGTAGAGTTGAGTTCCTTATGTATTCTAGCTATTAATCTCTTATCATAGGGGTAGTTTGCAAATATTTTCTCCCATTCTGTGGATTGTCTCTTCATTTTGTTCATACTGTGTAGAAGCTTTGTAACTTAATATTATTACATTTATCCATGTTTGCTTTGGTTGCCTGTGCTTGTAGGTTATTGCTCAATAAGTCTTTGCCCAATCCAATGTCCTAGAGAGTTGCCCCAATATTTTCTTTTAGTAGTTTCATAGTTTAAGGTCTTAGATTTAAGTCTTTAATAAATTTTTATTTGATTTTTGTATATGGCAAGAGATTTGATATGGTTTGGCTGTGTCCCCACTGAAATCTCATTTTTAATTCCCACATGTTGTGGGAGAAACCCGGTGGGAGGTAATTGAATCATGGTGGCAGGTCTTTCCTGTGCTGTTCTCGTGATAGTGAATACATCTCATAAGATCCAGTGGCTTCATAAGGTGGAGTTTCCCTGCACAAGATCTCTCTCTTTGCCTGTCACCATCTATGTAAGATGTAACTTGCTCCTCTTTGCCTTCCATTATGATTGCAAGGCCTCCCCAGCCATGAGGAACTGGAGGTTCTTTACACCTCTTTATTTTGTAAATTGCCCAGTCTCAAGTATGTCCTTATTAGCAGTATGAAAATGGACTAAGACAGAGCTCTAGGTACATTCTTTTGCATATGGATATCCAGTCTTCCAAGCATCATTTATTGAAGAGACTATCTTTTCCCCTATGTATGTTCTTGGAAACTTTGTCAAAAATGAATTCACTGTAGGCGTGTGGATTTATTTCTGGGGTCTCTACTCTGTTCCATTGGTCTGTGTGTCTGTTTTTATGCCAGTACCATGTTGTTTTGGTTACTACAGCTCTGCAGTATAATTTGAAGTCAGGTAATGTGATTTCTCCAGTTTTATTCTTTTTACTTAGGGTAGCTTTGGCTATTCTGGGTCTTTTGCAGTTCCATGTAAATTTTAAAATTGTTTTTCTATTTCTGTGAAGAATGTCATTGGTATTTTGGTGGGGATTGCATTCAATCTGTAGATTGCTTTGAGTAGTATGCACATTTTAACACTATTGATTTTTTCAATACATAAACATGGAATATTTTTCCACTATTTTTGTCATCTTCAGTTTCATTCATCAATGTTTTATAGTTTTAATTATAGACATCTTTTAACTCTTTGGTTAATTCCTAAGTATTTAATTTTATGTGTTGCTACTGTATATGGTATTACTATTCTATTTCTTTTCCACATTGTTCACCGTTGACATATAGAAATGCTACTGATTTTTGTTTGCTGATTTGTATCCTGCAATTTTACTGAATCTGTTTATCAGTTCTAATAGTTTTCTTGTGGAGTCTTTAGGTTTTTCCAAATATAAGATCATATCATGAGTAAATCAAGATAATTTGACTTCTTCCTTTCCAATTTGGATGCCCTTTATACCTTTCTCTTGTCTTATTGCTGTAGCTAGGAATCCTAGTACTACTAATATGTTGAATAACAGTGATGACACTGGGCACCCTTGTTGTGTTGCAGATCTTAATAGAAAGACTTTCAACTTTTCCCCATTCAGTATGATACCAGCTGTGGGTCTGTCATATATGGCTTATATTACGTTGAGGTATGTTCATTCTATACCCAGTTTTTTGAGGGTTTTATCATGAAGGGGTGTTGAATTTTATCAAATGCTTTTCAGCATCAATTAAAATGATCATGTGGTTTTTATCCTTTGTTCTGTTGATATGATGTATCACATTGATTGATTGGTGTATGTTGAGCCATTCTTGTATCCCAGGGATAAATCTCACTTTGTCATGATGAATAATCTTTCTAATGTATTGCTGAATTTTGTTTGTAGTATTTTGTTGAGGATTTTTGCATCAATATTCATCAGATATATTGGCCTGTAGTTTTCCTTTTTTGATGTGTCTTTGGTTTTGGCATAAACGTAATACCAGAGTCATAGAATGAGTTTGGAAGTATTCCTTTCTCCCCTACTTTTCAGAATTGTTTGAGTAGAATTGGTATTAGTTCTTCTTTAAATGTTTGGTAGAATTCAGCAGTGAAGCCATCAGGTCCATGTCCTGGGCTTTTCTTTACTGGAATACATTTTATTAGGGCTTCAATCCCATTACTCCTTTTTTTTTTTTTTTTTTTTTTTTTAGACAGGATCTCACTTTTTCACCCAAGGTGGAGTGCAGCAGTGCAATCTTGGCTCACTGCAGCCTTGACCTCCCAGGTTCAAACTATCCTGCTGCCTAAGCCCCCCACGTAGCTGAGACTACAGGCATGTGCCACCATGCCCAGCTAAATTATTTTGTATTTTTTTGTAGAGACGAGGTTTCACCATGTTACCCAGGCTGGTCTCGGACTCCTGAGGTCAAGCAATCTGCTCTCCTTGGCCTCGCAAAGTGCTAAGATTACAGGCATGAACCACCCACCACCCCTTGCCTCATTAATTCTTATTAGTCTCTTTAGGTCTTAGATTTCTTCCTGGTTCAATCTTGGTAAGTTTTATGTAACTAGGAATTTGTTCATTTCTTCTAGATTTCTAATTTATTGGCATATAGTTGCTCAGTAGCCACTAATGATCCTTTTAAATTCTGCAGTATCAGTTGTAGTGTCTTTTCATTTCTGATTTTATTTATTTGGATCTTCTCTCTTCTTTTATTAGTGAGGCTGGTTAAAGGTTTGTCAATTTGTTTAACTTTTCAAAAAAACAACATTTTGTTTCACTGATCTTTTTTTCATTTCAATATTATTTATTTCTGCTCTGATCTTTGTTATTGCTTTTCTTCTACTAATTTTAGGCTTGGTTGGCTCTAGCTTTTCCAGTTATTTAAGAAGCATCAGGCTGGGTGCGGTGGCTCCTGCCTCTAATCCCAGCACTTTGGGAGGCTGAAGTGGGTGGATCACGAGGTCAAGAGATCAAGATAATCCTGGCTAACACAGTGAAATCCCTTCTTTACTAAAAATACAAAAAATTAGCCAGACGTGGTGACGAGCACCTGTAGTCCCAGCTACTCTGGAGTCTGAGGCAGGAGAATGGTGTGAACCCAGGAGGTGGAGCTTGCAGTGAGCCGAGATTGCACCACTGCACTCCAGCCTAGGTGACACAGTGAGACTGTCTCAAAAAAAAAAGCATCATTAGATTGTTTATTGAAGTTTTTCATCTTTTTTGATGTCATCACCTATAGCTATAAACTTCTTTCTTTTTTTTTTATTTTTTTTATTTTATTTTTTATTTTTTATTTTTTATTTTTTTTTTATTATACTTTAAGTTCTAGGGTACATGTGCATAACGTGCAGGTTACATATGTATACATGTGCCATGTTGGTGTGCTGCACCCATCAACTCGTCAGCACCCATCAATTCATCATTTATATCAGGTATAACTCCCCAATGCAATCCCTCCCCCCTCCCCCCCCCCATGATAGGCCCC
>NC_045436.1:66735759-66910036 GCF_002776525.5 Piliocolobus tephrosceles | reverse complement strand
ATTTATAGATTCAATGCCATCCCCATCAAGCTACCAATGAGTTTCTTCACCGAATTGGAAAAAACTGCTTTAAAGTTCATATGGAACCAAAAAAGAGCCCGTATTGCCTAAACTTCTTTCTTACTACTGCTTTTGCTGTATCCCATCGGTTTTGGTATATTGTGTTTCCATTTATCATTTATTTCAAGAAATTTTCTAATTTCCTTCTTAATTTTTTCATTGATCCACTGGTCATTCAGGAGCATATTGTTTAATTTATATGTATTTGTATAGTTTCCAAAATTTCTCTCATTATTAATTTCTAGTTTTGTTCCATTGTGGTCAGAGAAGATGCTTGATATTATTTCAGGTTTTTTAAAATGTTTTAAGATTTGTTTTGAGACCCTATATATGGTCTATTCTTGAGAATGATCCATGTGTTAAGAAAAAGAATGTTTATTCTGCAGCTCTTAGATGAAATGTTCTGCAAATATCTATTAAATTCATTTGGTCTACATTATAGATTAAGTCTGATGTTTCTTTGTTGATTTTCTGTCTGAAAGTTCTGTCCAATGCTAAAAGTGGGGTGTTGAAGTCTCCAGCTGTTATTGTATTGACATCCATCTCTCTCTTCAGCTGTCATCATATTTCCTTTATATATCTGGGTGCTCCCATGTTGGGTGCATATATATTTAAAATTGTCATATTCTCTTGCTGAAATTGATCCCTTTATCAGTATACTGGCCTTATTTTTCTTTTATAGTTTTTGTCTTGAAAGCTATTTTGTCTGATACAAGTATAGCAACTCATGCTCTTTTTTGGTTTCCATTGGCATGGAATACCTTTTTCCATCCTTTTATTTTCAGCCTATGTGCGTCTCTATAGGTAAAATACAGTTCTTGTGCAATAGACCAATGGGTCTTGTTTTTTCATCCATTCAGGAGTCTGTGTGTTTTGATTGGAGAGTTTAGTCCATTTACATTCAGTGTTATTATTAGTAAGTAATTACTTACTCCTGACATTTTATTATTTATTTTCTAATTGTTTTGTTGTCTTCTTTCTTTCATTCCTGTCTTCCTCTAGTGAAGATGATTTTCTCTGGTGATATGATTTAGTTTCCTGCTTTTTTGTGTGTATTCATTGTATGTTTTTTGAAATGAGGTCACCATGAGGCTTGTAAATACTACCTTATAACCCATTATTTTAACCTGATAGCAACCTAACACTTTTACATAAGTAAACAAAAAGAAAACTAATAAAAATTTGCCTTAACTTCATCCCCCCACTTTTTAACTTTTTGTTGTTTCTATTTATCTGTATTATACTATATCTTGAAAAGTTGTTGTAGTTATTATTTTTAATTGGTTCATCATTTAGTCTTTCTACTTAGGATAAGAGTAGTTTACACACCAGTTACAGTGTTATAATGTTTTGTGTTTTTCTGTGTACTCACTATTACTAATAAGTTTTCTACGTTAAGGTGACAATTTATTGTTCATTAATGTCTTTTTTGTCTGACTGAAGTACTCCCTTTAACATTTCTTGTTGGAGAGGTCTAGTATTGATGAAATCCCTCAGCTTTTGTTTCTCTGGGAAAGTCTTTATTTCCCCTTCATGTTTGAAGGATATTTTCACCAGGTATACTATTCTAGGCTAGAAGTTTTTTTCTTCAGCACTTTAAATATGTCATGCCACTCTCTCCTGGCCTATAAGGTATCCATTGAAAAGTCTACTGAAAGACATATTGGAACTCCATTGTACATTATTTGTTTCTTTTCTCTTACCTCTTTAGGATACTTTTTTTATCCCTGACCTTTGTGAGTTTTATTATTAAATGTAGTCTTCTTTGGGTTAAATCTGCTTGGTGTTCTATAACCTTCTTGTACTTGGATATTATGTATTTCTTTAGGTTTGGAAAGTTCTCTGTTATTATTTATTTGAATAACCTTTCTACCACTTTCTCTACTTCCTCTTTATGGGCAATAACTTGCTCCTTTGGGGCTATTTTCTAAATCCTGCAGGTATGCTTCATTTTTTTTTCTTTTTTCCTTTGTCTCCTCTGACTGTGTATTTTCAAATAGCCTATCTTCATGCTCACTAATTCCTTCTTCTACTTCATATATTCTGCTCTTAAAGGACTCTGATGCATTCTTCAGTATCCCAATTGCATTTCTCAGCTCCAGAACTTCTGCTTGATTCTTTTCAATTATTTCAATCTTTCTGTTAAATTTATCTGATAGAATTCTGAATTCCTTTTCTGTTATCTTGAATTTCTTTGAACCCCCTCAACACAGCGATTTTGAATTCTCTGTCTGAAAGGTAGAACATGAGAAGAATGAGAATGAGAAGACTAGTGAAATTGAATGCCTACTAAGTTGTTACTTTATATAAGGACAGTGGAAAACTTCTAGGTCAAGTGAACAAAAGCCTAACCTGAACTATAAAAATGGAGAGTTGTGGTCCCTCAATCGTTTCCCAGACCTGGGCCTCTTTTTTGTTGTTGTTGAGACAGTCTTGCTGTGTCACCCAGGCTGCAGTGCAGTGGTGCAGTATCTGCTCACTGCAACTTCTGCATCCTGGATCAAGCGATTCTCATGCCTCAGTCTCCTGAGTAGCTGGGATTACAAGTATGCACCACCATGCCCAGCTATATGCACTAGTTGCACTGTTCAAAGTTCTGCTCACTTGGAGGATTTCCTTTTATCACAGGGTGTCTCAGAAATGGGCTGTAGTGCTGCAGCTGTCTACTTTTGGGTGTTGCCTGCACATGGTATAGAACCCTCTGTAAACCAAGCACTAGTCTTCTCATTCTCTGTCAGCTGATCATAGGGTACTCCCCGTGAGGCCATAGGTACAGGTTGGATGATAGAAGGCAGTGTAGCAGGAACAGGGACCGGGCATTTGGGCCACTTCTTCATGTAACTTGCTGTGCCATCAGGACCTGCTTGGACCCACTCATCTATGTGCCACCTTGATAATAGAATGCTGCTATGCATGCCCAACTTTATGGCTTGGTGAGTCAAATAGTACCAAGTTCATGACGGGAAGCTCAGCTCACATGGTAAATAGAACTTGATAGTGTATAGTTAAGTGTTCAGTCTCTACTAAGGCCCAGTAGTAAGCCAAAAACTATTTCTCATAAAAAGGGAGTAGTTCTCTGAAGATGATAGCAGGACTTTACTACAAAATCCTAAAGGCCTGTGCTACAATTCACCAATAGGAACCTACCAAAGGCTCCAAACAGCATCCCTATCTGCTGCTGCCACTTGAAACACCATGGAATCTGGTGGCCCAAGTGACAGAGAAGTTTGCATAGCAGACTGGACCTGTTGCAGAACCTTCTCTTGTTCCAGCCCCTACGCAAAACTGATCAGCTTTCTTGTTCACTTAGTAAATGGACCAGAATAACACACCCAAATGAGGAAAATGTTATCTCCAAAATCCAAAGAGGCCCACCAGGTGGTGTGTCTCTTTTTTATTTGTAGGAGGGGCCAGATGCATCAAGTTACCTTTCACCTTAGAAATAATATCTTGGCATGCCCCACATCACTAGATCCCTCAAAATTTAACTGAGGTAGAAGGCTCCTGAATTTTTGTTGGGTTTATTTTCCACCCTCTGACATGAAAATGTCTCACCAATAAATCTAGAGTAGTTGCAACTTTTTGCTCACTAGGCGCAGTTCACATAATGTCAATCAGTGTAATAGATCAGTGTGGTATCTTGTCAAAGGGAAAGGTGATCAAGATCTTATAAGCTAAATCATGATACAGTGCTTGACAGTTGATATATCCCTGAGCTCATGTTGTGAAGGTTGGTCTTGTCAGCTGAAAGACAATGGTTTTTTGTAGGCCTTACTGACAAGCTAGAGAAAATGGTGTTTGCCAGACTGTCAGCTGCCTACTGTGTATCAGGGAATGTATTAAGCAATAAAACCACATCCTGTATAGCAACTGAAATTGGAGTTACCACATGGGTAAGCTTACAATAATCCACTTTCATTCTTTAAGATTCATCTGTCTTCTGCACAGACCAAATAGGCAAGTTGAATGGGGATGTGGGAATCACCACCCCTGTGTCTTTCAAGTCTTTGATAGTGGCCAAAACTAATCTCTGTGATTCCCTCCAGAAATGCAGTATTGCTTTTGGGATATAAATAAATATATACATATATTAGGTAGGGGCAGTTCTGTGGCTTCCACATGGCCTTTCCCATCATAATAGCCCTCATTCCACAAGTCAGGGAACCAGTAGGGGGCTCTGCAAGCTTCTGAGTATATCTATTCCAATTATGCATTCCAGAACTGGGGAAACAACCACAGGACGGGTTTGGAGACCCACTGAGTCCACTGTGAGACAGATCTGAATTAAAACTCCACTGATGGCTGGACACAGTGGCTAATGTCTATATTCCCAGCACTTTGGAATTCAGGGTGGGTGGATCACTTGAGGCCGGGAGTTCAAGACCAGTCTGGCCAACATAGTGAAACCCTGTCTCTACTAAAAATACAAAAATTAGCTGGGTGGTGGTGCGTACTTGTAATCCCAACTACTCAGGAGACTGAGACTTGAGAATCGCTTGAATCCAGGAGGTAGAAGTTGCAATGAGCAGAGATTGCACCACTGCACTGCAGCCTGGGTGACACAGTGAGACTATCTCAACAACAGCAAAAAAGAGGCTCAGGTCTGGGAAACGATTAAGGAACTATGACTCTCCATTTTTATAATTCAGGTTAGGCATTTGTTCACTTGACCTAGAAGTTTTCTATCGTATAGATCACGTGACAATTTAGTAGGCATGCGATTTCACTTCTAAGAACACCATGACCAACTAGCCAATGTCATAGGTCTACATAAGTCAGACTATTCTGACTGCTGCTTTGGCTCTGCTGTCCATTATGGAAATCATTCCCACGTTAATGGTTGAGTGCTCCCACTTGGCACCTAACACCCCAGGATCTGATTAGTCCCATTGCATTTAGGTTTTCCAGTTCAGTGACTGCAGTTCCCACTGTGAGGTCTGGCCCACAGAGAAGAGCAATCACAGATCTCTTAAGGATGCCAAATCTACCCTCAGAAATTTACTTCTAATAGTTGTGGTGAAAGGTATGATACTCTCCCAGTGGAAGTGAATAGGTCTTAAATGACAAATCCACTCCAGCAATTCAATCTCCCTAAGCCTTTGAATCCCTTCCTCTACAATAAACCAAGTCAGGTCCAGAATTTCCAACTTGCTCAACTGTGGACCACCTACAAGTCTGTGTTTCAGGCAACCAACCAAATTATTAGAGCCCTTTCTAACTTCCTGAGCTGCAACTTCCTGCTCTGCCAACAAAGATCATGGAAAATCTCATCTTATTGAGCCTATATCAATAAATTCAGCTCAACCAAACTTTGTTACTTCCACCATTATCTCATACTCTTAATATCCATTCCCACACATGTTCTTAGATTTGTATCTGTTTAAGTTAGAAAACCAAGTAGTTCTTTTGAAGTGTAATGTACTTCATTATGGGTCATACTTTGTGCATCTTTGGGGGCCTGCTGGAACTCGAGTCTAGTTGTAGGTCTAGAAGCAAAGAGGAATCGTAAGGTGGATCCTGAGGAGACTCAGCATTGTCTTAGCAACTGTTTCAGCGGGGCCATCATAGTTTCCTCAGATAATGCAGGGCTAATCCCCTCAGATAGGAATATAGAGGCTGCTCCTGCTAGGAGTGGAGAGGCTGTGCTATTGCAAGTGGGAAGGACTCTTCCACTGGCAAAAATATTTACCAGAATTTAGAAGCTCAAAATACCGAGCTTCATAAAGGTCTTCACACACATACCCATTTCAACTTTCAGGATCCAGTTTTTTCCCAATCAATGCACTTACTTTAACAGTAGTCTCGCTGTGAGGCTGAAAGTTCAACTTGCTTTGCAGTTCTGCCAGTCACAGGATGAGATTCCACATTTGATTTTCAGCAATCTCAGCACTATAGTTATAGGAGATAAGGGTCTGCTTGAGGGCATAGAAGCTTTCAGGTTATTTATGCAGTGCTTGACTTGAAATTCAAATCCCTGAGCTCATACTTTTCTTTCTACACTTTGTCCTGAAATAACAAGAGTGATCAGACAATTTCATTATATTCATTAATTTGCCAAAAATATTTGAAAATATCATATACACACTCAGATTCTTGCTTCTTATAAGTGATTAATGGGGAGTAGCCAATGGTGATATTTTGCATGTCTCTACTGCCAGATCACACCATGGACTATCAATGCTCTCTTTACTGCTAGAAATAGGGTAATTAGCATCCTTAAATCTAAGCACACAATAGAACAAATTCTTGAATCCCCAGAACCAATTCAGAATACTCATTCTTAAAATTCTCTTCCTCTAGAACCACTGTCAGTACCAAAACCTGTATTTGTCAGGGTTCTCTAAAGAAATAGAATCAATAGGATCTGCATGTGTGTAAGTGTATGAGAGAGAGAGAGAGAGAGAGAGAGAGAGAGAGAAAGAAAGAGAAGATAAGAAAGAAAAGAGAGAAAGAGAAAGAAAGATTTATTAAAAGGAATTGGGTCCCGTGAAGGATGACAAGTCCCAAGATCTGCAGTTGGTAATCTGGAGACGCAGGAAAACTGATGTGTGAGTTCAAGTTCAAGACACCAAAAGCAGCACTATTTCAGCCCAAGTTCAAAAGCTGAAAAAGACCAATGTCCAGCTCAAATAATCAGATAGGAGGAGCCCCCTCTTATTCAGGCTTTTTGTTCTACTCAGGCCTTCAGTTGATTGAATGAAGCCCACCTGTACTAGGGAGCCAATCTACTTTACTCTGTCTACCAATTCAAATGTTAATCTCATTCAGAAACACTCTCACAGACACACCTAGAATAATATTTGACCAAATGTCTGGGCACCCTGAGGCACAGTCAAGTTGACACATAAAATTAACCATCATGGCCATTTCATTATTTTCACAAATATTTTCTATATTTGTAGAACAGATTTGATTCAGGTTCTCATCATTTCTCACCTAAATTAATGGAATAGACTTACAAGTAATCTCATGATCTCTAGCTTCTCCTTTCTTGGATTCATCTCCTAAGCTACCACTAATAGTACAGATTAATAGTGTTTTTCATCCTTACCCTTTCTCCTGAACACTGTAGGAATCTCCAGTGATTCTCCTAGGCCTTGGGATCCAACCTAATCTCAGTAGCATAGCCACAAGGATGCCTTCTTATCATCTTCCTCTCCACCTCTCTGCATCAGGAATGCCTGCTTATCATTCTGATGCTAGACCAGTGCAACACAGTATAGTAACTATTAAGTTGAACCATATGAAACTGCCATTTTTGTAAATAAAAAAAAAAAAAAGGCAAATTGGTGGAACATGATTCGTTTTAACCCAATAATATAAAACAAGAAATACACTTGCAACTTGTCAAGAGCAGAGCCCTTGTTTCATTCATCTCAGTTTACCTAGTAGCTAACATGATTTTTTGCACACTATAGGCCTTAAGGAAATGTTTACTGAATCAATAAATCATTTATATATTAAAGAATACTCAAAAAGTAAAAGCATTAGAATATGTCATAAATTTTCATTATCTTCAGTTTTGCTTTGACTTTATACAAATGACTTTGTCTTTTATTTTTTAGAATTATTTCAAATATTCAAGTTAAATATCAATTATTCTTTGAGTTAAGAAGTATTTTTAGTTTATATAGACATTCAAAAATGTTTTTAATCTGAATGGAGAAGAAATAAACAATACATTTAACTTAAGCCACATTTTACTTCACTTGAAAAGTATTCCACCACTTGTGGCCAAAAACTCCCTTCTGAAAACTAGCAGTTTGGGGTTGTTGGGATTTTTGAGTGACTCCTTTTCTGGCTTCAGAAAATGCCAGAAATATCACCTATTGAACTCATGGGAAAAGTGAGCCACCATGATCAGATAGAGCCTGTTCAATCCATGAATGCACTGGAAACATTTTTGATTTTGACAGGAAATAGAAAGTTTTGCAGTGGAGGATCTCTCAGTGCTAATTATAATCTTACATAATTGAAGGGCTAGCAGGGAGTTTAAGAGATCAATTTATCTACTCTGTGTTTTCCAGGAGTATAATGTTTAAACCATATTTAACAAGTAAGAATCCCTATTATGTTATTTTGTATTAATTTATTTTTAAAGATCTTAACTGACTTTATTTGCAGTTCTAGAAGCAGGCAACACCTCATTCTATAAAATAAAATGAGTGTTCCCTATCCTATTTTAAAGAAATCTGTAAAACAGTGGGAATTTTAAATCATAAAGCCTCTTGTGGATATAAATAAACAGGATGCCTCCCATAGGGATTGCCAGTACTGCAATTATCTAACACATGAAGAAGTGAAAATCAGACTCATTTTAAAGATTTGTGTATGTACAGAACTACTCTTAATTCCTCCGTACCACTGTTTTGGGATGAATTCAGCATACCACAATGCGACACAGGTAGAACTTGGCACACTTCTATCATGCAGACTATGATGGCATAACTGTGGGGGTCTCATGAGCAAAGTTTCTCAACAGAGTACATACTGGCATTTTGAGTGAGACAATTCACTGTGCAGTATTCCTGGCTCCATCCCACTAAATGCTAGCAGTGCCCCCTAGTTACTGTGACAACCAAAAAAGGCCATCACCCATCTCCAAATATTACTGAGCAGAGTGGTATTACCCCAGCTTGAGAATCAATGGGCTAGTCTATGGACTTGTTATGAATGGCCAATACTATTTGTAGGCATAAGTTTATTTATTTACACATGCAAATGTATAAACAGTTTATTCAATGTAGAATACAAATGAGGTAACAGCTTTTATTTTTCAGAGATTTACTCAGTCAAATGGGGATCTGTTCATCCCACTGGGTTTCTATTCAAGCATAGTGTGACCCAGTTTGAAGGAATGTGCTTGTCCACTGTTCAGAGATGCTCATGCTGGTCCAGGGCCAGCTCTGTCACACTATCTCCTCTTGCTGAGCCACAATTTACAATGGATAAAGAAAGTAAATCATCTGGCCTGTGACCCGTTCATTTCCTTTACCAAGGGCCAACTTCTGAAAGAAAGAAAAGAGGGCAAGTGACCCAATCTGATTTTCTTATCAATTGGACCTCTAAGTAAATAGATTAATGGTGTTTGTTAGCAGGAAGAGATTTCATCTGTTGAATACCATTGACTTAGTGTCAATAAATCTACGATATATGGCAACATAAGGCACAGTTCCCTGGAAAATGTAATTCTTTGAGATATAAAATGGAGATATTTTATGATTCAAATGCTCCTCCTTCTGCATGAGAAAAAAAAATCTTTAAGTGTCACTAGAAGATCCTCATTTATTATTCTGGGCCAGGGAGTAAATGTTTGACATGAAAAGATAGGACCCAAGGAACTACCCTCAATGTCTCAGATCCCTCTTTGCTTCATTTGAGTCTCTTGATTGCATGTATCTTGAAATTTTTGTAAAAGCTCAATATTAGGTAAAGGTTTGGATTTAGGTGAGTCTGATTTGACCAGCTAATTTTTTGTGTTCACCCTCTTTTGTCTCTGGTGTAAGAGCCCAAAGGTACTCCAGCACTAATCCCAAGACTATGCTCACAGCAACCTTCACTCATGACTATCCTCATGAGCCTTTCCTTGACCCCAGATAGCCATCTGAGACTTTACCTTTCTCAAAATAATTTCATTTCAAAGGCCTTAATTCCTTTCCGTATCTCCTGGTCTGGATTTTTTCCCACAGGCTTTGAGCTCTTTAAAAACTTTATCCGTTACCAAAAAAAAAAAAAAAAAGATTGAGCGTAGACTGGGTTCAATACTAGTCACAGTGGGGTCTTGCAGAGATGTTTCAGTGAGCTGAAATACACGAAAAATTACTTAAGATAATTGCTAATTATAAAAAGCCATGCAGGTATTGGGCAATACTCTCATTTTGAAATGAGATAAACTGAGAATATTTTAAATATAGATAAGTTAACTTCCTTTTAAGCCAAGACAGTAAAATTGTAATAAATTCTGATTTTGATATAAATAAAATGTGGAAAATTCAAACAAACAAATATAATCTACCTCCTCTCCAGTGACAGGCATCTTAGGAAATGATAGCACTGATGGAATAAGTCATCATCATCAAAAAATAATAATGCTTTGTTGTATTCTAATCCATTGTAACTGGTGTCTGTGCTTCGGAGACAATAGAATATAGTGAGTGACAGCAAAGGCTTTAGAGCCAGACTCCTTAGGTTTAAATCCCAACTTACCTACTTGCTGCCCAAGATATTGGGCAGGATATTTGGTCCTTTAAGTCTTAATTTTTTCATCTACAAATTGGGAAGAATAACAATATCTACTTTGTAGGCTTTGTTTAAGAAATGAATTAACACAGGTAAATAGCATAAAATGGTATTTGTGGTATCTGGGAGTACTTGGGAGATTATAAGTCATCAATAGTTATTGACTATAATTATTATTTGCATAATTAAGATGATCAGAAAAAAATAAGCATATTTCCTGAAACTAAGAGAAACTAGTTTCTCTTAATTAAAAAAAAAAAATAGTGTTTCTACCTATCTATGTAATTATTGTGTAAATGGATGATACACATGGTATACTGGAAAACGTGATCAATAGAGACTTCAGAAGATGTTGGTTTAAATTCTGTCTCTCCTAAATGTCTTCTTAAAATGGGTACATCTATACAAACCTACCTCGCAGGAGGACTGTTGTGCAGATTAAATATCTTGTTTGTAAAATGTTTTGTACAGTGCTTGTCCATTGCGAGTCCTTCACAAATAGTTCCTATTACTAGTACTAGGACTCAGCATAGCATTCAACACATGCTTGCACAAAGAGTAAATAATGAATGTGTAGTACTATGCAGTCAATTTGTGAAGTGATAAGCATGACTCTACAGGGAAGGCCACATTTCTTACACAGTTCCTACAAAAGCTGGATATTCACAAATCAAGAATGTGAAAGTAGATATTCCTTCATTTGAAGGGAGAGAGAACAGTATAATGGATAACAGACTGAGCTAATGCTCTGAATCACCTAGGGAACCTTCTAAAAGTACAGATTCTGGAGCTCCAAGTCAAACCTAGAAAATCGGTATCTCCGGGGGTGGGGAGAAGAGAGAAGGAATCTTGTATTTTTAAAAAGCAGCAAAAAACAACCTGAGGTGATTCCCATGGTAAGTCAGTGAGATGACCTCTCTATTCCCTTCAAGATTTAAATTCTATGATTCTAATCACACCTTCTAAGTGAGTCAGAGCCCAGAATTATCAGGCAAAATGAGGTAATTTGTGGTTTCCTGTCTTTCTGATTATAGTAGAGGGATGTATCACATAATGGGCATTGTCTAAGTTACTGTAACAGAAAAGTGAAAAATTGCCTGATTTATGAACCCTTCCGTTTTAAAACCCTAATATTTTGACTAATAAAATTAGCAAAGCAGACTACATTTTAACACTGTAGATATATTCTGCACCAATAAATAAATAAATAAGTAACCCTGACAAAAAGAAAAAACACCCAGGGAATACCCAAACAAGCTGCAGATATGGGAGTGATGGTGAATTAAGCTGAAGGTAATAACAGACAGGGAGACACCTCATTTTACCTTACAGTTGAACAACAGCAGTCTTGAGGCTGAATTAATAAAGAAAAAGAGTAAGTCCTCAGGAGACTGGAGTGATATTCTAAATAGAATTATAGGGCAGGATTGCTGTCTGAAACCCATATGGTCAAGAGAAATGTTGATAAATAAGAGTTCACAAACATAGTTGATTCAATCAAAGAAAGAAATCTCATACCAATTTTGCATGATGTCACAGACTGATGCAGCAGACTGTGACACCCATGATAAATCACTCTTCTCTGGAGTAAGAGCAAACTTTTAGATTTCCAGCACCAGATCTGGCTTCCAGAAAGAAACTAAGGTTTTTTTATGGCTGTCAGTTTCTAGCAAGCAGATGGATTCTCAGTGAAAGTCTAACTCTGGGAAGGAAGCAGCAAGAGTTGCCTTTCACTCCTGAATTGCTACAGGCAGAACTAAATCATGAACAATTGATGATGCCACTCTCAGAAACATTTGCCTACTGCACGTACATACATGGAGTCAGTGCCCTTGCACATGGGGTGGGCTGGTCACACTGCACTAATCTTGGAAATAAACAGGTACCTTGAAGGCCTCAAATCTTAGCTAAACAGTGGAACCATACTATGCTTCCAACTAGGTGTGTAATTTTTTAAAAATTTCTCATTGATGTATACGATCTTAGGTTCCCATCAACAATGGTGTTAGCACACTTTGCAGAGAGCAAGTACCCATGTAGCTTTCTCTAGGATTCTGATCAGAAAAAGCCAGTCAGTCACAAGATGGAGAGGGATATGATTCTTGAGTGTCTTACTGGGGCTAGAGCTCTTATTAAGGGTTTTCTGGCTTTACGACTGATAGGGACAGGAGGCAGGGAAATTCTGGGCAGAAGAGGGTGTGTCCCTGGCAAGGGCCCCACCCTCAAGCCTGGAACCACTGTCTAAACTTAGAACTTTACATCCCTATTTTCCCGCTCAAATGTTGTCTTTTCCAAAACCACCCATAGCCCAACCAGTCCCTAATCCTGTGCCCATAAAATCCCCAGCAGAGGGAGGAGAGGAAGAGAATAGGAGAAGCTGCTAGCAGAGGGAGGTGAGAAAGAAAAGGGGAGGAGGAGCTGGACGTCAGGGACTGTGGTTTGATGTTGGAAAGAAGCAGCTTGACTTCAGAGGGACAGCTTGATGGCATGGCTTTGGAGAGGAATCCTGCCATCCCTGGGGAAGATCACCTTCCCGCTCTATCCTCTGTCCAGCTCCCCTTCCCACTGAGAGCCACTTTCATCAGCAATAAATTCCTCCACATTCACCACCCTTCAATTCGTTCATGCCACCTGATTTTTCCTGGACATCGAACGTGACCTTGGGTATCATGGGTGCAGATACAAAAGGCTATCACACTGACCCTCCACTGAACTATTAACACTTAAGCCATCCATGGATGGCAAAGCTAAAAGAGCACTGACTGTAACACTTCTTCTGGGACTTCAGGGGTCGTGAGTACTCCCTGATAGATGCTGCTGTGGGGCCCACACAGAGTTTTGCTCCTGCCAGCACCCAAAAGCACTCACCCCAGCTCCTGCACTCGCTCACCTGCATTCTCCCTTCCACAGGGGGTTGAGGGCAATGGGGTCGAGTGACTGGAGTTTGCCCCTGCCAGCACCAAAGCAGCTGGCTAGCTCCAGCAGCTGCACTCCACTTCCCACCCTATGAAGGGGTCAGGGAACATTTCCTGCTTCACAACCATACACCATCTCGTAACTAGAAAACCCTGTCCTGTCACTTGCTAATCTGCATCATGATGAACCTTACCAGGGTTGATAAAGTTGAGGTCCGAGGCTAACATTGACTTCTCTACAGGAAAGAGTTTTCAAGAGCTCTACAGTCTGTCTTGTTTTTAACTCTCTGAAATGTACTAACCTATTCACCCCTTGCATAGATGACACAGAAAAGGAAATGATCAAGTTTTATAACTATTTATAACTTTCTGATTCATTCTTAGCCTCAGAGATATGTGGGTGTTTACTACAGCTTAGCAACTTTCTTTCATAAAGAAATGCCCAGTAAACCTCTTTTTGGACCACAGCCAGGTAAAAATGGTCTCATAGTCCTGTTTTGTGTAAGTGCTCTTGATTGTCTTCAAAGAAGGTGAGGACCCAGCAAAGAGAAATTCCTCTTGGGAGCTAACTAACCATCTTGGGAACTTATCAAGAAAAGGATTCTTGATTACTAACACATATTTTCAATTATAACTCCTAGATTCAGGGTTGTATTTCAAGAGGCGCACTTAACGGAAGAATTTAAGTCTACTTGTAGAGTCATTTGGGGGAAAACATACAAGGCTGTTTGCCTTCCCTGAATGTTAACTCTGGCAACAAGAGAAGAGAGTAAACCTGGCTTCCTCAGAGACGTGTCTTTGAAACAAGGCATTCAGTTTTAAAGTATTCCCAAAGTGCTTGAATCAGCACTTCTAGCAGTATTTCCTCTCTATGAATTTAAGACAGATTGTCTTGTAGGCTTTTCTCACTTTCTCTTTCTCTCTCACACTTACACTGTACCCCCTTGTTTCCCTGCATTTCCATTATTTGCTTTTTACCCTCATTCCCTCTTTCCCATCCTTTAAAAACTTCTCAGACAAGGTGTGGGTGGGGATGGTGGAAAAAACATGATTATCTGACTTAAAGAACTATATAGGAAACAGCCAAATAAAGTCAAGGATTTCTGTTTGTTTTGTACATTCAAAACTTCTAAAAACCTCTAAACATGTTAGAGATCATGGTTATGAGATCCTAGTTAGATCAGCTGCACTACCCAGAAGTTGTCCTGACAAACTTTTTTTTTTTTTTTTCCCAGAGTTAGAGTTTCTCTCTGTTGCCCAGGCTGGAGTGTAGTGGCATGATCATAGCTCACTGCAGCCTCTAACTCCTGGCCTTCCAAAGTAGCTGTGACTACAGGCACATGCCACCATGCCTGACTAAGTTTTTAATTTTTTGTAGTGATGGAGTCTCATCAAATTCCTGGCATCAAGCAATCCTCCTGCCTTACCCTCCCAAAGTACTAGAATTTCAGGTATGAGCCACTATGCCAGGCCTTCTAATAAACTCTTTGATATTATCTTCCAAAGTCTGCTTTTGGTTTGAGACCACTTTGGGGAAGTGCTTAGAGGCTGGCTGGCATTATCTAAATGCCTAAATGTCTAAATAGGAGGCCTGGCAGATTGAATGGTAAAGATCTTGGCAGGCAAGAGAGTCCCCAAGGTGGTGTTGCATGAACCTGTGAAAATCCAATCTTTTTCATACAAATAAAAGAAGAATTGGTTGGAAACAATCTATTAGATTTCCCCAGCATACATGAGAATTTCAGTGAAAGTTGAGTTTTGACTGTTGGCAAATGGTACAGAATTCTCAGTTTCAAAACAAGAATCCTAAAATGGCTTGTGACATGACTTACTGCCTGAGGAATAAATTTATTGTGTCCTTCAGTGTTTGAATTATAACATCGCATTGAACTGATTGACCCAGGTCTTGGGCCCTGCTAACCTGGGTAACACTCTCTGCTTTTGTCTCACACCCTCCCCACCCTCAGCAGTAGTTTTTGCATCCACTTAAAAGCAAGAGAATTTTGAAGAGAGGAGAGAAGAGTGTTCTAGGGTCTGGGTCACAGCAAAAGAAAGAAATTGTGACAAATGGAGTGGGAAGAATATCTGTTCCCTGTCTGGTTCCTTGAACTGGTTTCAAACCTAGGTAATGAAGTAGAGATGGCACTTGTCCTCTGTTACCCTTTGGACTGAGAGAGAAGAGAAGCCTGGGGTCAAAAGGAACTCTTTTTTGGATAGGCTGAATGACAAAATGTGTACCAACTTATAGAGAAGCCTGGTCCCCTTCTCAAGTCCAGTATGACTGTGGTGCCCTTAGGATCATCAGCTTTGGGAGCACCAGAGAAGCACCCTTGGCATAGACCTTTGTACTTTTATGAGAGGCTGTAAGTGATGCTCCTTCTAGTGGCCCTCTAGACTGTGGAAGAGTGTAATAGAGCCAAGACAGACACATGTGAAGTACACCCTTTGCACTGATACAATTAACTGTGAAAGATTTTTAGGGCAAGTTGAAACCCTGCAATAAACAATGAGGACATAGTAATTTGGAAATTTCTGATGTAGCCTGATACATGCCTGTTAGGTAGTAACTGAGAAAGTAACTATCTGAGAGGGTGTCCCATGTATTGAGTCCAGGGAATCCTTCAGACATTCCAAACCCCAAATGAGACTTCACTGAAGCAAGTTCAGAGCACTCCTATGGATTTCATTTCAGAGACCAGGAATAAGCCCAAGAATAACGAGATTTAAAACATTCATTCATTCAGTATACCTTCACTGAGCACATACTGTGTATGTAAGTCTCAATGGTGACTTTCGGGGAAATAGAATGATGTTTAGATTTTATTTCCTGCTCTTAAGGAGTCTTTTATAAGGACATAAGACATATATACACTTTAATATAGGTAAAAATAGTGTTATTACAGATGTCCTTTTTTTAAGACTGGAAGATGCTACAGAATATTATTGATTTGAAGAGAATGTCAGTGTAGAAGGAATGATGATAGAGTCAAGACAAAAAAAATTTTTTTGAGAAAATGATGTTCCTGAAGTGAAATGTGGTAGGATCAATTTTGCAAAGGGCTTAGGAAAGAGACTTTAAAAGAAAGATGAGTTTGAGTGGTGAGAAATACTGAGAAAATATAACTTGAAAAAAGAAAATATAAAAGATTTATATTGAGCGGTCTTGGTTTATTTTAAATTGTATGGGAAACTATTCAGTGAATATTCAGCAGTGATTTGTGATTTGGGGGCTTATTGAGGAAACATTTGGAATAAGTGTCCTTAGACCTGTAATGGGGCAACCATTAAAGAGAAAGCAAATGTAAAAATTAGCTGGGTGTGGTGGTGCATGTCTACAGTCCTAGCTACTAGGGAGGCTGAGACCGGAGGATGGCTTGAGCCTAGGAGTTTAAGGCTGTAGTGAGCTATTGTTATACCACTGCACTCTGTTGCCTGGGCAACAGAGCAAGACTGACCTCAAAAAAAAAAAAAAAAGATTTAATTTAATTTAAAAAATAAAAATAAAGAAAGCGCATTGTCAAGCAGGGAGGGACAAACTAGGTTATGTAACTTGGTTTTGTTTCGGTCCAGGTTTGTAACTTTATTCTGTGCTTAAACACAGACACAGAAAGAATGGATTGAAGAATACAGCTAACTGGAGTTTGCCAAGAAGGCATAGGTAAAGAAGAGAGGGTAAGGAACTGATGCCTTCCCTGACCCTATCATATAATTTCTACCTGGTAATCTCCACTTTTTGCCTTGCCTGTGAATCTCCTCAAACCTAAGGATCTTCAGTGGGAGAAGAGGTGACTGTGTGTGGTGACAGGGCCCCAGAGGACAGAATATTAATAATGCAGTTGGTAACCTTCAACACAATTAGGGTTGCTGTGGGTATAATTCATGGAAATAAAAATGCTTGCATACTTTCCCATTAAATTTTTTTAAATGTAAATAAACAATGAAGAGCAGAACTATACACCTATATAAGTCATATTGTTAAAAATACAGAAAGATGATAATAAATAAAAACAGGAACAACTAGGTACTTTGCAAATTCTTAGCGGTCATTAATCATTATTTAATCTTGCCCTGTGTTCATTGGGTTTACATAGATTTCTTTTTTTCTTTTCACCCTGAATCTTTATACTTAATTGAAAACCATTCCAGAATTGAAAAAGCTACCCCAGGAATCAATATATCTTTGGCCTTTATTTTGCTATAGACTTTAGTTTCCCTGAAATGGGGATTTTTCTTTTTTCTCTGTTGTTTCTTTCTTTGTGTTCTAAAAAGAAGAAACCACTCTTCTCCATTGAAAGGGAATGTGTTAAATGACTTCTGAAAAGGAATGTGTTAAGTGACTAAGTAAAACCCTGTCTTCTCCTCAGTCAAGATTTTCTAGCTACTTTTTTCTTCTTGGGAAGGACTCACTTCTGTTCCTGTCCCCCAGCCAACATCCTTTAGTGATTATCCCCTTTAGGACAGCTACATCTCCACGTTGCTGGGTGAATTCTAACACAGAGTTTCGGTTATAAAGTTAGAGCTCCTAGAACATGACTTTTAAGGTGAGAATTCACCAAGCTTTTAAGGCAGAGCTTAAATCTCAGGTAGACCTGTCCTGATGGTGGAATCATTTTCACAGCCTTGGGCCATTGGGGAATCAAAGTCTGTGAGACCACCTAGGACAAAACTTCCAAGGTATTGTCCTTGGTCCTAACTACTTTTGGCTTATTTTACAATAATGTCTGCCCATCAACCGGTTCTACTTTAGCGGTTTTGCCATGCCAGACCTCACTGAGATCTCTGTTGCACACTCATTGTTCAGGTTCATCGATTATGTGGGTGACATTTAAAGGAAAAGAGGCTCTTTGAAAAAAGTCAATAAAAGGGATCACAACTGAATCAATGACTTTTCCCTGGAAACACTAGACAGCCCCAAGTTTGAAACCTGGTTTCCTCCCTCACTCTATGAAGCTATGCTGAGTACCAGGCTCATGGGAAGTCCCAGCTCTGCAGTAGCACATTATCTTTTCTTCTCAGGTCTACCTTTGGAGGAAAAACTGAGTGAAGCACTGTGAATTCCAGCTTTGTAAAGTGAAATCAATTTGGAAGGAGGGCGGCAAGGAAGAAATTTTTGCCCCTCTCCCTTGTTCTTATCTTTTGTTCTCAGAGTAGGAGTCACCCACTGTGGGGTCCCCTCCCTGGTGGATGGGATTAATATTGTTGTAAAGCCTCCTCCAAAAGGTAGCTGGCCTTCCCCAAGGCCCTGACCTTGGACCTGTTGAATTTGGGTTGAGGAGGGAGCACTAGAGGAGTAGAGTTGTGTTTCAGGTTCAACTTCAGGACAGGAAAGGTCTGAAATAGCAATGGTAGAAGCCTGCAGTGTGTCCAGAGCAATGCCTCAAACTATCTGCTCTTTAGAATAAAAGGGGCTTTTGAAAAAATGCCAATGGCTGGGGTCATTTCAGATTAATTGAATTAGTAACTCTGAGAGTGGAGTCCAGGCATGGTATTTTTTGAAAAGTTCTCCAGGTGTTTCTAATACATAGGCATGTTTGAGAGTCACTGGTTGAGAGCTTGTTTTCCAGTCCCTCTTTCTTATCTTTGAGTCCTTCAGCTTACCGACCTTTCTCTCCCAAGATGCCTCAGAGGAAGTAGACTTTAATCCATGTTTGCAGTGTAGCCACTGATTCCACAGATGTTCTTGAGATGATTTCTCTTTGTTTCATTGTGAGCCTCAGTCCATCAGCTATCTATGGGTCATCTGGTGAATTGTTTAGTTTTCACGAAATAGTCTATTGTTTATTTAGAGGAAGAATGTGTCATAGTTAAGGGCACAGGCTCTGAAATCAACCTGCCTAGTTCTAATTCCAACTTTGCCACTTATTAGCTTTGTGATCTTGAGTAATTTTTAATCTCTAGCACTTAAGTAACTGTTATATTGGGTAATAATAGCATCTTCCTTGTGTGTGTATGTGTGTGTGTGTGTGAAAGAATATTTCAAGTGCTTAGAGTAGCGTTTGACAGTAATTGTTCAACAAATGGTAGTAGTGTGTTTTTAAAATTATGAATCTCTTTCCTACCAAGACTCACTGATTAGCAGCAAGAGCCCACATTTACTGACAACATTATCTTACTGACAACATTATCTTACCCAGGGAAGCATTACAACTAAACACCTCTGTGTCTTATATCTGCTAGAGTAATTCGTCTTACAAATGCTAGAGTTTTCGTTAATTATGCACATCAAACAATATATCTTAAGCCCATCCATTGTTACAACCTAAATCCACATACATCCTGTATGATTTTAATATCCTAGAGTGGTTTTCAAGGCAAACAAAATAGGGCAAGATAACTTGGCACAAGGAAGTGGCCAGGCTGATGTGGCTCAGTGTAGATAAGCACGGGACGTGTAATCCCAAGTAGTATGGATGGCATGCAATGTGTCTGAGCCCCAGTACTTCAGAATGTGCCCTTATTTGGAAATAGCATTGTTGCCAATGTGACTAGGTGAGATCATACTGGAGTAGGTTGGTCTCTAATCCCATATGACTAGTGTCTTTATGAGAAGACAGCCCTGTGAAGACAGAGATACATGGGAAGAACACACATGATGGTGAAGGCAAAGACTGGAGTTATGTAGCTGCAAAACAAGGAATGCCAAAGAATGACAGCAAACTACCAAAACCAAGGAAGAGGCAATGTGGTATTCCTCTGCAGGTTTGAGAGTGAGCATGGCCCTGCCAACATCTGGATTCTGGACTTCTCGCCTTTAGAAATGTGAGATAATAAATTTCTATCGCTTTAAGCCACCTCCCAGTTTTTAGTGCTTTGTTACAGAAGCCCTAGGATCTGATACACCAAGGAATACAGAAGTGAAACAGAAGGCAATACAAACCTAGCATGAAAAAAAGAGGAAGAGGGTCTGCATGGCACCTGGGCAGGCACTACCCAGCCACTTGTGGCAAGTGTTTTATCGGTGAGGACTTAACACCAGAACAACACTGCATTGGTACCTACATATTATCCTTGTTCTGGATATATGTATAGCTATGTACATATGATTAGAACTGTAAACAATTTTCATTCAAAATATAATTTCGTGGATTCTCAATGCAGCCTTTGGTGTAGGTACTATTATTATCTCCATTTTACAAGTGAGAAAACTGAAGTGCTGTGAAGTTAAGTAAATCTACATGGCTAATAAGTGGCAGAGCTGAGAGTCAAGTTCCAGAGTTCATGATCCTAATCAGCTAAAAGGGCAGCTTTGAAAGGAAAGAGGAAATCACCCAAATTGCTTGTTCGTAGTTGGGCAGGGACAGTCCATCTCGTACTTCCTAGGCGTGGGAGGCAAAGATACCACACTCAAGGAAGACATTGCCCTGTACAAGTTTCCAGTGACACGATCCCCATCAATTCTCCACTGGCTGTGAGAGATTCAGATTCAAAAGGAAAGTAATAGATGTAAAAGCAGTTCCCAATGACAACCACTTTTGGGTTTTGAAAATTTTACTCTATTGAGGAAATAAAAACATAACCAGACTTTTTTAGCATAGTTGATAGAACTTTATTTTTATTATTAACACTCAAATGTATAACATGAAACTTGCTGTATTTACACAGGGATGCTTACAGATTATACTACACTATAGACTGAGTTCCGCAAATACAGGAATTCTGGTGAACTCTATTTGTGTAGTCCTCACAAAAGTCTATGTGCATTTATAATTGTACGTGTTGCATTATTGTGACAAGCAAAACTTCTATTTTATGACTTAGTGTAAGTCAACATATAAAAAAAGTTCATCACTAACCATCAGAGAAATACAAATTAAAACCACAGTGAAATACTATCTCACACCAGTCAGAATGGTGATTCTGAAAAAGTCAAAAACTAACAGAGGTTAGCAAGGATGTGGTAAAAATGGAATGCTTATACACTGTTGGTGGGAATGTAAATTAGTTCAACCCCTATGGAAACACTATGGAGATTTCTCAAAGAACTAAAAATAGAACTACTGTTCGACCCAGCAATCCCACTACTGGGTATCTACAAAAAGGAAAAGAAATCATTTTATCAAAAAGACCCCTGCACCTACATGTTTATCTCAGCACTATTAACAATAGTAAAGATACGGAATCAACCTGAGTGGCCCTCAGTGGTGGATTGGATAAGGGAAATGTGGTAAATATACAACATGGAATACTATACAACCATAAAAAGAATGAAATCATGTCCTTTGCTGCAACATGGATGCATTATCCTAAGTGAAGTAACTCGGAAACAGAAAATCAAATTTCACATGTTCTCACTTACAAGTGGGCACTAAACAATGGGTATATATGGACATAAAGATGGAACTAATAGACACCGAGGACTGCAAAAGGGTAGGGGAGAGTTAAAGATGACTTACTGGATACAGTGTTCACTATTTGGGTGATGGGTTCACTAGAAGCCTAAGCCCCAGAATTGTGCAGTCTACCCATGTAACAAACCTGCCCATGTACCCCTTGAGTCTACAATTTTAAGAAAAACTGAATCTGTTATTTATACATTTACATGTCTGATAGTGAGAAGAATTTTTCACAGAGTAGCTTCTAACTTTTTACATTTCAAGCCTCTTTTCACCTCTCTGCTACCTATATCTTCTGGGGCTGGGCATGGCAGGAAATATTCATATAACCTCTAGCTCTGTCATGTCATGTCATAATATAGATAAGTTTTCACAGAGGGCAATAGGAACATTTCTGGAGGCCATTCCTACAATAGCGTAAATATAAATGAAAAGGAATGCAAACCACGTATGTATATGCCACCAAACCTAAACTAAATGTATTAGTATTTCCAACTTAATTTCCCCCTTGGCCCAGTGTTTCTAAACTTATTTTTCATCATCACCCCTCTCTGAGGAACATTCTTAGACTTCTTTTTTCCTAACAGTTCCCCCATGAAATTTTAATAGCACAGATGTATTGTATATTTGTTTATGTATTATATGTATCTGTGCTTTAAATAAATAAGAAGAGTAGGATGTTTTGCCCCTGTTGGGTGTGTTATCACCCCATTGAGAAAGTATGCCTCAGCAAGATCTCCCCAGATGTTCATGCCACTCCAGTGCCACTCAGCCCAAGGGAAATGTGATGGAGGGTAAGTGGGAAGGGAGAGAAACATAGGACCATGTAAATACATTGATAGGTGACTTCCCGGTGCCTTGGAAGGAAACAGTTTATGTGAGGAGCCCCGAGGTTTAACCTCCTTTTTCTTCATGGTAAATCTACCTCTGCTAACATGGTGTGACTTTTGTGGCATGACAGGTAAGAGAAGCACTGGAAAAATTAGAACATGTTATCCCTTCAGAAAGCCAGGCAAATGTCCTAAAGTCATTCTTAGACCTCAGAAACAAGATATTTGCTTACTTCAGGACTGAAAGAGCAAAGAAATAGAGAAATAAAAGTCCCCAGAAAAGATTGTGAGAAACCCACAGATAAATGAGCATCTCAAAAGTGTGTGATTTCTCAGAGTGAATATATTTTGTATTATAACTGTGCATTTTTTAAAGATTAAGTTTTGTTGTAAAGTGTTCGTTGCATTTACAATGATGATTGAAACCATTTAAAATAATGGAAATATTTTATATTTGTCAATATATTATCCTAATCATTAGTTTTTTAGAACAACCCTAAATTTATTTTAATAATGTGCTAAGCCTTGACAAGTAATAAGAAAGCATCCAAATTATAACCAGTGTGTGTAAATATTGGTATAGTACTACTAGCAGTATTTACTGATTTTCACAAACCTTCATGCTTTGAAGGACGACTAAATCTGTAGGATGTATATATTTGATATCACTATGATTACAAAATGTGGTGTTTTGAGGATCAGTAGGGTCTTATATAACTAGTTATTTAATCCCCGCAATAGGGTCTAATATAACTAGTTATTTAATCTCCCCTGGGTAGTGAAATGTGGGTTGATGCAGCTGTTGTTTGCCAATTGTGGGGCCTGAGAATATTGACTGCAATGTAAAGGATCATTGAACATGTTTTTACAGACTTAAAATAGAAAGACAGGTTTTACTTTTTTTCCCATGTAGGAGAGAGTGGAACATTTAAAATTGAGAAACTTAAAAAGAATTCCAAGATAAAAGAAAGTGAGACTTGAAATTTCTAAGTAGTTCTGGGTGTCTTTTAGTCACAGTGCCCAAGCTATTTCTCATAAGGTGCTTTTATCTTTGGTAAATTGCGCACCTGCACATATAAGAAGAAATCTTATTTACAGTGTTTATTAATACAAGAGAGTTTAACTTAGAAAACTGATAGTAATTATCAAATAGCATTCAGTACAAATATGCTCATAATGAACACAGCACTATGTGCTATTTGTTGTCATTAAGATGTGAAAGCAGTCCATCAGAGTAACTTAGCTTCCCTAAGCCATAGTTTCCTCATCTGTGAAGGGTTATAATAAGATATTTTTCAAAAAGCTTGTTATATAAATGAGATAATATATGTTTCAGAAGTTTAGAACTTGTCATATGCTCTGCAAGTATGAAGAATTGTGCCATTATTCTTGTTACAAGTTGGAGTATCAGGAAAACACAGTTCTTCTTGCCAAAGCTCTTCTGATTACTGTGTGGTAGTCTACTTGTAATCTCATCACCCTCATTTTTTAAATATAAGGATTCACGATTTACTTTGACTATCCTGTATAAAATTGTCTATCAAGTGTATTATAATTTTACTCTATTGAAATTTCTTATTTACTTGTCTGTATCTACTACAAGAGGATAGGCTAGAAAGGCAGCCTGTCTATTTCATTCATTTATATTCTATCCCAGTATCTAGCATATGGGGCTTAGCACCCAGTCCAGTAAGTACTCGATTATGTGTTGAATGAATACAAGAACAGATGGATAATGATGTCATGATAGGTGGTTATACACTTTGATTTCCTCAGGTAAGATGTTTTTCCCATGTGGTTTTAAAACCTGCTTCAATTGTGACCTGAAGTCCTCCATGACTCATTCAGCCCCTCCATCCAAAAACACCAGGATTGCTAATTACTGTAAAAGGCAATGTCTTCAGAAAAAAAGTTGTCTACCTACAGTAACTAAACACCCACCTACCATCTAATTTCATGTTGGCCCATCAAAGAGGGCAGGAATTTTCCATTCCCATCTAAGAAGACTGCCATTTAACAAGTGGTGTACATCACTTTGGATGGTGTTTGGATGAGAGCAAAGAAAATGATTGTGCCATGCACTCATTAAGGCCTTCTTGAGCTCCTACTATGTGAACCACATTATACTAGGTTGCTTGTGGGTTACAAAAAAAATAGAAGCCCCTTGCCCTTGCCCTGCAAGAACTTGTTACTGCTTCAAGGAGATAAGTGCATACTAGAGTAGGGATGATTGATTTAGAAGTGGCTCAAGGGATGACAGGCAAGCAAGTTATTGGTGTTGGGCTTGTGACTTGTGGTGTTTTTACTAAGGGAAAACAAAAACTGTGTTGGTTTTTTAAAAAGTTTAGTCTTAGAATTTAATTATTAATTTCATTTGTATGAATGGTATATAAAAAGGTTGGGGTGATATCAGAAGAAAGAACCTAGCAAAATTCTCCTATTCTGCTTTCTACAAATTTTTGCTGCTTCTGTATAGCACTGTAGTTGGAAAGAAACTTTGTTCCAGAGTCCCTCCTGTCCCTCTGAGGATGGAACAGTTCATAAATGTGATGCTGGCTCTGGGAAGCTGATGAAAAACTTCATTCTGGTCAGAACTAGAGATGGGGAGAAATGGAACTGGGTACTCTCATGCTCTCCAGTCCTTTCTGTTCCCGTTATGTTACCTCTGCTCTGTCTGAGTAGGACATGGTAAAGCAGGTGAGAGCAGCTGAGAACAGCATAGGGCAGGCTAGAACAGGCTAACAAGGCAAGAGGGGCTGAGTGCTACTGAGTGAGGACACCACTGAAGGTTAAAGGCCTGAAAGAAGGTAAATACTGGGACAGTGAGACAGTGATACAGACAGTATTCATAGGTGGAGATAGAATGATGAATAGTTCAAATTCAAGGCAGGTAAAAAATAAGATGTCGCTGATTGATAGGATTGTACTGTGGTAATTGGATTGGAGCTAGACTTGAGCATTTTCCTTGTTCAGGTCACCTTTTCATAAAGGAAATGTTTAGGTAAAGCAGTAGCCAGAGGCCTCCTGCACAGACTGGACGGGCCAAGGCTTAAAAGGACCCAGCCCTACTGGGATTTGCATTGCCTCTGTATCAGTTTGGACTCTCTTCCTTGTTTGTCAGTTCATGTTTATAAGATGGACACTACAGCTCTGAACATCACATCCATGTTCATCTAAGACTGTAGAAGAGGAGCAGGGAGAAAGAGGTTAGTGTCAACAGATTTTCTCTAATGCTTTTTTTTTTTTTTTTGAGGCAGAGTCTCGCTCTGTCGTCCAGGCTGGAGTGCAGTGGTGCTATCTTGGCTCACTGCAACCTGTACCTCCCGGGTTCAAGCGATTCTCGTGCCTCAGCCGCCCAAGTAGCTGGGATTACAGGCATGCACTACCATGCCCAGCTAATTTTTGTGTTTTTAGTAGAGACGAAGTTTCATCATGTTGGCCAGGCTGGTCTCAAATGCCTGACCTCATCTCCCAAAGTGCCTCAGCCTCCCAAAATGCTGGGATTACAAGCATGAGTCACCGCACTTGGCCATTCTCTAGTGCTTTGTTGCCAGAACGATATCACTTGGTAATTCTAGGTATTCTGACAAAGAGGTCTGGGAAATAAACTATTTAGCTTTTGCATCCTCTCAAATAGAGATAGTCAGTAGGGAGTTGAACTTGGGTGTGAGGGAGCCAGCATACAGTGTCTTTCACTGGCTCTGACACACTCCTCACCACTTGCTCCTTTCTCACCCCACTCCATTACTTTAAAAATAAAAAAAAAGCAAGCAAACACCCAAGAATGCTTCTAGTGGAAACAGTCATTAAACTCATTCAAGTCCTCACCTTGCACCCACCCCCATCTGTTCAGATACCCAGAAAGCCTGTTTCTCTAGTTTTATCACATTTCATTCTTAGAACAGATGTGTTTTTCTCTCAACTTACCTCTGATTTCAACTGCAGCCATGGTAAACAATGCTATGCATGCCATTAATCATTACATCAGGCAGCCATCGTAAGCCTTTCCTCTTTCCTGTCCTGTGTTTTTTATCAAAATCAGCAGAATTCATTAACCCACACATGAGCAGCCCGGGAGTGCAGAGGTTTATTTTCCTGGAGATAATCTTCCTCCAGGGGTAGAAAGGAGTCAGTAGATAAATGTCTCTTCTGCACTTGAACAAACTGCTGGGGCATTCTGCATTACTTCCTTGAAGGGTCTCCTTGGGATTGGGTTCCAGTTGTTCACGGTAGAAAGCAGCCCAGTAAACCAGTAAACCCTTCTTTCCTGTTTTTTATTTTTCCTCTAACTCTCCCTTACCCCTCACTCTTGCTTCCTGGGAGCACCACCCAAATATAGAGAGACCTTCTCCCATGTTTTTGTCTCAGGCTCTGCTTTGGAGGGGACCCAAACTGAGGCAAATCGCTCTTCATTGAAACTCCTTGACAATTTTTACCTTTTGGCATTTTAATAGGATCCTTTCCCTTATGTACTTCCTTTTGAAGGGAAAGTGGGCTTGATTTCACTATAGAAATTAAAAATCTTGATTTCTCTATAGAAATTATAGTGAGAAGTATAATCCACTAGAAAAATGTTAATGTATCATGTGTTTTTCGATTAGGAGAAACAAATATATCAAAGGATGTTCTTCACCCAGAATCCCTTATTGCAGCAGTCCCCAACCATTTTTGGCCCCAGGAACCAGTTTTGTCGAAGACAATTATTCCACAGACGGGGTTGGGGGATGGTTTTGGGATGATTCAAGTATATTACATTTATCGTGCACTTTATTTCTATTATTACATTGTAATATATAATGAAATAATTATACAATTCATCAAAATGTAGAATCAGTGGGAGCCCTGAGCTTATTTTCCTTCACCTAGATAGTCCCAACTGGGGGTGATGTGAGACTGTAACAGATCATCAGTCATTAGATTCTCATAAGGAGCACGCACCCTAGATCCCTGGCATGTGCAGTTCACAATGGGGTTCACGCTCCTATAAGAATCTAATGCTGCCGCTGATCTGACAGGAGGTGGAGCTCATGTCATAATGCTCCTTGGACCGCCGCTCACCTCCTGCTGTGCAGCAGGGTTCCTGTTGGGCCACAGACTAATACCAGTCGCTAGCCTGAGGGTTGGGCACTTCTGCCTTATTGGACCCAAGCATTGAGCAGTGCTTGTAAATTATATGTGTCCAGGAGAATCAGCAACAATACAGAAACATTTGCTAAGCCACTAGTGTACCAAGTACCAGGCTCAGTGGTATGAACTAAGGATTCATAATTGAATAGACATAGTTTCTGCTTTCGAATTGCTTATGTAGTAGAGGTGGGGCATGGGGAAGGTAAAGTCAACAAGGATCTATGTGATATGTGCTGTAAGAATCCAGCTATCTTGGTGACTGATGAAATGTGAGGTGGGAACAAAAAAGATACAATAACCTAGGATGACTCCAAGCTTTCCAACCTGGGCAAGTGGGTGGATAGGATGTCATTAACCAAAATAGACAATGAAAGGACAATAGCAGATTTGAAAAGAAAATGTTGAGTTTAGAATGCCTGGAAGTGATTAAGGTAGATATAGCTAGTAAACAGAAATATAGGTCTGGAGATAAGGAAAGAAATCAGAACTGGAATGTAGATTTGGGAGTCATTTATGCATAAAGTTAAAGCTAAAAAAAAAAAAAAAAACAGATCAGCAGGGAAAAAAAGGAGAAGAAAAGCAAATGAAGGAAAAATTCAAGGAAACAGCAGGACTAATAAATGGATTAAGAAACAGGAACCAGCAATGAGTCTGAGGAGGACTGACCAAAGAGCTACAAGAATCATATAGAAATGTTCCTCAATTCCTTTTTTTAAAAAATGCAGGGGTCTTACTTTGTGGCCCAGCCTGAACTAGAACTCCTGGGTTCAAGCATTCCTCCTATCTCAACCTCCCAAGTATCTGGAACTACAGTCCTGTGCCCCCACACCTGGCTTCAATTCTTAAAAACCAAGAGAGGAGGCTTATAGAGACTATGCAATGTATAGTGCCTGATGCTATGGAGAGGCCAGGTGGGAAGGATGAAGACAAGGACCTTCAGCATTAGTGACTTCAGAGGTGTCAATTTTGGTAGAGAGGTAGATAAAGGACCTGTAATGTATTATTTTACTCACCTCAACCCGTGTCTCCTTAACAGCCATCAAAGTTGGGCGTCAACATTACCTTCTAGAGATTGTATCATATGAGCCTTTCTGACCACCAAAAGCAGGTTTCTTCACTTTCCCTCTTTCTTTCTCCCTTCACCTCCTCAAATACATTGAGGTTTCTTTTCCTCCTATGTGATGTATTTATTGTTCTCTCCATTTCTGTTTGCCATATAGAAGATACTATTTCTTGGCTTATTTGCACAGCAAGTTCTTGTAAAAAGAACTGTTTGCTCCTATCTGAACATAAGTTCTCTGAGTCAGTGGATGGCTTCTAATATGTATTAATGAACTTTGCAAACAGCACTCCCATTAGACCCTTGCTCTACCCACAAGACCGTGTGGCACATACCAGATGATCTAATTAATACAGTTTTGATTGAGAAGACGAATTGGTGGAAACCCAGAACTAGCTGCAAAATCACATTCCCAGTCTTTTGTTTTGCATCCTTTCAAGCAGTAATGCTTATTTTACTTTCATAATGGTGAGGCATATAATGAAGCTAGTTCTGCATGTTGGGGAGGCTTTGCCAAATGCAGAAAAATTACCAAAAATATTTGGAAAAAAAGATTTTTTACAAAAATTATTATGGGAATTACATAATCACATAAAATCAGAAGCAGATTGTGATGTGAAGCATGATATAGGTCATGGTAATCTGTGTTGTCTGAAGGCAGTAAACACAGAGGGATCGGAAAGCTGCTTCATGTGGTATTAGTTGGTTGTGTGCCTGTAGGTTTTAAGCTTCAGAGAACTATGTGAAAATTGGTTTGGGGGTTTAGAAAGATGATCATAAATTTAGTTTAGATTGTTGAATTTGAGATTCTAATCTATCTAGAGAAAGATCCGGATGGAAAACTCTACCAGGAATTTGTAAATTGGAAAGGGAAGGCTGAAGGAAAATGGAAAGGGAAGGCTGAAGGAAAAAGAGATTTGAGAGGCTATCCATGGAATGATGGGATTAGTTCAGATTACCAATGTATAATAAATATACTGTCAGATAAAAGGCTTGCAGAGACTGCTAGATACCTACCCAATAGCCATTTCCCCCATCTTCCTTAGTAACAAAATGCTTTTTTTTTTTTTGAGGCAAAGTCTCGCTCTGTCTCGCAGGCTGGAGTGCAATGCCTCGATCTTGGCTCACAGCAACCTCCACCTCCTGGGTTCAAGCGATTCTCCTGCCTCAGCCTCCCGAGTAGCTAGGATTACAGACTCCTGCCACCACCCACCGTGGCTAATTTTTGTATTTTTGGTAGAGACGGGGTTTCCCCATGTTGGCCAGGCCAGTCTCGAACTCCTGACCTCAAGTGATCTACCTGCCTTGGCCTCCCAAAGGGCTGGGATAACAGTCATGAGCAACTGAGCCCAGCCTACAAAATGCTTTTAGCTGAGCCTATCACCTCCTGAAATAGAAGACCACATTTCTCAGCCTTCCATGCAGTTGTTGGCCACATGACTAAGTTCTAGACAATAATTTGTAGGCAGAAGTGTTGTATGGAAAGAGTAAGCCCTATTTCTCCATTTCTCCTTCATGTTGCTGGGAATGCAGAAGTGATGACTGACTCTAGCATCATATTGGCCTTGGGGTGGACTTAAGGAAGCCATATTTGGTGGATGGACCAAAGTAGAAAGACTTGAATTCTTTTGACTTTGTGGGGCTGTTGTATAGCAACTCTGAGCATTCTGTAACCAGATTTGTTTTACTGCAGGGAGTAAACCATGGTGTGTATAAACCACTGTGGTTAGGTCTTGGTTACTTTTAGTTGAACGTAATCTAATTAATACAAACACAAGGTGAAAAAAAAAGATCCTAAAGAAAAAGACAAAGAAGACGTAATCAGAAAGGTAAAACAGCGTATATCAGGGAACAAATGGGGAAGAAATATGGGAGTGGATCAACAGTATTAAATATTGAAGACAGAATTTTTTTTTCCTTTTTTTAAATTATACTTTAAGTTCTAGGATACATAGGTATACATGTGCCATGTTGGCTTGCTGCACCCATCAACTCATCATTTACATTAGGTATTTCTCCTAAGGCCATCCCTCCCCCAGTCCCCCAGCCCCCGACAGGCCCTGGTGTATGATGTTCCCTGCCCTGTGTCCAAGTGATCTCATTGTTCAATTCCCATCTATGAGTGAGAACATGCAGTGTTTGGTTTTCTGTCCTTGTGATAGTTAGTTTGCTGAGAATGATGGTTTCCAGCTTCATCCATGTCACTGCAAAAGACATGAACTCATCTTCTTTATGGCTGCATAGTATTCCATGGTGTATATGTGCCACATTTTCTTACTCCAGTCTATCATTTATGGACATTTGGGTTAGTTCCAAGTCTTTTCTATTGTGAATAGTGCCTCAATAAACACACGTGTGCATGTGTCTTTATAGTAGCATGATTTATAACCCTTTTGGGTATATACCCAGTAATGGGATTGCTGGGTCAAATGACAATTCTAGTTCTAGATCTGTGAGGAATGGCTACAGTCTTCCACAATGGTTGAACAAATTTACACTCCCACCAAGAGTGTAAAGGCTTTCCTATTTCTTCACATCCTCTCCAGCATCTGTTGTTTCCTGACTTTTTAATGATTGCCATTCTAACTGGCATGAGATGGTATCTCACTGTGGTTTTGATTTGCATTTCTCTGATGACCAGTGATGATGAGCATTTTTTCATGTGTCTGTTGGCTGCATAGGTGTGTTCTTTTGAGAAGTGTCTGTTCATATCCTTTGCCCAATTTTTGATGGGGTTGTTTGTTTTTTTCTTGTAAATTTGTTTGAGTTCTTTGTAGATTCTGGATATTAGCCCTTTGTCAGACGGGTAGACTGCAACAATTTTCTCCCATTCTGTAGGTTGCCTGCTCACTCTGATGGTAGTTTCTTTTGCCATGCAGAAGCGAAGAGAGAATAATTATATTTCTTTCTATGCACATTACACTTGTGATAGAAAAATAAATCTGTTAATCATAATAGATTAGGCATCATTTATTTGATGTTTAAAAAGACTCAGAGCTTGGAATTTTTATTGTTTTAGAAGACTTTATAAAATATCTCTTAATTTTCTTTCAACTGAGCCACAAAACTTCATAAATTGTGTTCCATGTTTAAGTTTGACAATGACTATGTCATAGAATTGATAATAGTAAAGAGCTACAAAAATATTCCAAGTGTGAAAAATAGAATTTACACGTATCTAAATAAATTAATTGTAGAGCTTTCTAATGGATTCTAAACTATATGATCATACTGGTTTTTTTGTTTAGTTTTCAGTGTCTTTGTTCTAAGACAGAAAATTTATATCCATCTTATTGACAGTGTTCATCTTCTAAAATGAAGATATAGACTAGAACAGAATTTTATTAAGGGAGACTTTGCAATCAGTTAAAATCCAAAATTGGATAACAATCTCATACATAACAAAGAAATGAAGTGTAGGAGATTTTATCAATCAGCAAATTCCATTTCACAATCTGCTACACTTATGTCTGAAGATATGCAATAACTTTCATGGATTATATATAAAACTGATTATATACAAAATTATTTCATCTTTCCAAGGTCTCCTTCATTACTAAAATATGCTAAGACTTATCCTAATTCCTTTATTTGGTAGTCTTGCTTATTGAGAAATCCAAGAATCAGGAAAGAAACGCCAAAAGACCCTGGAGCGGGTAAAAATAGTACTTAAGCACACATGCCTGCACGGGCACCTGTGTACTTTACTTAATAGGAGATTTCCTTGGATCTCTCCTCAGGTTCTAATTATTCTGGCTTTTTAATATAGTGCTCATAGCAGATTTTAAAAAAATGTATCATCCACGTAAGTGACATATCATACATGGCTAAAGGCAAAGCTTGGCCAACGACCCAGTTTGTGTGTATGTGTGTGTGTTTGTGTGTTTCTGCAGGGTTCTGGCTATATCTCAAATCTGTCTTCCCACATAGTTGTAAGGTGTCTGTCAGCAGCACCCAGTACAAATACCTCCTCATTGATGCCCACCAGATGTCTTTTTTGCTAACTCTCAAGCATGAAAAGGGAAGCTGTTTTCTCATAATCTCCCAGGAAATTCTCTTAATAGCTCAATCAGCCCAAATTAAGTCATGTGCACACTGCTGCACCCATCGCCATGGTCAGGAGAATGTTGTACCTTACACTAACTGACTTCAGCCTGAGATTTGAAGTCAATTCTACTAAAAATATGTGACTGGAGATTTAGAGAGCTATTAGGAAGGAGGAAATGAACTTAAGGAAGAAAAGAAAAATTTATTATCAGGCTATGGAGATACCTTATGGATCCCAAGGATAAGAATGTTCTGGGTCCCAGAAGGAATGGAACTGGGAATGAGTCCATTGACAATCCTTGTCACTTTTTCACTGCCTCTTATTTCTCCTTCTTGTTAAGCCTATCTTTTCTTTTTTTATTAGAAAGAAAGTGTCCAGGCCATGTGATGGGCAGAAGACAGCTTCTCATAGTTCCCAAGTTCACATGTTAACAGTTACAGACACACAGAGAATTTAACACTCACTCTGGCTCCAGATTCCACATTACCTGGGAAGTTACCTGAATTAGCCTAAGAACAGTCAGCTGCCCACCCTTTATGCAATTAACCGTTCCCAGGAATGGGGTCATTATAAACAAACTTGGCTTCTAGAATCTTACTCCTGTGTATCAGGGAGTAAAGGGATCACAGGGAGCTAGGCAGCCTTCACACAGTGTGTCTATCATAGGCAATAACTGCTGGAGGCCATTACATTGCCACAACCTATCAGCAACAAGAGAAAAATAATTTATAAATCAGATACAGAAATAATAAGTGTATGGCACAGTATCAGGACAGACCATTCCACGAGCTCCAATTGTCCATGTTCATGACAATAATTCTGGATCATTTAATGTTACACTAGCTTCACACTATTGTGGTTAAACTGAAATTTCACACAGTATGGGCATTATTATACTACTTTCTATAACTTACAGCTATCTTAATTTTGTCTTCTTAACGTCTATACATTGTTGTTATTCATTGTTAATAAAAATCATGTTCTAAATGATCGTAGTGATTCAGAATTAGTATCAAAAATAACTGTGAATCATTATGATCATTTTTGACATGAATTATTTCAACAAACATTTCAATTTCACTAAATAGCACGCTTGCCTTCTTTCATAATGTATGCAGTTTTACTTACATAGTTTTGGCTGAACTAATGAAGATGAGGTTTATTCATCTTAGTTCCCAGGGGTGTACTTGCCATTAAACTGTTTATGTATTTCCTGATTCCCAAGTTTTGGTGACAAAACTCAATACACCTACTGAATGGTTTCTCTACACTGAAGTCAGATTCACTTGAGAAGTAATGTGGCTGGGATGAAGAAACCCTGGGCACCCTAAGCACACAGTCGTGGAATTAAAAAAAAAAAAAAATAGACCTAGATATTTATTACCAAAGGGACTCAAATGAATCATACTTATCTGTCAGTGTGACAGGAATGCTATGAAGCTAGACCCAGGACTGCCTCTGTTGAGCCTCTGTTCTGCTTTTCCTTAACTGTTCTAGATTCACAGACACTTCAGGAGAGGACAGCATTATGGTTAAGAATGCAGCCCCTAGAGTCAGGAGTCCATGGGAGCAGTTTAAAAGCGTGGGCTGAATTAGAATCCTACCTCTTCCACTGAGGATCTTTGGGAAAATTACTTACCTTCCCTAGCTCAGTTTCCTTCTTCATGCAAGAATAACGATACCTACCCCAAGTTAACAGCTTACTAAAATGCTCATATTCAGTACACTCCCTCTATAAATTCTCCTTCGCTTCTTATTCTATCCTAACCTGTTTGCTTTGCTCTGGTCTACGTTACCTAACAGTTTGGTCCTTGCTTTCTGTTCTTAATGAATCTTTATATACCAAGAAAAGATACCTGAAAAATCTTGCCATGTTGAATACCAAATTATTCTTATTTTCTTTTTCAAATATTTTCCAAACAAAACTTTTCTGGAAACCCCATGCCTTGGTGAAATCCTGTCTTTTGCTCAATTCAGATCCCTTTCTAAGGAAAAAAAGGCCAAATTTCTTTGTGGTGACTGGTGTTCTCTTCTGATCTAAAGATTTTATTTCTGTTTTCTAGAAAGTGCCTAGTAAATCTCTGGTGCTCATTTTTTAAAATTATTTTTAATTTTATGGATACAAAGTCAGGGTATATATATTATATATGGGGTACATGAGATATTTTGATACAGGCATACATTGTGTAATAATCACATCAGGGTAAATGGGGTATCCATCACCTCATGCATTTATCATTTCTTTGGGTTACAAACATTCTAATTAAACTCTTAGTTATTTTAAAACACACAATAAATCTTTGTTTACTATAGTCACCCTGTTGTGCTATCAAATACTAGATCTTATTCACTCTATCTAACTATATTTTTGTGCCCACTAACTATCTCCTCTTTCTCCCTCCCCTGACTACCCTTCCCAGCCTCTGGTAACCATCAGTCTACTCTCTATTTCCATGAGTTCAATTGTTTTAATTTTTAGCTCCCACAAATAAATGAGAAGATGTGAAGTTTGTCCTTCTGTTCTGGCTTATTTCACTTAACCTAATGTCCTCCAGTTCCATTCATGTTGTTGCAAGTGACAGTATCTCGTTCTCTTCTATGGTTGTATAATACTCCATTGTGTATATGTACCACATTTTCTTTAGCCATCTGTTGATGGAATTTTGGTTGCTTCCAAATCTTGAATAGTGCTGCAATAAACATGGGAGTACAGATATCTCTTACAGATATTGATTTCTTTGCTTTTGGGTATACGCCTAGTGGTGGGATGGCTGGATCACATAGTAGCTCTATTTTTAGTTTTTTGAGAAACGTCTATACTGGTCTCCATTAGTGGGTATACTAATTTACATTCCCACCAACAGTGTACGAGAGTTTCCTTTTCTCCACATCCTTGCCAACATTCCTTATTGCCTATCTTTTGGATATGAGCCATTTAAGTGGAGTGAGATGATATCTGATTGTAGTTTTTATTTTAATTTCTCTAATGATCAATGATGTTGAGCACATTTTCATATACCTGTTTGCCATTTGTATGTCTTCTTTTGAGAAATGTCTATTCAGATCATTTGCCAAATTTTTAAAAAAATTATTAGTTTTTTTTTTTTTTCCTACAGAGTTGTTTGAGCTCCTTAGACATTCTGGTTATTAATCCCTTGTCAGGTGGGTAGCTTGCAAATATTTTCTCCCATTCTATGGGTTGTCTCTTCAGTTTGTTGGTTGTTTCATATACTGTGCAGAAGCTTTTTAACTTGATGTGATCCCATTTGTTCATTTTTTGCTTTGGTTGCCTGGGATTTTGGGATATTATTCAAGAAAAATTTAGCAAAAAACAATGTTCTAGAGATTAGTTATCTCAATATTTTCTTTTAGCAGTTTCGTAGTTTGAGGTTTTATATTTAAGTCTTTAATTTTTGCAGATGGCAAGAGATGGGGTCTAGTTTCATTCTTCTGCATATGGGTACCCAGTTTTCCCAGCACCATTTATTGAAGAGACTGTCCTTTCCCCCAGTGTATGTTCTTGGCACCGCTGTCAAAAATGAGGTCACTGTAGATGTATAGATTTATTTTTGAGTTTGCAATTCTGTTCCATTGGTCTATGTGTCTGTTTTTATAGCAATACTATGCTGTTTTGGTTACTACAGCTCTGTAGTATAATTTGAAGTTAGAAAATGTGATTCCTCCAGTTTTGTTCTTTTTGCTCAAGATGGCTGATATGATTTGGCTGTGTCCCCACCCAAATCTCATCTTGAATTGTAGTACTCATAATCCCCATGTGTTGTGAGAGGGACCTGGTGGGAGGTAACTGAATCATGGGGTCAGGTTTTTTTCTGTGCTGTTCTCATGATAGTGAATAAGTCTAATGAGATGTGAAGGTTTTATAAAGGTCAGTTCCCCTGAACATGCTTTCTTGTCTGCCGCCCTATAAGACATGGCTTTGCTTCTCCTTTGACTTCCACCATGATTGTGGGCCTCCCAGTCATGTGTGACTGTGAGTTCATTAAACCTCTTTTTCTTTGTAAATTACCCAGTCTTGTGTATTTCTTCATAGCAGTATGAAAATGGACTACTACAATGGCTTTGGCTATTCTGGGTCTTTAGTGGTTCTATATAAATTTTAGGATTTTTTTCTATTTCTGTGAAGAATGTTATTGATATTTTGATAAGGATTGCATTGAATTTACAGATTGCTGTGGGTAATATGGACATTTTAACAATATTAATTCTTCCAATCCATACACATGGAATATTTTTCCATTTTTTTGTGTCCTCTTCAATTTCTTGCATCAATGTTTTGTACTTTTCATTAGATATACTTTACTGCTTTGGTTAATCCCTAGCTATTGAAAATGGGATTACAGTCTTGATTTCTTTTTCAGATTGTTCACTGATTAGATATAGAAATGCTACTGATTTTTATATGTTGATTTTGTGTGCTGTAACATTACTGAATTTATCAGTTCTAATAGTTTTTTGGTGGAGTATTTAGCTTTTTCTAAATATAAAATTACGTTACCTGCAAACAAGGATAATTTGACTTCTTCCTTTTGAATTTTGATGTGGTCCATTTCTTTCTCTTGTCTGATTGCTCTAGCTAAGACTTCCAGTATTATGCTGAATAACAGTCGTGAAAGTGGGCATCCTTCTCTTGTTCCGTATCTTAGAAGAAAAGATTTCAGATTTTCCCCATTCAGTATGATACTATCTGTGGGTCTGTCATATATGGCTTTTATTTTGTTGAGGTACGTTCCTTCTATTTTTAATTTGTTGAGAGTTTTATCATGAAGGGATGTTGAATTTTGTCAAAAGCTTTTTCAGCATCAATTAAAACGATCATATCGCTTTTGTCCTTCATTCAGTTGATAGAGTGTATCACATTGATTGATTTGTATTTGCTGAACCATTCTTGCATCGCTGAAATAAATCCTACTTGGTCATAATGAAAGATCTTTTTAATGCGTTGTAGAATTTGGTTTGCTAGTATTTTTTTTTTTTTTTTTTTTTTTTTTTAGGATGTTTGCATCAATGTTTATCAGCAATATCGGCCTGTAGTTTTCTTTTTTTAGATATATCTGTGGTTTTGGTATCAGGGTAATACTGGCCTAATAGAATGAGTTTGGAAAAATTCTCCTTTCTTCTATTTTTTGAAATAGTTTGAGTAGGATTGGTATTAGTTCCTCTCTAACCGTTTGGTAAAATTCAGCAGTGAAGCAATTGGGTTTTGGTCTTTTCTTTGCTAGGAGACTTTTTTATTATGGCTTCAGTCTCATTACTTGTTATTGGTCTGTTCAGGTTTTTAGATTTCTTCATGGTTCAATGTTCATATGTTTTATCTTTCTAGAAATTTATCCATTTCTTCTAGATTTTACAGTTTATTGGTATATAGTCATTCATAGTACTCTTAGGATCCTTTGACTTTCTGCAGTATCAGTTGTAATGTCTCCTTTTTTATGTCTGATTTTATTTATTTGGATCTTTTCTTTTTTTCTTAGTCTGGCTAAAGTTTTGTTGATTTTGCTTATCTTTTCAAAAAAAACTAACTTTTCATTTCATTGATCTTTTGTATTGTCTTTTATCTCAATAGTATTTATTTCTGATCTGGTCTTTATTGCTTCTTTTCTTCTAATTTTGGGTTTGGTTTGCTCTTGCTTTTCTAGTTCATTAAGAAGCATTGTTAGATTGTTTATTTGAAGTTTCTCTACTTTTTTGATGTAGGCACTTATTGCTTTAAACTTTCCTCTTAGAATCAAATAGATGCAATAAAAAATGATAAAGGGGATATCACCACCGACCCCACAGAAATACAAACTACCATCAGAGAATACTATAAACACCTCTACGCAAATCAACTAGAAAATCTAGAAGAAATGGATAATTTCCTGGACACTTACACTCTCCCAAGACTAAACCAGGAAGAAGTTGAATCCCTGAATAGACCAATAGCAGGCTCTGAAATTGAGGCAACAATTAATAGCCTACCCACCAAAAAGAGCCCAGGACCAGATGGATTCACAGCTGAATTCTACCAGAGGTACAAGGAGGAGCTGGTACCATTCCTTCTGAAACTATTCCAATCAATAGAAAAAGAGGGAATCCTCCCTAACTCATTTTATGAGGCCAACATCATCCTGATACCAAAGCCTGGCAGAGACACAACAAAAAAAGAGAATTTTAGACCAATCTCCCTAATGAACATCGATGCAAAAATCCTCAATAAAATACTGGCAAACCGAATCCAGCAGCACATCAAAAAGCTTATCCACCATGATCAAGTGGGCTTCATCCCTGGGATGCAAGGCTGGTTCAACATTCGCAAATCAATCAACGTAATCCAGCATATAAACAGAACCAAAGACAAGAACCACATGATTATCTCAATAGATGCAGAAAAGGCTTTTGACAAAATTCAACAGCCCTTCATGCTAAAAACGCTCAATAAATTCGGTATTGATGGAACGTACCTCAAAATAATAAGAGCTATTTATGACAAACCCACAGCTAATATCATACTGAATGGGCAAAAACTGGAAAAATTCCCTTTGAAAACTGGCACAAGACAGGGATGCCCTCTCTCACCACTCCTATTCAACATAGTGTTGGAAGTTCTGGCTAGGGCAATCAGGCAAGAGAAAGAAATCAAGGGTATTCAGTTAGGAAAAGAAGAAGTCAAATTGTCCCTGTTTGCAGATGACATGATTGTATATTTAGAAAACCCCATCGTCTCAGCCCAAAATCTTCTTAAGCTGATAAGCAACTTCAGCAAAGTCTCAGGATACAAAATTAATGTGCAAAAATCACAAGCATTCTTATACACCAGTAACAGACAAGCAGAGAGCCAAATCAGGAATGAACTTCCATTCACAATTGCTTCAAAGAGAATAAAATACCTAGGAATCCAACTTACAAGGGATGTAAAGGACCTCTTCAAGGAGAACTACAAACCACTGCTCAGTGAAATCAAAGAGGACACAAACAAATGGAAGAACATACCATGCTCATGGATAGGAAGAATCAATATCGTGAAAATGGCCATACTGCCCAAGGTTATTTATAGATTCAATGCTATCCCCATCAAGCTACCAATGAGTTTCTTCACAGAATTGGAAAAAACTGCTTTAAAGTTCATATGGAACCAAAAAAGACCCCGCATTGCCAAGACAATCCTAAGTCAAAAGGACAAAGCTGGAGGTGTCACGCTACCTGACTTCAAACTATACTACAAGGCTACAGTAATCAAAACAGCATGGTACTGGTACCAAAACAGAGATATAGACCAATGGAACAGAACGGAGCCCTCAGAAATAATGCCGCACATCTACAACCATCTGATCTTTGACAAACCTGAGAGAAACAAGAATTGGGGAAAGGATTCCCTATTTAAGAAATGGTGCTGGGAAAATTGGCTAGCCATAAGTAGAAAGCTGAAACTGGATCCTTTCCTTACTCCTTATACGAAGATTAATTCAAGATGGATTAGAGACTTAAATGTTAGACCTAATACCATAAAAACCCTAGAAGAAAATCTAGGTAGTACCATTGAGGACATAGGCATGGGCAAGGACTTCATGTCTAAAACACCAAAAGCAACAGCAGCAAAAGCCAAAATTGACAAATGGGATCTCATTAAACTAAAGAGCTTCTGCACAGCAAAAGAAACTACCATCAGAGTGAACAGGCAACCTACAGAATGGGAGAAAATTTTTGCAATCTACTCATCTGACAAAGGGCTAATATCCAGAATCTACAAAGAACTCAAACAAATATACAAGAAAAAAAGAAACAACCCCATCAAAAAGTGGGGAAAGGATATGAACAGACATTTCTCAAAAGAAGACATTCGTACAGCCAACAGACACATGAAAAAATGCTCATCATCACTCACCATCAGAGAAATGCAAATCAAAACCACAATGAGATACCATCTCACACCAGTTAGAATGGCAATCATTAAAAAATCAGGAAACAACAGGTGTTGGAGAGGATGTGGAGAAATAGGAACACTTTTACACTGTTGGTGGGATTGTAAACTAGTTCAACCATTATGGAAAACAGTATGGCAATTCCTCAAGAATCTAGAACTAGATGTACCATATGACCCAGCCATCCCACTACTGGGTATATACCCAAAGGATTATAAATTATGCTACTACAAAGACACATGCACACGTATGTTTATTGCGGCACTATTCACAATAGCAAAGACTTGGAACCAACCCAAATGTCCATCAGTGACAGACTGGATTAAGAAAATGTGGCACATATACACCATGGAATACTATGCAGCCATAAAAAAGGATGAGTTTGCGTCCTTTGTAGGGACATGGATGCAGCTGGAAACCATCATTCTTAGCAAACTATCACAAGAAGAGAAAACCAAACACCACATGTTCTCACTCATAGGTGGGAACTGAACAATGAGTTCACTTGGACTCGGGAAGGGGAACATCACGCACTGGGGCCTATCATGGGGAGGGGGGAGGGGGGAGGGATTAAAAAAAAAAAAAAGAAAAGAAAAGATTTTAGCCTTCCAAAATTTTCCTTGTCACTTTCTACTATAAAATTATAGTTAATATTTCTGGGAAAAAAAATAAATAAACTTTCCTCTTAGTACTGCTTTTGCTGTATCCCATAGGTTTTGTTATGTTGTGTTTCTGTTTTCATTTGTAAAAGAATTTTTTCAATTTCCTTCTTAATTTCTTCATTGACTCACTGGTTCATGAGGACCATGTTGATTAATTTCCATATGTTTGTATAGTTTCCAAAGTTCCTCTTGATTTCTAATTTTATTCCGTTGTAGTTAGAGGAGATATTTAATGTGATTTCAATTTTTTTTGAATTTTTAAAGACTTGTTTTGTGCCCTAACATATGGTCTGTCTTTGAGAATGATTCATGTGCTGAGAAGAAGAATGTGTATTCTGCAGCCATTGGATGAAATGTTCTGTAAATATCTATTAAATCCATTTGGTCTATGGTTCAGATTAAGTCTGATGTTTCTTTGTTGATTTTCTGACTGGATGATCTGTCCAATGCTGCAAGTGGAGTGTTGAAGTCTCCAGTGATGATTTTATTGGGATCTATCTCTCTCTTTAGCTCTAATAATATTTGCTTTATATATATAATAATATTAACTCTAATAATATTTGCTTTATGTATATCCGGTGTTGAGTGCATATATACTTTAAATTGTTAATTTCATGCTGAATTAATCACTTTATCATCACGTAATAACCTTTTTTGTCTCTTATAGATTTTATCTTGAAATCTATTTTTATCTGATATAAATATAGCTACTGCTGCTTTTTTTGGGTTGCCATTTGCATGAAATGTCTTTTTCCATCCCTTTTTTCACTCTTTGTGTGTTTTAACAGGTGAAGGGTGTTTCTTATAGGCAGCAGATAGTTGGGTCTTATTTTTTTCCATTCAACCACTCTATGTCTTTTGACTGGAGAGTTTAGTCTATTTACATTTAATATTATTATTGATAAGTAAGGACTTATCTCTGCCATTTTGTCTGTTTTCTGGTTGTTCTATGGTCTTCTTTTCCTTCCTTCCTCCCTCTCTTTCTTCCTGTCTTCCTTTTTGTGAAAGTAATTTTCTCTGGTGGTTATGTTTTAATTTCTTGCTTTTTATTTTTTGTGTATTTGTTGTTTTTTTTTATTTGAGGTTACCATGAGCCTTGCAAATAACAACTTATAACTCATTATTTAACTTAATTTATTTATCTATTTATTTATTTGAGACAGACTCTTGCTCTATTGCCCAGGCTGTAGTGCAGTGGGGTGATCTTGGCTTACCACAACCTCTGCTTCCTAGGCTCAAGTGATCCTCCCACCTCAGCCTGCAACTATAGGCATATGCCATCATTCCTGGCTAATTTTTGTATTTTTTGTAGAGATGGGGCTTCTCCATGTCACCCAGGCTGGTCTTGAACTCCTGGTCTCAAATAATCTGCCCATCTCAGCCTTCTAAATTGCTGGGATTACAGGCATGAGCCACCAAGCCCAACCATAACCCATGATTTTAACACTGATGACAGCTTAAGTCTGATTGCAAAAACAAACAAAGAAGCAAAGATAAAAACTAATAAAAACTCTATACTTTTACTTAATCCCCCCTTTTAACTTTTGGTTGTTTCATTTTATATTATATTATACTATGTCTTAAAAGCTGTTGTAGTTATTTTTGATAGGTTCATCTTTTAGTGTTCCTACTCAAGATATGAGTTATTTATACACCACGATTGCAGTATTACAATATTCTGTATTAGTGTACAGAATATTGTACACTAATTGTATTGTACACTATTGTAATAGTGTACCCACTATTACCAGTAAGTTTTATACCTTCAGATAATTTCTTATTGCTCATTAACATCCTTTTCTTTCTTAAAATGAAAGTAAAACAAATACTATGTCCACATTATGAGTACACACCTAGTGATAATGGAGCAAAGCAACTAGCCCTCAGGCAAGGCCTGGTAAGGTCACCGTGTTTCACTCAGCACCTGGAGTCCGGCATAGCAAGCTCAGGTGTGCCAGTTTAGAGGGTCTGACTCACATTAACCAAATTCACAATATGCTGATCAATTCCCAAGGGTCTTTATAATAAAGAGGGAAATTCCTCAACAGACTGGATATTTATAAATATGTAATTTTTACCAACAGGAGAGTAGCTTCCTTTAAAGTTCAGAGAACCCCTTATTCTGTAGTCCTCTCACAACACTGTTTGAAAGGGCTAATTCTAAAAAATACCTCATCATCCAGACTTTGTGGCTGGTACCCTAAAGAGGCTCTAATTCAATGTAATGACCTCTGGGCTTCTATTTTGATGTACATGTCACAGCACTATGTCCTAAGAACATGTTGTAAAGAAGCCTGAGAGAATTGAAGACAACCTATTCATAGAAACATTGATATGAATACAGATGTATAAATGTGCACATCACCATAATGTGAGTTTAAAAGTAGAGAGAAAAACATCATGGAGAAAAACAAGTTTTTAAAGCACAATATACAGAATAATTATACAACTAAAACTTTGTGGCCTAGAGCATCAAACCTGTTATTTCATCTCTTCTTTATCTGCATTGCCCCCTAGTGGTAAAATTGCATTAGTCCTTTGGAGAAATGAGGTAGATTAAGAGTAAAGGAGACAGGCTGAAACAAGAAAGAGGCAACAGGTCAGATAAGAAATAAAATAGAAAAGAAGGAAAGTTTTTGTTTCCTGGAGCAGTAATCAGGAGAGCTTGGCATGAGAATGTTGGGGAGAGCCCCTAGCACCTGCAGGAGCAGCTTTTGCTGCCCATGGACATTGGTTAGGTCTCTTACATTTCTTAGAATTGACAAGGTTTTGCTTTGCTTTGTTTTGCAGCCCTGTATAGGGTGGGTGTTGTGATACTGAATCACATTGCTCAGCCACCACTGTACCTACCCTGCACTCCCCATCATCTCAGAGAAATATGGCCTAGGAAATTGGATGATACAGTCCACAGTGTGCATTTAGCAGAGGAGATGTTGGCAGAATAGCTCAGTGGCCCGGAAATGCAGGGCCTTCTACTCTTTTTAGCTATCCTGGGTACTCACAGACAGAAGAGGGCCTTTTAAAGAGGGTGTTTGTTTATAGTTTATGTCCATCTATTTTCAATGAGACAAGGAGACCTACAATGAATGTCACAGTGAAAGGGACATTAGAAAAATAAAGAAGGCAAACTAGAAACAATCTTGAGGAAGGAGCAGAAACAGTACAGGGACTTTGGCACAAGGTGATTACCACAACTAAGCATTGCATTTAGTTCTAAATTTTCTTGTGGCTGACGCAAATTGGAAATGCAGGGAATTATATAGTTTCCATTGCCTGGAGCAAGAAAACATAACTGATCTTCAGAGATACACAGTTCTGGGTGTTATATGACAAGAGGAATTCCATAAATCCTAGATCCATAAATAAATATTGCATTGAAAGGTATCCAAATGTATAGCTGATTCTCTTCCATAAGAGCTTGCAGACCTATTACTGTACCTAAATACGGTTAGTTCCCCTAACCTCTGGTGAGACCTCTAGTGGGCCATGGAGTTACTGCAAAGTGTCCATGAATCTCAATTCTAGAGGGATCGTTTCAGTAGTGAAAAAATGTTTTGTGCAAATAAAAGTACCAATATTTTTCAAAAATATTTAATATGAGGATTATTATAACTAGTAAAATATAAATTTATGTAAAATAACTACTGAATTCACATTAGCTTTTAGTTGTTACAGATTTTCTTAATTAGAGTCTACTAATAATGGCATTATTTTAAAATTGTATATTACAAGTAGGTCCCTGTGCTTGAAAAGGTTATAAACCATCACTGGTGCAGACTATCTAGATGGTGTTATTAATCTAAGCAGAGAGGGCAGACACTGCCCACCCCCCTTAATCATGCTCTCAATAACTTTTTCATGTTCTATGATGAGCTCCAAGGAAGGCACTTTGTGCTCAGATGCTCTGGGGCTTTGCTCAGTAGTTAGCTTTGTGGTTTTAGGAGGCCCAAGAGAACTTTAGGGCTTTCAACTCTGAGCACTTTGTTCAGGAAGCTTAAGAGACTTGTTGTGGTTTCGGAAATGACATGCTTGAAGCTGGAGTTGGCACAAACTACTGCTCCTGCTTAAACAGATGGTAGGAAAAAAGACAGCCATAGGGGCTGGTGGCATGAAAACCAAAGCTGTGGTTGTCTCCACAGACAACTGTTCTTCAACAACCTTGCAATTAATTGCTCTACAGAGACATACACACTTCTTTCATGTGGGCAAAGAAAGAACTTTATCAGACAAGAAGCCTCATTTCTCTTAAAACGGGATGAAGGGGAGGAAGTTAGGCAGTCAATCGGGGCAGATTTTACAACAGTGAAAATCACGTTTTTGTTGAGTTCTGCCTTAACATATGGGCGACTCCATGCTGCTAAAGATGCTTCATAGATGTTTATGTTACTGTCAACCGCGGGCTGATGCTCTAACTGCCATAAAGCCTCCAGAGAGGGGGAGGCAGAGCTCCCTCAAGCAAGCCTAAAGTCTTAACCTACTGTGGTCTGACAACCAGCTTAACTTGGCTGTTTGGGGACAGAGGCTGATGGCAACAAGGTTTCAAAAGCAAAATGGGCATGTGCAAAGCCTTGTAAGAAACAAAGAATTTCAGCCTCACCTGATGCAGTGGTGCCATTAAACAAGCTACCGAATCACCATCGCAGAAACAGACTGGCATATTTGTTAAATATAGTACCAAGGTAACAAATAGTTTTTAGTTATAACTTTAAATGTATATATAGACACATATAAATTTGAATGTTTAGACAAAAATGTCTCTCCCACAGTCTATCATGTCTCCTAAGTTGTACCATTGGAAATTCATTGATTTGAGCCAAAAGTCTTTTCTATCTCAGAATGTGAACATTCTGGTGGATGTGTCTGGTAGAAATGGGGGAAATAACAGACATCTGAAGATGGGACAAGGTGCCAGTAAGGAAAATAGAATGATAAAGGAAAATAAAAGGTAAGACAGATAGTTCTTACAGCTTGGAATGTTTGGAATCTATGGTCAGAAACAAGATGGCCAAATGCAAAATCACAAACTGGGCAAGGTTCTGCCGTCTTGTGGCCCAACCTCTCAGCTCCCCTCCCCTTCCCTGCCAGGCCCTCGTCCCCTTTGGCTGACTTGATCTCAAGCTTTAAGCTCTTTTTTACCCTCTTTGCTTTAGCAAACCTATCATACAAAGAGCACTGAACCAAGGAAACACACGTTCACATCTTGATTCTTTGGCTAAGGCATTCCGTCTCTTTCCATGTCTTTTGTAAAATGTGGTTATTACTATCATAGTTTCTTGATGCTAAAAATATATTTTTCTTGCATCTTAACATTACTGAAGTCTGGAAACATTTTTAAATGTGTACCTTTTTTTTTTTTTTTTCACTTTCTCACAGGTTACTGTGAGGGCTGAATGTGAAAAACTTTTTCTAAAACGTTGGCAATGTAAACCATAGACAAATAAAATGCCATGAGATCATTCCCTCCAGCATCTGCTGTTTATGGGATGGTGGCTCAAATGATTGCCAGTGACGTCTCACAGGTTCCTACACAGCATACACATGTTTTCTTTCCTAAGGTACAACATTATAGTGCTGGATTCCATTTGCTGTTGAAAAACTATTTTGTATCATAAAAGTACCATGATCATTAAAATAAACACAACGAGAGAAAATGTAAATAATTTTTAACACATTAAATTATGTGTGTTATATTTATCATATATAAATTATATATAGTTGATATATAATCCATGTGTTCCACAGCAAGAATTCAACCCAATTACAGATCAAAAATATTAAAAAACACATATATACAGTAATAAAAAGTAGCAATACAATACTACAAATAATACAAGTAAAAATACAGTATAACAACTATTTAAATAGCATTTACATTGTATTAGCTATTATAAGTAACCTAGAGATTAAAGTATGTGGGAGGATGTGCATAGATTATATACAAATTCTATACCATTTTATTAAAAGGACTTGAGCATACTAGGATTTTGGTATTTGCTGGGGTCGTGGAACAAATTCCCCACAGATACTAAGGGATGACTATATATTTAAAGGGAGCATTATAAAAATCTTAAGGGATTTTTCTGCATGGTCTAGATTGACACAAGCTTCTTAAAATGTAAATTCAATGAGATTTTGATAGAAAATATCTTTTGCTTTTCCTAAATATCACATAGAATACATAGTATTTTTTGGTTGTTCCAAGACTTATAAAGTATAAAGGCTGCTAGAAGATGAATGTTGGTCTTCTGGCAGATGAAGAAAGTGGAAGGTTTGAGGACAGGCCAGCCATGTGGTACTTTTCAGTCCTACCAGGTGGATGATCCTCACTCTTCTTCCTGGACTATTCAGCAATTTTTATAGCATAGCGTCTATTGTCTTTAAAGTATTATGGTCAGGGAATGCATGGCATCAGGCCTACTGGGGGTCTGGCTGTGGTCAGCATTCTTAAATTCCAAGAGGATGAATTTCTCAAAGTCAGACAGTAAGTTATTGGCAGAGTCAGGATTCAAACTTAGAAACCCCTGTGTCCTGTGCCGATAAATATACCTTTGCAGCCAGTGAGTGGAGAGTCAACAAATGTTTATTGAATTGCTGCTATGTGCTAGATTCTACACCAGCCATCAGACATGCAAAAATGAATACATCCTACTACAAACCGATAATAGATAGGAGAATGTGCTAAGAGCATGAAGTAGAAATTCACAAAAGAAACTTTCAAATGACCAATAAATGTTTGAATGCATGTAATTCACTAGCAATTAAATAAATTTAAGGCCAGGCATGGTGGCTTATGCCTGTAATCCCAGCACTTTGGAGGCTAAGGCAGGAATTCAAGACCAGCCTAGGGAACATAGCAAGGAATTCAAGACCAGCCTAGGGAACATAGCAAGACCTCTTCTCTTAAAAAATAAATAAATAAATAAGAATTAGCAGGTGGTGGTGCATGCCTGTAGTACCAGCTACTCGGGAGGCTGTGGTGGGAGGATCACTTGAGGTCGAGGCTGCCATGATCATACCACTGCACCCCATCCAGCCTGGATGATAGAGCAAGACCCTGTAACAAAGAAAGAAAAAGAAGAAAGAAAAAGAGAAAGAGAGAGGAAGGAAGGAAGGAAGGAAGGAAGGAAGGAAGGAAGGAAGGAAGGAAGAAGAAAGGGAGAGAGAGAAATAAATTTAAGTTAAAATGAGAAACGTTTTTTTTGACAAAGGTTAAAAACATGACTATACTCAGTGTTAGGAGGGTGTGGGGTCACTTTCCTATCCAATTAATGTTAAAATACTACCTTGCTAGGGGAGTTTGACAATATTTATCAAAATAAAAGTGCCTGTCTTTATCTTGGCAATTCCTATTTGAGGAATTTAATCAAAGGAAATAATAGAAAAGGGGCTCAAGGATGTGTATACAAATATCTTCACTGAAGTATTGTTCATAAAAATGTTGTTTACAGTATTGTTTTAGTTTATGGTCCATCCTTTCTATGGAATACTGTGCAGTTGATAATGTATACCTATGTTAGGATGGTTATCCACAATATATCACTAAGTAAAGACGACAGTACGCTGTAGACAGCTCAATCCTATTTCTGTTTTTTATAATGTATACATGCTTATATACATAGAAATAAATTTTAAAAATCCTCCAAGATTGTAAACATGAACTAGCCTTTCATTTTTATACTTATTTCTGTAATTTTTTGCAATGATCTTTGATTACTATTTTTTTGAGACGGAGTCTCACTCTGTCGCCCAGACTGGAGTGCAGTAGTGCAATCTTGGCTCACTGCAAGCTCCGTCTCCCGGGCTCACGCCTTTCTCCTGCCTCAGCTGGGAGAGGAGTAGCTGGGACTGCAGGCACTGGCCACCACGCCCAGCTAATTTTTTGTATTTTTAGTTGAGATGGGGTTTCACCGTGTTAGCCAGGATGGTCTCCATCTACTGACTTTGTGATCCACCGGCCTCAGCCTCCCAAAGTGTTGGGATTACAGGTGTGAGCCACCACGCCCAGCCTGATTACTTTAATTAACTGAAAAATGTATTAAAATACAAATTTTAAACACTCTACCCTAAAGGAGATCACATTTGTATATTCAGCATAGTTTTTCAAGTTGGAATGTGAGTTGTCTACCAAGTCTAGAATCTACAGAATTGATAGCGCTAGCAAAGCTGTGAGACTGTCCCTCTTTTCAAAAGCCTAAGCCCAGTCTCATGAAGCGGGCAGGAAATCCAGAGACGACCTGCCTCCAGCCCTGTTCTCAGCATTTTTCTACTTAACATGAATCAGACCCAGGTGATGTAATCATTTCTCTTGAGCAGGGAAGCAACTAAAGTTTATTGGGAAGTTCTTAACTTCTAGTACTCTGCTGGATACTTCTATATCCCCCACCGGTGAGGCAAGTATCACTAGACAAAGTAACTGGCCCCAAATTGCACAGCTGGAAATTGGCAGAGTCATGACTCAAATCTAGTCCTCTGAGTCCAAAACCTATGCTATTTCCCTGGGTTCCTTACTGTCTGCTTGTTTGTGTTTGTGTGTTTGCCAAGATATAGATTCCTACTTTAGTGTGAAATAATCTATGCATTAAAATTTGCACATAACTGAGTCTTCCTTAGAAGAGTCCTACAGTGGGCAGATTCCCGTCATGACCTGGCTTTCTTTAACTGGCTAGAGACTCATATATTCTATCCATCCTTACATATATCATCTGCATTCATCCATCCTTTTGTCTAGAATTTGTTAAAAGCAATATAGTTTATAGTTTAAATGTATGATCCATAGAACCCAAATGGCTGGGTTCAAATTGTGGCTCTACTGCTTAGTACATATAATGGACAAGTTGCTTAAAAACTTTGTGCCTTCTTTTCCTATAAAATGGAAATGATAACAGTACCTACCTCATAATGTTGCTGTGAACATTAAATGAGTTAATCAGCATAAAGTACTTAAAACAGAGCCAGCATGTAATAAGCACACCATCCGCATCATTATTATTAATACCATGCACCAGGTACTGGGCTAGATGCTGAAATTTCAAAATAGAACAAGATAGGGTTTCTGCCTTCAGGGAGCTTATAGTCTAGTGAAAGAGAGAGATATGCCAATACCATAGGGACAGAGTGTTATGCTGGTGGCACTGGCGAGGGTAGGGTCAAAGGGGGCTTTCCAGGGAAGGTGCTGTCTAACCTGAAGTGAACCCAGCAAACATGGGAAAAGGAGGGACCAAGGCCTGGGTGTGTGGCCAGCTTGAGGCACAAAGTGGTAGAGAATTACTGAGATGCTGAATGCCAGAGGGGTACTGGAGAGATGGAACTGGAGAGAGGATGTCAGCTCTTGTTCTTTGGCAACATTTTTTTTTCTTTTAGAGACAGAGTCTCACTCTGTTGCCTAGGCTGGAGTGCAGTGGTGCAATCTCTGCCCACTGCAACCTCCACCTCCCGGGTTCCAGCGATTCTCCTGCCTCAGCCTCCCAGGTAGCTGGGATTACAGGCACATGCCATCACACTCAGCTAATTTTTGTATTTTTAGTAGAGACAGGTTTCACCATGTTTGTGAGGCTGGTCTTGAACTCCTGACCTCAGGTGATCCGCCCGCGTTGGCCTCCCAAAGTGCTAGGATTACAGGCATAAGCCACAGCGCATGGCCCTTTGGCAGCTTTTATCAAGTCCCCTGAATCTAATGCAATTGACCATATTCCTCTCCTTTTCTTGCTTTTAAACTTTTCTCCCTGTTACAGCCCTTAATTATATCAGACCTAATAGATAATAAGGTCAGGGTCATAGGCAAAACCTCTCCTTTCATTATGCATTCAGTTTCTGTGGTTGAATAACTGAATGTTCCAGCTACACCTGTGTCTGGAAACTTCAGCATATTTAGAGTCTCAGACCGTGAAAGTGGGATCCAGAGTGTCCCAGGCTTTGGGGAAAAGTGACCTCCCAGCCATCTGGGTATGGCAAGCTTTTCTGGACAAGCTGCCTGCCAGTACACAGAGCAACATCATATGCTGGGGGCCATACCCCTGCCTTCAGCAGAAATCACAACGTGCCTGCGGGGCAGGCTGACCAGCTTAGGCAGACAGAGTTTATTACAGTTCTTATATCGTCCTTCTCAAAAATAATTATGTTCCAAGGATGGAATGCGAGTGATGCAACTCTACTGACTGAGTTTTACAAGTCTGTCTTAATCAATCTCAAGGATTGCTCTCCCTCTATTTCTTCATTCCCCTTTAAAGTGTAAAGTAGCACATGTTTCCAGATTATTCAGCTTTAATTTATGCCCCATTCTTCACAAAAATTGTGTATTTTTAATTTTGGTCTTCAATCATTGCATTCCACAGGTTCTCTCTGTGTAAAATATAGTTAGACCAAAAGATTCTCATTCTATTTTGAGATCTCGTTTGAAAGTGAATCAAGGGTGCTCACAAAACTGGTTACCATTTTCCAGAAACGGTTCAAACCCTGTTACCTATATTTATCTTCAAAAGGACTTTTGTAGTTTTATCATAATACCGTGTGTGTTTCTCTTTTGGCTTCAGTTGCTTTCTGTTTTTTGGTGTAACATCCTCCATCGTGTATTTTTGGCAACAGAGCTAGTCTGATTCAGTCTTCCTTTCATTTCTGAGGCAAACCGGTGATTCATCTTTAGCATGGGAACCACTTTTACAAACACGGCTGTTACTGTTTTCTATCACTGGGGTTTGAGTTAGGAAGATAGATCAAGGAAAGTTGTCTCAAGAGACATTCAAGTTTACAATTCGTTCTTCATGGTTGCTCCTGTCTACAACACCCGAAAGAATGTGAGTGCAGGTCAGATCCCTTTGGCCTGCCTTTGATAGCACCCCTGCTTGAGGGGGAAGTTGAGCTATGTGGAGGAGGATGGGCTAAAAGTTGCATGGAAAAGTAATAAAATCATGTGCCTCCTCATGTGCTACACTGAGACGGGCCTACCATCACCTATATTGTATTCCTGCCAAAAAAAGTTTAATCGAAACCTAGTGGTGAGGAAACAATTGGGCACATTCAAATTGAGAGGTATTTTGCAAAACAGCTGTCTTAGGCTCTTCAAAAATGTCAATACAATGAAAAACAACAACAATGTCAACAATAGAAACTTGGGGAATTGTTCTAGATTAGTTCTCAAAATGTAGGCCCTGGACTAGCAGCATGGGTATCACCTAGGAGCTTATTGGAAGAGCATAATCTCAAACCCCACCACAGAACTATAAAGTTAGAATCTACATTTTGACAAGATCCCAGGTGATTTGTGTGCACACTCAAATCTGAGAAGCTCTGCTCTAATAAACAATTAATATTCAAATTGTCCCAATAGTCTCAGCAATATCACTCGTTGCTGTTCCCTGCCCTACACCCTCCCCAAGTCTTAATCTAGTCAAGTGTCTCACATTACATTTAATTGTCAAGTCTCTTTTACTTCAGAACTGTGGCTCTAAAACTTGAGCATGCATCAGATTCACTTGGAGAGTTTGTGGAAACACAGATTGCCACCCCCGCCACAACCTTATTTCTTAGTGGTGGTGGTTGTTGCTGCTGACTCTGGGACCACACTTTGAGTATCAAGATGTCAAATAATAGTACATATTATTTCAGTGTTAAATTTCTAAGTGTAATAATCCTGATTATATAGGAAAAGGCCTTTGTCCCTAAGAGATTCTTGCTAAAGTGTCTAGAGATTAAGTATCGTGATATCTACAACTAACTCACAGATGATCCTGTAAAACGAAGAAACAACTAGATGGATGGATGGAACATGGATACATGGATCATGGATGCATGGAGTGGATGGATGGATGTGATATGGACAGGTGATAGGGAAATACCGGGTAGGAGAGGGTGCCTCCCTGCAAAGGTTCCACTCTCAAGCCTGAAGACCCATGGCCCTAAGTGGGAACAGGTATTTCTGTTTTCATGCCCGAAAAGTTGCCTTTCAGCCCACCACACCCTCATCCTGTACCCCATATCTATATAAACCCCAAGTTCCAGAAGCAGATGAGCTGATGAAGAAATAAGGAGACAAGCACGTGGCAGAATGATATGGCAGAGAAAGAGAAGAGAATGTCTGAACACCAAGAGGAGTTTGACTGAGGGCGGTTGGAGAGAAAGTTCAGCCACTGGACAGCCAAACACCAAGGGAAGATTATCTTCCCACTCCATCTTCCCTTCCAGCTCCCCATCCATTGTGCTAAGAGCCACCTCCACCACTCAATAAAACCCCACATTCATCCTTCAAGCCCATGTGTGACCCGATTCTTCCAGGATGCTGGGCAAGAGCTCAGAATACAAAAAGCTGTCACACTGCCCCTCTGCCCTTGAGAAAAAGCAGAGGTCCATTGAGCTGTTTAACACCTAAGCCATCTGTGGACAGCAAGGCTAAAGGAGCATTGTAACACTGGGGGCACAGACACCCACCCCTAGACACTACTGTGGGGCCAGAGCCCAAAGCACTCACCCCAGCTCCTGCACCTGCCTGTCTGCATGCTCCCCCATCCTGTCAGGGGTTTGAGCAGCGAACAGGCGAGCCACACCCCTCTCACACGTCCTATGAGGGGAATCAGGGAACTCTCCCATTTCAGGTGGATGATGAATAGATGGATAAAACAAATGCGACAAAATATTAACAATCAGTGAACATGAACATAGATGAACAGTGAACACAGTGGACAAAATAGTTGAGGGAACACATAAACAAACTATAGAGGAGGAAAAAACCTTTTCCTCTACCCTCTTAGGCTCACTGCCCAGGACTCTGCAAATTAGACTGCTAAAAGACAGTTCAACAAGTGAAAAGGCACACATATTTTATTTTATGTTAATTTTTACATAACAAGGGAGCCTTTCTTAGAAAAGAAGTGAAGACCCAAAGAAGCAGATCTGGGAACTTATATGCCACTTTAAACAAAGAGCAATACATTGCAAGATACGTGACAAGAAAAGAAAAGGGTTTGGAGCTTCCAAGCATTGCAACCTGTGGGTAGGTAAATATGTGGGGGAAACTAATGGAAGATAAAGCTATCTTAGCAAGATTTGTTTGTGCAGGTCCACTTGAGTGCTGACGTTCTGTTTTCTTCAAGGTCGTGGTACTTTTCTGGGAGAAGAGATTTATGGCAGTCCTTATTTTTCAGGAGTTTCTGCTTTTACTCAGGTAAGGAAGCTCTGGGAAGCCTTCTTTCTGTATCTGTTGAATCCCAAATGTCTTCAGCTCAAGATAATGTTTTATGCAAAAGTAGCATATTTTAGGGCAACATATTCTAATCCTCTTCAAAACAGTGTTGACCTAGAGGTTGTAGATTTTATGTGGAGCCTGGAAAGAGCAGTGCTTGGGTGGATCTGATTTGCAACTCCTCACTGCTTACTGGGCAGAGTAGTATGTGACCCAATAACCAGCCCTTATGATTTTAACCTGAAGAGCTGAATCAAAGCTGGTCTTGTAGGTGGTGTTTTGTCCCATAATGACCAATGGGAGGGGTAACCATACTGAACTGATTTCACTAATATTAAGTCTTTAACCAACATTTTCTTACTATTTGTTTATGGTGTCAGGAATATTTGACCCTTGCCATCTGTGTCCAGTCAGCAACCATCCATGGGTGTTTAGAGTAGGCAGTGGGAGGGGTGTTCCATTAATCACTGAGATGGGTAGGTCAAAGCACCCTGGTCTAGTTGAGGAAGGAATGCAGATTCTGGTTCTGGCAATGCCAAGTAAGAGGTAATGTTTTCAAGGCAGGTCACTTAGGCCCTTTGGCTTGGTGTTTCCATGTCTGTAGCCTGACCATTGGACTAGTGCAGGGATTTTCAAATTGTGTTTTGTGGAACCTTCAGCGATTCCCTAAAGATACCTCAGGGACGGCTGAAAGGAGTGGGGGGTACCTGTTAGGAAGGTTTAGGGGGAAGGTTCCTACCCTACTCTAACCACACATAGTGAACCATTCACCCCTGTGTGGTGATAGCAGGTGGGACACTGATGGGAGGAATAAGGTGGTGGAGTGGGGAGAGCATACAAAGAAAGGCAAGGTGCTCCTTGGCCACCTATGAACCACCTCATTCTTGTGAAAGTTTGTTGAGTGACTCCTAGTTCAGGCCAGACATCCTATGAAGACTGAAGAGGTGGCCAAGGCAGCACAAGGTCCAAGGACACAATAGAGGAGGTGTTTTTCAGTCAGATCCCCAAAAGCAGCTCCAAAACCCATGACTGATTCTAAGGCTGGTGTATGCCCTATCTTGCTCTCCAAGCAAAAAGAGAGGACTCTTTTCATGTTGCCACTGTAAATGCCTTGTGTGAGCTACATGCTTCAGTAAGAAATGCCCAGTATCCCTTGGCACCAGCCAAAATTTGCCTTAAATTGTGAACTGAAATAATTCATTTTTTGTTGGATTATTTCACTGATGCTTACACTTAGCTATAATTCTAAACAAACAACTTTGCCAGCGAGCTGTAACGTTTACACTGACCATAACCCAGTTTCTAGATGTCCAGATACTTTCTTAACAGCACCTCCTGCCACAGCCTACTGTCCCACCAGTCAGGCAAGGTCTGATACTGTCCCACCAGTCAGGCAAGGTCTGCAGGCCAGGTCCCCTGCAGGAAGGCTTGGCAATACTAGGTAACATGTCTTGGGTTAGGCATCTGCTTCTCCTATGCATGCACGCACACACACATGCACTGTTACTAGATACTAGTCACCAAGGCATAAGTTTTAAACTCTGAAAAATATAAAATGACACCATATTTCCTATTGTTACAAGTTTAGTCCAGAAGTTAGTTCCACTTTTGCTTCTATAAGAACTAGGACATAAACCCTAATCACATTGGTGACCCACAGTCTCAGGTAAGAGTTTGATACTACTTCTCTTTAAAATCACATATATACACAAGCATACACACACACAAACAAGCCTCATATTAAAGATTTATTCTGGGATTTGCATTCACTTCCTCTATATCCACTGTTGCACTTGCTTCTGATCACACTGATCTGCCACAGTCTTGCATAAGTCACTTAGCCTTTCTCAGCCTTATCATCTCTATTTATAACATGAGACAGTTTGCAGGGGCCATGCTGTCTTTGGCCTAATTCTGTGCCATGTTCTCTGCCTAGAAGCCTGTACCACTCTCCAAATTTGCCCCTCAGGAGACATTTGGCAATATCTAGAGACATTTTTGGTTGTCACAACTTTGATGAAAGGGGATGCGACTGACATCTAAGTAGAGGCCAGAGATACTATTAATCCTATATGCAAAAGTAAGCCCTTACAACAAATACTTATCTGGTCCAAACGTCAATAGTACCAAGGTTGAGAAACCCTTTTCTAGACCTAGTAATTCCTAAAAGTTCTTTACCTTGAAATTTAAATGTTGCTTCCCCCAAAGACCCCTGTCTAATGCCCTAAACTGAAGAAAAAAACTATCAGAGCACTTGTCCCCCTATGCTGTAATTGTTCTTTACCCTTTTTTTCTTTTTAGGAGATGAAGGAATATTTCTTGTTTAGTGCTTTATGTATCTCTTGAGCTTAGCACATAATGTAGCAGAATAAGGGAATGGATAGATGGATGGATGGTGTCTTAGTCCATTTAGTGTTGCTATACAGAATAACTGAAACTGGGTAATTTATTTAAAAAAAGAGAGAGGTTTATTTAGCTCATGATTATACAGGCTGGAAAGTTCAAGGGCATGGCCCTGGCTTCTGGTGAGGTCTTTCATGCTGGGGCATAACATGGCAGAGAAGGTCAATGGAGAAATATACATGTGCAAAGAAGACACAAAACTCAAGGGGAATCTTTGGCTTTATAACAAACCACTATTATGGGAACTAGTTCAGTCTTGCCAGAGTGAGAACTCACTACCATGAGAACAGCACCAAGCCCTTCATGACGGATTTACCTCCATGACCCAAACACCTCCCATTAGGCCCCACCTCCCAACACAGACACATTGTCATCTGAGACTCCAGGCAAGCTCCTTTCGGCTATAAGCCTGTAAAATAAAAAAAATAAGTTACAGTTAATCATTATTGTACAACATTTGTTGGAACTTCATGGGTCTACTTATACATGAATTTTCTTCTGCTTCTGCCACCCCTAAGACAGCAAGGCCAAACGCTTCTCTTCTTCCTCTTCCTCAGCCTACTCAAAATGAAGGATATTGACCTTTATACAAATGAAGGATAAAGACCTTTATGAGGATGAAAACCTTTATGATGATCCACTTCCACTTGATAAAGAGTAAATGTATTTTCTTTTCTTTATTATTTTCTGAATAACATTTGCTTTTCTCTAGCCTACTTTATTATGAGAATATGGTATATAATACATATATAAAATATGTGTTCATTCAGTTTATGTTATTGGCAAGGCTTCTGGTCAACAGTAGGCTATTAGTAGTTAAGTTTGGGGGAGACAAAAGTTATATGTAGATTTTTGACCTTGCAAGGGGTCAGCACCTGAACTCACACATTGTTCAGGGGGTCAACTGTATTTACTTCCAAGATAAAATGGTTGTACAGGCATTCGGTAAACATTCCCATTCCAAAAGGGAGAAATTAGTCAAAAGAAATAAATGACAAGCCCCACACAAGTCCAAAACCCAGAAAGGAAGTCATTAAATCTTAAAACTCCAGAATAAACTCTTAGATTCCATGTTTCTTATCGTGGACTCAATGGTGCAAGGGGTGGACTCCCATGGCTTTGCTGGTGGTAGCCCACATGGCTGCTCTAACAGGCTGGAGTTAAACGTATGTGGCTTTTCCAGGCTATGACTGAACACAGCCAGTGGCTCTACCATTGTGGGGTCCTGGCCGTAGCCCCACCTGTGTGGCTTCACTAGGCATTGCTGTGGTGGGAACTCTCTGCAGCAACTCTGACCTCACATTTCTGCTCAGCATTTCCCTAGTAGTTGCACTCTGTGGTGGCTCCACTCTTTCAACAAATCTCTCCCTGGGCCCACAGGCTTTTCCATGCAGTCTATCCAGGTGGAGAAAGCCACACTTCCATAGCTGTTGCATTCTGTGAGTCTGCAGAACCACATGGAAGCCACAAAGGTTTACTGCTTCAGCCCTCCAGAGCTACAGCCTGAGCCATATGTAGGGCCATTTGAGACGTGGCTATTCTAGCTCAAGCAGCCAAGATGTGGGGAGCAGTGTCCTGAGATAGTGTAGGAGTATGGTGCCCTGGGGACTGTCTCCCAAAAACGTTCTTCCCTCTCAGGCCTTTGGACTCATGATGGGAAAGGTGTCTTCAAAGATCTTTGAAATGCCTTTGAGACCTTTTTCCCATTGTTTTGATTATTAGCACCTGCTCCCTTTTTTCAATGTGCATCTCTATAGCAAGCAGTAGTTGGGTCACACCCTTGGATTCCTCTCCTGAAAATTCCTTTTTCATTCTCTGTCACATAGCCAGGTTACAAATTCTCCAAGTTTTTAATACTCTGCTTCTCTTTTAATTTTAAGTTCTGTCTTTAGGTCATTTCTTTGCTGCCATAACTGAGCATAAGCTGTTAAAAGTAACCACACAGGTTCTGGAGTGCTTTACTGCCTAGAACGCTCTTCCACCAGATATCCTAGTTCACTGACTTAAGTTCGGCCTTCCACAAGGCCCTAGGGCATAGACACAATGCAGCCAAGTTATTTTCCCTGGTGTACCATTAGTGACCTTTGCTCCAGTTCCAAATAAGTTTCTCCTCAAGAAAGGTCTTCATCTGAGACCTTGTCAGAATATCCTTTACTGTCCATGTTTCTATCATTGTTTTGGTCATGACCACTCAGCCAGTCTTTAAGAAGTTCCAAACTTTCTCATGTCTTTTTATCTTCTGAGCCTCCACCAGAATCACCCTCAGTGCTCTGTTCATGGCAATACAGACTTTCTAGCCTGCTCTTCCAAACTCTTTCAATCTCTGCCCATTACCCAGTTCCAAAGCCACCTATCTTTATAGCCACACCCATTCCTCGGTACCAATTTTCTGTCTTAGTCTGTTTTGTGTTGCTGTAACAGAATACCTGAGACTATGTAATTTATAAAGAGGCTTATTTATGCCATAGTTCTGCAGGCTGAGAAGTTCAAGGGCATGACCCTGAGTTATGGAAAGGGCTTTCATGCTGTATCATTAAATGGTGGAGAAGATCAAAGGGGAAGTGGACATGTGCAAAGAAGAGAGGTGTCCTGGCTTTATAACCTACTCTGGAAGGAACTAATTTAGTCTTGCCAGAGTGAGAATTCACTACCACAAGAATGGCACTATGTCATTCATGAGGGACCCACCTCTGTGACACAAACACCTCCCACTAGGCCCCACCTTCCATTACTGTTACAATGGGAATCAAATTTCAATAAGAGTTTTGGTGGGGACAAACAATATCCAAACTATGGCAGATGGATGAAGTCTTGTTAGTTTGCTAGAGCTGCTATAAAATGCCACAGGGTGGGTGGCTTAACTAAAATAAGTTTATTTTCTCACAGTTTCGGAGGATGGAAATCCAAAAGCGAGGTGTCAGCAAGTGTTATTGCTTGAATGTTTGTAACCTCCAAAACTCATGTTGAAACTTAGTCCCTGGTGTGGCAGTATTACAAGATTAAGAGGTGGGGCCTTTAAGAGGTGATTGGGTCATGAGGACTTTGATCTCATGAATGGATTAATTCATTCTTGGATTAATGAATTAATAAATTATCATGGAATGGGATTTGTGGCTTTATAAGAAAAGGAAGAGAGACCTGATCTAGCACACTCAGCCCCTTTGCCATGTGATGCCCTGTGCTGCCTCAGGACTCTGGAGAGAGTCCCCACTGGGAAGAAGCTCTTTACCAGGTACAGTCCTTTGTTCTTGGACTTCTCAGCCTCCATAGCTGTAAGAAATACATTTCTCTTCTTTATAATTTGCCTAGTTTCAGGTTTTCTGTTATGCGCAACAGAAAACAGACTAGGACAGCAGGTTTAGTTTCTTCTGAAGCTTTTTTCCTTGAATTCCAGATTGCTGTCTTCTCACTGTGTCCTCACAGTGAGCATTTGGTACCACTTTAGAGCCTGACTTTTCTACGTGCATCCAAATTTTTCCTTCTTATAAGGACACCAGTCAGATTGGATTAGAGTTCACCTTAATTTTTAACTTATCACCTATTTTATCTTCATCACCTCTTTACAGGCCCTATCTCCAAATAAAGCCACAGCCTGAGGTACTAAGGGTTAGGTCTTTAACATGTAAATTTGGGGGTGGGGAATGTCAGGCCTCTGAGCCCAAGCTAAGCCATTGCATCCCCTGTGACCTGCAGGTATACATCCAGATGGCTTGAAGCAACTGAAGATCCACAAAAGAAGTGAAAATAGCTTTAACTGATGACATTCCACCATTGTGATTTGTTTCTGCCCCACCCTAACTGATCAATGTACTTTGTAATCTCCCCCACCCTTGAGAAGGTTCTTTGTAATTCTCCCCACCCTTGAGAATGTACTTTGTGAGATCCACCCCCTGCCAACAAAACATTGCTCCTAACTCCACCGCCTATCCCAAAACCTATAAGAACTAATGATAATCCCACCACACTTCGCTGACTGCACCCAGGTGAAATAAACAGCCTTGTTGCTCACAGAAAGCCTGTTGGTGGACTCTCTTTACACAGACGGACGTGTGAGACAGGGAACACAATTCAGCCTGTAACAGATGGATTTTTATTATCTCTGACATTTTGAGGTTCAACTCCTTAGGAATATGTCTTAATTCAAGACAATTCTCCTGGTCTCTTCCCAGTACTAGCAGCTTTTCTTCAACAATCTCTCCACATTTTATTTCCAATAACTGAGGACTGTGAGATCGGCAAATAAAAATTATCTGTTGTAACCTTAGAGCTCGCATCCTTAAACAGATTATCAAAGGCAGCCTCAATCCATCGTTGGATCCTGCCTCCCCTACTTACAAACTGTGTGATCTTGGGCAATTTCAGTTTCTGCTCTGAAAAATGGCATGATAATTATATGAACCTCCAAAAAATAGTGCTAGGATTCAGTAAGATAATACATAAAATATGCCTAACATAATGCCTGGCACATAGTAAGTATTCAGTGAATGTTGTGGGGTGTGTTGGGGGGGGGGGTGTTTCAGCTATTGAGTTTTTTTGTGTGTGTGAATTACACTTTTTTTCAATATCACTGTAAAGTTTTTCTTTCACGTTAGTAAAAACTTTGATATTTTCAAGACAAAACATATTTTGCTTTCTAAGGCTTTCCTTTTAGTTGAAGTTACAGATAACGTAAGAAACCAAATTGTCATCAAGTTTTTACTCACAACTCCTACCCTGATACCCTGTGTAACCCCAACTCTCAGAAGCTAATGATGGGCTAATGGAAAAATGAGAGGAAAGAGTTTTTAGGACCTAGATCCCCTCGGTCAACTTCATCATCTCCCTCTCATCCATCCCAGCATTCACTCCTGCATTAAACTTACAGATTCTTGTTCCTTACTATCTCTTAAATATTTCTGCTTCCTGATAGGCTCATCTCTCCACCTTGGCCGAGACCCTCACCACTTGTTCAGTACCACTTTAGAGCCTGACTTCCCTGAACCTGGACCACGTACCTTCACACCCATACCCTGACTCTGCCCTCAATTTGATTTTGCCGAAATATAATGCCTCAGTGGCTTCCTCTAGCTTTCAGGATAAACTTCAAACTACTTAATCCATAAGCCCTTTCCAATTTGACTCCTACTTTCTTCTCTAGCTTCTTCCTCTCCCTGCCCCTCCCTCTGAAGGCACTGTGCTGTTTCACACATCTGTTCCTCTCCACATGTCACACTCTCTACTTCAAATCCCCTTCCTCTGTCCTTCATCTAGTCAACTCCTGCTTGTTCTTCAAACATCTATCTCCTCCAGGAAGCCTTCTTTACTCTTTAGACTCCAATAGTAGCTTTTATTTATTGAGGAAAATTTGCATACAATGAAATGCACACATCTCAAGTATTAATTCAAGGAGTTTTAATAAATATATACACAGCCATGTAACCACTACCTCAATAAAAATATAGAAAAATGTTTGTGCTCCTTCCCAGTTGATCCTCACCCCCACCATTCATAAACACCCACCCCACCCTCCTAATTTCTACCACCACTGATTAGTTTTGCCTATTCTTGAACTTCATATAAATGGAATCATGGAATCACACTCTTTTGTGTCTGTTTTCTTTTGCTTAATATAGTGTTATTGCAATTCATCCATGTAGTATGTTACAGTAGTTCATTCTCTTTTTTAAAATTGCCGAGTAGAATTCCATTGCATGAACATATTACAGTTTGGTTAAACATTAACTGCCCTATTGATGGGCATTTGAACTGCTTTGTTTTTTGGCTATTACGAATAAAGCTGTTATGAACACTGCTAGCATTTTTTACACATCCATGCTTTGCTCTTGATCTTAAGAGAAGAGTTTAATATCTCACTGTTTGGACGAACGGAGGCAAGATGGTGCACTTCCGGGTTCTTCTTCACCACCAACTCTTACCGCGCGCGCCAAAATGCAGCCGGCGCCCGGGAAGGTGCAGACCAACTGGGCATGCGCCAGGTGACGTCAATCCGAAGAGACCAAGATTTACCTGGTCGCACCTGCGGAACGCCCCTGACACGCCCATGCCCCACCTATTGCCCTCCCACTCCTAGAAAAGCTGCTCTCCGCCATTGAGCCACGCGGCCTTCTCACAGCCCTGGCGGCCTTCTCACAGCCCTGCGGCCTTCTTGCAGCCCCAGTCCTGTCGGGATGTCGGGACTGTGGGAAGTCCGTCCGAGAGCCCCACCGCGGGGGGACTCTGCCGGCCTCCTTTGCCGGAGGCCGACAGACTTCTCCCGCACACCTTAGGTTACCAAAATAAATGTGCAGTTTTGCTGTTACACTTGCCTACCCACTGGTTCTTTTGCGCCCGCTCGGCTGGTCTTAGAAAAACAAGACACTCACCATTCAGTTTAATGTTAGCAGTAGGCTTTTAAAAATTGTCTTTTATCAGAATGAGGAAATTTTCTCCTTAGTTTGCAGAATTTTTTTTGTTTTTAAATGATGAAGAGATGCTAAATATTTTCAAAAGTTCTTTTGCAATCCCAGCACTTTGGGAGGCCGAGACGGGTGGATCACGAGGTCAGGAGATCGAGACCATCCTGTCTAACACCGTGAAACCCCGTCTCTACTAAAAAATACAAAAAACTAGCTGGGCGAGGTGGCGGGCGCCTGTGGTCCCAGCTACTCAGGAGGCTGAGGCAGGAGAATGGCGTAAACCCGGGAGGCAGAGCTTGTAGTGAGTTGAGATCCGGCCACTGCACTCCAGCCTGGGCAATAGAGCGAGACTCCGTCTCAAATAATAATAATAATAATTTGTTTTATTATTTGATTTTGGATGTTAAACAATCTTTGCATTCTTTACGTGAATCATGGTCATGATTAGTACAATTTTACATATTGCTGGATAAAACTTGTCCATTTAAAAGTATTTTTTGCTTCTATGTTTATGAAGTATATTGGTCTCTGATTTTCTTTTCTCAAAAGATTTACATAGGTTTTGGTATTCTGCTGACCTCATAAATAAATAAAATAAATAAAATAAATTTGGAAGTATTCCCCCATCCTTTGTTTTCTAGAAGAATTTTTGTAACCTTGATATCATTTCTTTAATAAATGATCAATATAATTCACTAGGGAAGCCCTGGGCTGAGAGTGTTCCTGTGAGACTGTTTTTATTATTATTATGAACTCCATTTATTTAATAGATATAGAGCTCTTCATGTGTTCTATTTCTTCTTGTGTCAGTTTTAGTAAATTTATCTTTCAAATAATTTGTCCATTTTATCTACTTAAAATGTAAACAAATTTTAAAAATTATTTTTAAAATTATAAAATTAATTTTATAATTGGTTATCCAAACCTTGTTTTTTGTCAGTCTTGCTTAGGATTTGTCCTTTTATTTTATTTTATTTTATTTTATTTTATTTTATTTTATTTTTTGAGACAGAGTCTTCTCTGTCACCCAGGCTGGAGTTCAGTGGCGCGATCTTGGCTCATTGCAACCTCCCTCCCAGGTTCAAGAGATTCCTATGCCTCAGCCTCCTGAGTAGCTGAGATTCCAGGCACATGCCACCACATCCAGCTAAGTTTTTGAAATTTTAGTAGAGGCAGGGTTTCGCTATGTCAGTCCTGACCTCAATTGATCCGCCCTCTTTGACCTCCCAAAGTGCTGGGATTACAGGCATGAGCCACCGTGCCAGTCTGGATTTGCTGATTTTATTAATCTTTTCAAAGAACATATTTTTGACTTTTCTTGATTTTTTTCTGTTTTCGATTTCATAGATTTCTGCTCTTTTCATTATTTTCTTCATTCTACTTCAAGTTTTGCTCTTCTTTTTTTAGCTTCTTAAGATGGCTAAGTGATTTTAGACCTGTTTTTATATTACAAGTATTTAATGCTGAAAAGTCCCTCTACAAGATGGGCGGAGTGGCTCATGTTTGTAATCCCAGCACTTTGGGAGGCTGAGGCAGGCAGATCATGAGGTCAGGAGTCCAAGACCAGCCTGGCCAATATGGTGAAACCCCATCTCTACTAAGAAAAAAAAGAAAAGAAAAGCCAGGTTCACGTGCCTGTAGTCCCATCTACTCGGGAGGATGAGACAGAAGAATCACTTGAACCTGAGAGGCAGAGGTTGCAGTGAGCCAAGATCACACCACAGCACTCCAGCCTGGGCAACAGAGCAAGACTCTGTCTCAAAAAAAAAAAAAAAGTCCCTGTACACACTGATTAATTAGCTGCATCCCACAATTTTGATATGTTGTGTTTGTATTCTTACTAATTCAAAATGTTTTCTAATATCTTTTGCGATTTATTCTTTGATTCGTGGGTTATTTAGAAATCTATTTAATTTCCAAATACTTAGGACTTACCTAGCTATCTTATTATTAATGATTTCTAATTTAATTTCATTGTGGTAATAAGACACATACTTTGAGATTTTGAAATTTATTGAGTTTTATTTTAAGGCTGAGACTATGACCTGTCTTGCTGGTCATATTCTTGAATGTTCTATGTGCAATTATAAAGAATGTGTACATTGAAGTTGTTGTTAGTGTTCTGTAAATAGTAGTTAGAGTGAGTTGTTTGATAGTTGTATTAGTCCATTCCTGTGTCACTATAAAGAAATACCTGAGGCTGGGTCATTTATAAAGAAAAGAGGTTTAATTGACTTACAATTCTACAGGCTGTACAGTGCTGGCATTTGCTTCTGGTGAGGGCCTCAGGAAGCTTACAAGCATGGCGGAAGGCGAAGTGGGAGTAGGCATATCACATGGCGAGAGAGGAAGCAAGAGAGCAAGGTGAGAGGTGCAACACATTTTTAAACAACCAAATATCATGTGAACTAACTGAGCAGGAACTCATTTATCACCAAGGGGATGGTGCTAAACCATTCAGGAAGGATCTGCTTCCATGAGCCAGTCATCTCCACCAGGCCCCACCTCCAACATTGGGAACCATATTTCAACATGAGATTTGGAGGGGCAAACATCTGAACCATATCAACAGTGATATTCAAATATTCTGTATAGTTGGTGATTTTTTTTGTCTAGTTGGTCTATAGATAACTGAGGGAGGTGTGTTAAAAAGTGTCAATTATAACTGTGGATTTGGTTATTTGTTCCTTTAGTTTTTTTCAGTATTTGCTTCATGTATTTTGAGCTCTGTGTTAGATGCATACAAACTTATAATTGTAATGTATTCCTGATGAAATGATTCATTTATCATTATGAAATATTCAATGTTCATCTCTTTCACTGGTAGTACTTCTTGATTTGAAGTCTGTTTTATCTGATATTAATATTAGAACACACCTTCTAATAATGCTTTTATCACATACCTTTTTCTGTTCCTTTAAACCTACCTGTGATTTTACATTTAAAGTGTGTCTCTTGTAGAAAGCATATAGCTGTGTTTTGTATTTTTACAAAGTCTGTTTCTGCTTTTTAATAGTGTTTAGTCCATTTTCATTTAATATAAGTAGTTATATGGTTGGATTGAAGTCTATCATTTTCCTGTGTGTTTTCTCTTTATCCCATCTGCTTTTTCTTCTTGTGTTTCTTCTTTCCAGCCTTCTTTGGGTTAATTAAATATCTTTATTGTTATATTTTAATTTTCCTCATATTTAAGTATTCCCTCCGTTTGTTTGTTTGTTTGGTTTGTTTGTTTGTTGAGACGGAGTCTTGCTCTATCATCCAGGCTGGAGTGCAGTGGCACGATCCCATCTCACTGCAACCTCCGCCTCCTGGGTTCAAGAGATTCTCTTGCCTCAGCCTCCTGAGTAGCTGGGATTAAAGGCTCCCACCACCATGCCCAGCTAATTTTTGTACTTTTAGTAGAGACGGGGTTTCACCATGTTGGCCAGGCTGCTCTTGAACTCCTGACCTCAAGCGATCCACCTGCCTCAGCCTCCCATAGTGCTGGGATTATAGGTGTGAGCCACCATGCCCATCCTGGTATTCCTTTTTTAATCCTTTTGAGCTACTACTAGGATTATGATATAAATTTTTAATTCATCATAGTCTGTGTAATTTGTACCACTTCATGTTAAATTTAAGAATCCTAAACAATGTAATTTAATTTACCACTACTCTATCTTGTGTGCTGTTGTTATAGCTCTTTTATAATCGCCACAAGAAGATGTTATAATTTTAATTTTTGGCATTAAACAGTTACTTATCTTTGAAGGAAATTAAGAGAAGAAAAATGATGGCGTTTAATGTTTACCCATATATCTACTTTTTCTAGTAGTCTTTATTTTTTCCTGTATTTCTGAATTTCTTCTGAGATCAGATACCACTGGGCATGTTCAGGGTGATATGGCCATAGACAAATTTCTATCTGCTATTATTTCCTTTAGTTTGAAGAACTTCCTTTAATAGTTTTTGTATGAAATCTATTTGCTTTTAAAACTTGTTTTGAAAATACATGTATTTTGCCAAATTTTTGAAGGATATTTTTACTGAGTATAGAATTTGGGGTTTAGTTTCTTTAAGGAATGCTAAGGATGTTTTTTCATTGTCACGTTTTCAAATTTTTTATTAATATCTCCTCAAATTTGTTTTATCAATTTTTTCATTTTCTTCTGTCTTTGTTTCTGATGAGAAGTCAGATATCATTCTTGTCATCTTTTTCCTATAAATAATGCATCTTTTTTTTCTCTTCTGGATGCTTTAAATTTTTTTCCCTTTCCCATTGGTTTTACCAGTTTAACTGTGGTAGGCATCGTCTTCTTTGCAATTACGCTGCTTGAGATCCTCTAAGGTCCTTAGTGCTACACATTAATGTTTTTTACCCAGTTTGGAAAATTTTTGGCCACCATTTTTATAGATTTTTTTCTGCTTCATTATCTCCCTTGTTTCCCTCTGGGACTCCAATTTCACATTTTAGACCAACTGATATTATTCTATGTCCCTAAGGTTCTAACCACTCTTCAACTTTCATTCTCTGTGTTCTTCAAATGGGAATGTTCAAATATATGCGTACAAGTCCACTGACCCTTTATTCTGCTATATTCAACCAATTAAGTCCATCCAGTGGTTTTTTTCACTTCTGATATTATACTCCTTGGTTTTATATTACCACTGCTTTTATAATTTCTGTGTCTCCTAAGACTCTCATCTATTCACTCACTATAACCATTTTTCCTTTAAGCTCTTGAGCACATTTATAATAGTTGCTTTAAAGTTACTATCTTCCAATGCTAATCTTTGGATTATCCTGGGGTATGTTTCTCTTAAGAGATTTCTATACTCATATTTTCCTATTTCTTTGTGTGCCTATTATTTTTTGTATACTGATATTATGCATGATACATTATAGAGACTACAATCTGTTATCTTTCTCTAGAGATGATGCTATTTGTTGTAGTAGGCATTTAAATTACTGGCTCATCACTTGAATTTGTGGAGGCATGATTTCACATTTTTGTTAGAATATGTTTGTTTTTGTTTTGCTTTTAGTCTTAGGATTAATTCCTATATCTTGACTGCTAAGGACTAGCCTCTGTGGGGTTTCGATGGAAAGCCCAAGGTGTTTACCAAGTCTCTCTGACTTAATGGGAACTATATGCCAACTCTATCTACACTGAAGTGAACCCCAGCTGAAATTTCTGCTGAACCTTTCAGATAGTGCAGTCCATTGGGCTCCGAAGTCTCTCCTGTTCATGCACAGTTCAGGAACTGTTCAAGGATTTGAAGCAGTTTATGGGCAGGTTTGGAAGCTCCCTACTCCAATTTTCTCCCTCAATTCCCAGCTACTCTGCCACCCCAAACTGTGTTCTCTGATCCCACATATCAATACACTGAAGGCTTCTGCTTGAGTTCTGGTTTCCCTGCATCTCATGGATTGGAGAGAGCCCTCAAGGCAAAAGTCATGTAAATGTAGCTCTCAATCATTATGATTTTCTTCTTTCAGTAGTCAAACTCTCTTCACTTTTTCCCTGCTTTTCACTGTTTTTGGTGAAATAGTGGCTTTTCATATTTTATTTGAGGCTTATCGTTGTTATCTGTGGGATAGTTGGTCTAAACTACATAACCATTACCAGAATCAGAGCTTTCCCATAGTATTTCTTTTAGAGATAGTTCTCACTATGTTGCCCAGGCTGAATTTGAACTCCTGGGCTCAAGCAATCCTCCAGTCTTAGCCTCCTGAGTACCTGGGACTACAGGCATCCACCACCGCACCTAGGTACCCATAGTAGCGAACATTCACCTATCACAGAATGTGCCACACTTTGCTATAATTATGAATTTTAATTGTATGTCTCCCCCACTAGACTCTAAACGCTTTCCAGCAAGATCTATTTTCTGCAGTAGATTCCAGACCAGAAAAAATAGAGGACATTACACCAAATTCTGCATGTTTTAATATGGTACCAATCTGTGCTTGACAAAGTGATGTTTTCTGATTGTCAAAGGAACATAAACAGTACAAACAACTGTGGTATCTCAGACTGTTTTACTCAGTGTGACTCTTCTACATGATTAGGGACTTTTCTGACGTTTTCATGGTGATGTAGCCTCACTACAAAGCATGTTTTCAGGGAGTAGACTCAATATCTGGCTCTGTAACCTGCAAGAGGCCAGCCTACTGCTGCTAAGACCTAATCCTCTAAGTTGACTGGTAGGCTTCATAAACTGACCGGGCTCATTTTACAATGAGTGGGAAGGGGATTCCACATTCTTGTTTTCTACAGTTGGTTAGCCAGAGAGGATACTCCTAGAAGGGGTTTACACCTTAATTTCATTTAACTAGGGGTTTGATGAGGATCTGAATAGCATCATTCTTTTATAAAAGTTGTGTGGAAGATAATTTAAAGTGTGGAATTGAGGAGTCTATGAATTCAGCACTCTTCAATTGTAAGTGACAGAAATACAATTGAAACTGGCTTAAATATAAAAGGGGATTTTTGGGGGCTCACATAATTAGGTTAGTGGTGAACCTTCAGGCACAATCTATCTCCCTTTCTCTTACTCGGCTTTTGTCTGGACCCAGAAAGCATTCCCCAAAGAATGATAAAGATGGCCACTGGTACGCTAGCCCAAATCTCATCAGCTTAGCAACCCCAGTAAGAAAAGAATATGTCTTTCTCTAAATAATTACAAGAAATGGCACAGAAAGTCTTCCCATTGCTCTACCTTGTGTTATGTACTCACACCTGGAGCTGAGGATGAAGTGAGACCAACCCCAGTTGACCACATAGACTGATAGTTCAGCTATGAGGGATATGCAAAGAAAAAGAGGGGTTTTGATAATGGAAGAAGGAGGATAGACGATAGGCAGACAAAAACAAAGGGTTTTGGTTTTTTGTTGCTTTTCAACAGAGAAAAAGAAGTTACAACATTAAATGTAGAAGCAACAGAGGCTAGACTAGAAGTGAGCAGAAGCAAGAGATAAAAGACACTAAATAACGCGGAAATAGTTAAAACACTGAGACTATATTGAGAAAACCTATATTACACAGAAAATAATGATAAACTTTTGGAAGAAGGAAGTATGATCAAAGGCAGCTGTAAAAGAAGATTTAATTTATGTGTTTAATTAAAATGCTGCAACCTCTAATCTTTCTTCTGTGGCAAACACTAGGAACATTTTTTAAAATGAATTCTTCATTTATTAAGAAATTATGTATTAAAATACAATTCAATGAGGCCAAAGTTGTGGAAAGGACATTCTCACCTGGGCTATTTGTTATGAGAGAAATTCCCAAAGTGGGATGAGGTGAGAATTCAGCACAAGCTATTGTCACTACAGGCAAAATAAGTCTGAAAACCAGCTTCTACATTGTTGAATGTATAAACACTTTATAAGACATTTTCCCATGCCTTATTCCATTTTATCTTTGTGAACATTCTATGATCTTAGAGAGGCTGAACTATTACAGCTATTTCACAAATGAGGAAATCTGCAGCATGTTTCCGGCTTCTTCACAAATGAAGGATAAAGCGTAACAATTTCCCGATTAAAGTACTAAAGAGAACCCCAACTAGATTAAGGTCACTTTACCAAGAGCCAGTGACCAGGCATTCTGCCAGTTTCAGCAACCTGCGAGCTCCCTTCTCTGCTGTTTCTGTGTGAGCAGGTCCACCCCAAGAGGTATATCACAGCATGTTTCAAACAGTCCTGTTCTTCTTCACACTAAGTTCTGTGGGTCCTAAGTTCTGTGGGTCCAAGAAGAAATGATTTTCCTGGCCCTGAGGCTCCTTTTAGAACTGATTTAGGTAGTGGAAATCTTCATAAACTCCAGGACAGAAAAAGTTGAGGATTTTTTAAGAATTTATATTGTTTGCTTTTCGCCAGGTACGGGGTGACAAGGTCCTGATGTTTTTAGAACTGGGTGTCTGTACGTATTTATGTTGTTTCAATAGGTGGCAGCATGTCCTCTTCTTTACCTAGTGACAGCTTCTGTTGTTGGGAAATGAAAAAGTGACAATAAGAGAGGCAAATAGGAAATGTTCCCTGTGACACACTATACATATATTGCTCATGGTCATAACTTAAGTCATTTAACAGATTTTGATCCATCAGTAATAACTTTAGAACAAAAGTTGCAACATGGCACTTCTACTTCAAACTATAATGCCACCACTTAGGTCTCTCCTCACTGGGGACTCAATATATTGGAAAAGTTTTGGGAAAGCAATGTGAAGCGTTTTCCCACATGCTATTTTGTCAATGATTCTGTTTCCATCTTGGCCGCACCCTTTCCTTGTCTACCTTCTTTAGTGTGAGCAGCTCCAAACTCTCTTCTCCCTTCAGGATGGATTTTGTTAATCAGCAGGTGTAAATCTTTTAATTCTATTCGCAATGGAGTTTCTCCCAAAGGGACCCTCCAAGAAATGTTTGGTTCTCACTGGGTCAAACAAGAAAGGGAGAGGCATACTAGAAGCTTAGAAACTGTCAACTCCCCTATGTTCCAATAATATCGAAAGGGGTTAGCCAGCCTGCTTTAGGCAGACAGTAAGGGAAGGGTCCCCTAGAATCTCTGACCCGTCCTACAAGTGTTTATACCAGATGTTTTGTGCAGATAAGGGAGCTTGCCTAAACGTGCCCGCAGTGGAAAAGTCCCTTCCTTAACACAAGTACAGTAAGGGAAACAAATCAATACGGAACGGCTCAATTTAAGGGCCCAAATGCACACTGAAAGGATGGGCTAGAGCCTCCAGGAATTCATGCCTTAAGCTGGGGTGTTTAACTGTGAAGGAGGCAACCGGCTCTCAGGACCCCTCTCTTTGCTGAGAGTTTTCCTTTTGCTTAGTAAATCCTACTCTGCTCACTCTCTTGGCTCGTTGTACCTAATTTTTCCTGGTTGTGAGAAAAGAAATGAGACCTAGCTGAGCTAAGGAGCAAAAATCCTGCATTAATATAAATAATCCCTATCTGGGAGAATTTATTCAGTTTGTGGCATGGAAGTGATGGCTGCCCTGGGGTAGAGGTTGGTTGGTCAGGAGGAAGTAGCAGGTCCTCTTGGTATGTAGGATTTAGGGTGCACATCAGTAGGGTCATATTCTCTCACTTGAGCACTCACACTTCATGCTGCAAGTATATTCATCTCCATAAACTGTACTCCTTTAGGTTAAATGGGCTTAAAGACAAATTGTGACCAAAAAAAGAAATAATCTATATAAAATATATAATAAATATATGTAATTACACATAATTTTACATGAACAAATATATCCTAACTTTCCTGAAACTCCATTATGACAATATAATTAATCTTTACCTTAAACCCTCTTATTTTAGAAATAAACTTTTTAAAGAAAAAAAAGCACTCCGCCTGCGCAGATCTCCTTGGATTCTTTTTATCAGCTCTGTATGCCCATCCCCCAATCTTCTGCATGCTTTGATACCAGCTTGTGTTTGGGACACTCAGTGAAGGACTGCCTTCACTTTAGTATGCAATTGGTGTGCACTGGAGCAGCCTCATTGGAATTCTGAAGCTTGGTGAGTGGCTAGTGTGGGAGGACAAAAAGCCCAGCCCCTATGCCTCCAAGCACAGCTGACAACTCCGCAGGGTAATTTATGCTCTGAGGATCCCACAGGATCAGGCTGAATCTGGGGAGTCACCTAAAAAATCACGCCCTGGCTTGGCTTTCCCCTTCCCTATCCTGCTTTTCTCACTCAGTTACTGATTTATCTGGGAGTGTCTCCTTCATAAATCACAGGCACCCGAATCCTTGACTCACCATCTACTTACCTATGATATGTGAGGAAGCTGACCTAGGACACTTATTGTTCTCTCTCTCTCTCTCAGGTTATTATTTTTCTTTTGTAAATTATTTTAGGGGAAATTACTTGAATTACGATTATAAGGAGCCAGATGTGGTAGCTTACGCCTGTAATCCCAGCACTTGGGAGGCTGAGGTGGGCAGATCAGTTGAGCCCAGCAGTTCAAGACCGTACTGGGCAACATGGTGAAACCCCATCTCTACTGAAAATACAAAAATTAGCTCCACATGGTGGCACTCGCCTGTAGTCCCAGCTTCTTGGGAGACCGAGACAGGAGAATCACTTGAACTCGAGAGGTGTAGGTTGCAGTGAGCTGAGATCACATCATTGTACTCCAGCCTAGGTGATGGAGCAAGACCATGTCTCAAGAAAAAAAAAAAAAGATTATAGGGGAAAAACACGTATACATATACACACACAAAAACACAAAAAAACCCTTTCCTCCGCAAATTGACCACTTCTCAGCTATCTCTCACCAGGAAGATGGTGACATGATCAGAGCTAGTTTTAAAAGAATCTTAAAGTTAGTCTTGTTGACTGAAGTACCACAACCTAGAATCCTGTGGCAACTACTGGGTTTTTACTCACTGTCTTCCCGGTTATCACCTAGCCAATTGTTTTCCCTCTCCATAGCCTTTTCCAACTTCTGCTGTGTGTCATTTATCATATAGAACTTTAAAAAAAACACTTTTCCATCATTTATTTTCAATTTTTTATTGAATTATAACATACATAGAGAAAAAATGGTATTAATCATAAGTATACAACTCAACAAATACCATCTTCTAGATCAAGAAATACATTACTAGTACCCCAGAAGCACCCATTTATACTCTCTCTCAACTTATTGCTGTGTTCAATTCTATTGTATGATTGTTCCACAATATTTCATTTTGAGAGAAAGTAGAAATTAACTCCTTTAGAGACTCATAAATGAACATATAGATGCTTCAAATTTTCTATTTTTGTAAAGGGGGAGGGGATATAATATGGAAGAGTGTTAGTTGTATGATTGGAAAACATCAAGATATTTTATTTATCAGAAGAATTCTAGACAATATAAACCCAGAAGCTTTCTTTAGAAAAATATTTTTGCTAGAATTTTAATGATAAGTGGAAGAATGTTTCCATTTTTATCTTTGAAGCTTCATATTGCTGAAGACCAGGTTCAAAAATAAAGAGGAGGTGTGGTTACATCTGATAAGAGAATAGGGGAATATTTTCAGAAGATACAAGATAGAGAATAGGAAGAAGTTATAAGGGAAAAAATCAATAGCACACAAATTGCATAATAAATAGAAGGCAAACTGTGTGTTAGGAATGAAAACCCTGTGAGAGACCTTCATTGCAGAACCCACCAATTCTTTCTACAAATATTTAATGAGTTTTTTCAATGTTCAGGACATTGTTCTAATAGCCAGATATACAGCAGTGAATAAAAAAGACAAAAATTCCTGTCCACATGAAACTTATATTCTAGTGGAGGACAGAGACTATAAACACATAAATGTTTAAAATATATGTGTCCAGGGTGGTAAGTGCTATGAAGAAAAATAAAGCAGAGGTGTTTGGGCAATTTAAAGTAGGGTGGTAGTGAGGCAAGACCTAGTAGAGAAGATGACATTTGAGTAAAGTCGTAAAGGAGGTGAGGGAATGGGATACATGGACATTTGGCAGGAGAGCATCCAAACAGAGGGAATAAAAAGTGCAAATGCCTTAGGAGAGAATGTTCCTGGAATGCTGGAGAACAGAAAGAATGCCAGTGTGGCTAGAGTTGAGTAAAAAGAGTGAAAACAAGGTTAGAGAGGCTGGAGGTGGAAGACATGTGAACAAGTAGTCCTTGTAGGACCCGGGTTTTACTCTGAATTATATGGGAAGTGTTGGAAGATTTTGAGCTGAGAAGTGGCATACTCTCATTGGTTTTTAGAGGGACCATTCAAATTGTTTTGTTGCAGATAGATTTTGGTGAGGGGCAAGGACAAAAGCAGGAAAACTATTTGGGAAGGTGACCTGGTTTGAATCTGTGTCCCCGCCAAATATGTTGCATTTTAATCCCCATTTGGGAGTGGGGCCTGGTGGGAGGTGACTGGATCATGGGGGCAGAGTTCTAATGAATGATTTAGCATCATCCACCCTTGGTACTGTGCTAGAGTTCTCACAAGATCTGGTTGTTTGAAAGTGCGTAGCACGTCCCTCTGCCCCCTCCTCCTGCTCCAGCCATGTGAAGATGCCTGCTTTGGCTTTGCCTTCCACGAGTAAAAGCTCCCTGAAGCCTCCCCAGAAGCAAATGCAGCCATGCTTGTACAGCCTATGGAGCCGTGAGCCAATAAACCTCTTTTCTTATAAATTACCCAGTCTCGGGCATTTCTTTAAAGCAATGTGAGAACAGACTAATACAGAAGATATTACAATCATCTGAGTGAGAGATTATGGTGGCACCAACAAAGTAGAAACTGGAGGTGGTGAGAGTGGATTTTAGAGATATTTTGAAAAGAGAATTGACTGGCTTTGGTGAGAATTAGATTCAGCATGTAAGAGGGAGTTGTCAAGAAAGACATCAATGAATAAATCATGTGTTTTGTGTTTAGTTCAATTTAATTTTGAAAGCGTTTGTTTTCTACTGTGTGTTATTTACTGTGTATGAGGCACTGTGCTTGCCTCATATACAGTAATTTCTCTTTCCGTTTCTCTGGAAAGAGACACTGACATAAAATCAATAAATCTGCATTTACTATATTAAGTCTAATAATCAAAGTATGCTCAAGTTCTTAAAGTGGGAAGGGGTCAACACTGTCACAGAAATACAGTAAGATGGTGATGGAAATCCTTTGAGAAGAATGATGACTAAGTTGAATATTGATGGACACCTGAGTGTTTTCATTTTCAGGTTATACATATATTTTTTCTTTCTTTTTTAAAATTTTACTTTAAGTTCCAGGATACATATGCAGAGCGTGCAGTTTTGTTACATAGGTATATGTGTGCCATGGTAGTTTGCTGCACCTATTGACCCATCCTCTAAGTTCCCTCCCCTTAGCCCCCACCCACCAACAGACGCTGGTGTATGTTGTTCCCCTCCCTGTGCTCGTGTGTTTTCAATGTTCAACTCCCACTTATGGGTGAGAACATGCAGTGTTTGGTTTTCTGTTTCTGTATTAGTTTGCTGAGGATGATGGCTTCCAGCTTCATCTATGTCCCTACAAAGGACATAATCTCATTTCTTTTTATAGCTGCATAGTATTCCATGGTGTATATGCACCACATTTTCTCTATCCAGTCTATAATTGATGGGCATTTGGGTTGGTTCCATGACTTTGCTATTGTAAATAGCACTGCAATAAACATATGCGTGCATGTGTTTTTGTAGTAGAATTGTATTCCTTTGGGTGTATACCCGGTAATGGGATTGCTGGGTCAAACCTGAGTGTTTTCTAAGCATTAAAAGGGGATGGAGGAATAATGTTCTATGGAGAGGTCACTGCCAGTGCAAAGTTACAGAGGAATGAAACAACATAGTGTGTCTAGGGAACTAGAAGCGATTGGATTGGCTGGAATGTGAAGTCCAAGGTGAAGAGAAGCTGGAAGCTGAGTGCAGCATAAGAAAAAGGTCTTACATGCCCCGCCTCAGGCCTGGGCTTTGTTCTAGAGGAGAGCTAGTGAAAGATTTTAAATAAGGGAAAGTTGTAATCATGCTTACATTTTACCAAATATCACTCCAGCGGCCATGTGGAGGTGGATTGGAGAGAGTAGATGAAATGCCAGAAATCCAGTTGGAAGGTATTTTAACTATTGCAACAAGAGCTGAGAGCCTGAATTAAGGTGATGGCAGAGGTAGTAGAAAAGAAATGATGAATTTAAAAGATAGAAATAACAAGGCCCAGTTAGTGATCATGGTTATAGTGAGTAAAGGAGAAGACAGAGTCTGGGAGACTAGGACGATATAGTCCCCTCAATTAAGTTTAGGGAACTCTTGAAAAGGAGAAGGTCATGGAAGTGAGGAAAAGTGAAGAGATCAATTTTAGCATGTTGAGATGAAGATCCTGGGAAATAAAGAGAACATCTCCAGGGAGCAGTTGGATATATGACCCTGGGAATTAGTAGAGAGGTCTAGCCTTTAGCTATAGATTTAGGGGTCAACAGCATAGAGGGGGTATTTAAAAGAACAGGAGCACATTTGACTATCGAGGAGGAAGGCTTAAAGTGAAAAGATGACCAGAAACAGAATCCTCAGGAGCATCAACTTCTAAGGAGAGGACACAGGAAGGGAAATCAACAACTGACACTGCGTCAGAGAGTAAGACCTCAGCCAGACCAAAAGGGGCCTTCAAAGTCATAAGGAAAAGGGAGGGGGTGGGGGGTGGTTGAGAATAGCAAAAACCATGATAAGATCAAGTAAGCTAAGGGCTTAGATACATTGTGAATTGGTTATTAGGAGGTCATTGCTGACCAGAGACAGGGCAATTCCAATGATAGAGTGAAAAGGTGTGAGATGGGTACAAATCAGATTATAGTGGTCTGATTAGTAGATAGGAGGTGAGAGAGTGTCAAGACACTTGTACAGACTATTCTTTCAATGAGCTTGACTGTGAATATGAAAATTCCCTTCCTGCACACAGGTGAGGCTATGCCAGGCTGACTGGGGACTGGAGTAGATGGAGGGGTCTCTTATCCAAAGCTGTGGCAGATGTTGAAAGCAGGTGAATATTCAGAGCTGAATGTGAAGTGGGAAACTGACTCCAGAATGCCAGGAAGTGGAGTTTGAAAGGATCTCCAAAAGTGAGGGGCTGGAGCCAATGTCTGAAGCTGGATTCGGGCACCAAGGATAAGAAAGCCAGCTAGAATGTTTGCAGCTAGAATGTTTGCAGGCAAGAAGAGTGAGGAGGGCAGGGGATGGTGTGTGGTGCTTGGCCTGTAGTTCAAAGGACTGATCAGGGATGCTGGTTCTGTGAGGGAGGGAGGAAAACTAATAAATTGAGAGAATGGCTAGGAGTTAGGGCCTAGTTTCAGAGTCTCAGGACAGACACAGTAGAAGTAGGGCAGTTTGAGAGCTAAAAAAACTAGCAGCTGATTGTTTTATATTTACATATATAAATCTTTACATAGATTTCTGAGAAAAAGGGGTCCCAGGTGATAAAGTCTGGGACATAGTCATGGCAGTAGACCACAGGATGGAGTTAAAAGATACAGGTGCTCAGAACTGAGGAGGCTAAGGTTCTGAGATGCTGCAGTGCTGGTGGAATTTTCCCCATGGGCGCTGAAGTCACCTAGATGATGGCAGACGTTGGATTTGAAAGAAAGAACATCCTCAGTCCCCAATGAACATGGAGGAGTGGCCAAAAAATGACAATCATTAGTAAGAAGAGGACAGAAAAAGCTAGATAGGATAAACTTGAATGCAGGAGAGAATTTTGTGCAAGAGTATAGGTGCAGTGGTGGCAGTGGGCATTGGGAAGTGTCTCTAACTCCTCCTGAATGTGCCATACATTAGGGAGGGCTGCAAAGGAGGTGATATCCTTGAGGCAGAGACAGGATCCATTTCAGTGAGAACAGGTCAGAAGAGAAGATCATCTTTACCATGTACATGTAAAAACTATATGCTCCCAGAGACTAAGGATAATGTTTTATTTTCAGTCAAGACTATTGAATTAAGGGTTTCCAGGGAATCACAAAAGACGGTTGTTCTGAGCGAGTAGTATTTAATATGATCAGGTCTTAAATAAGAAGCCATAAACGTGAACATTTAAAATCAAATATATAATAAATAATTATTAAGTTATAAACTACATAGTTCATATTAGCTAAATTCTCAGATGCATATGTAAATACAACAGAGCAATAATATAGAATAATAATGCTACAATTTTATATAAGTGTCCCAAGAAGACACTTTGAACTAAAATAATAAAGATCATAATTAATTTTCCCTGAACTCTCATGACCTATAGTAATGTTTCCTTCTCTCCCTTCCTTCCTTCCTTCCTTTTTTATCTTGGAACATGTCCCTTGCTCCTGCAGTGAGTGTTGCTACAAATGTTACTGAAATAATATTGAGCAACTGAATATCAGACTCAGTAGAAAATTTTACTCAGAAGTATGATCAGATGTTCCTGTAAGAATACCCGGAACTTTAGAGATTCATAGACATTTAAAGCTTTAAAAAAAAAAAAAAAAGAAAGAATAGACGTTAGAGATGGAGTCCAGCACTCTTATTTTACAGATAAGGAAATGAAAACCCAAACAGTTTAAACAGTGACCACAATTTCGTAGTCAACAAAATTTCAGGTCTCCTGTATTACTGTCCGTAGGTGAACAGTTATATTTATGAGTTATCTTTATATTCCTTTTAAGAACTGACAGTCTTGAACATAGAACAGTGAAGATGGAGCTGTTCAAGTCTCACTGCTTCATCTTGTTTATTCCAATGCATTGCCTTTCCTGGAGTGCTGGTGGGTTTAACTCTGGTTAAACACCAGAGTTTATCTGGGTGTTTAAACTCTGTTTAATGAAGGCTGTTAGCCAAACCCTCACTAAATTATTTTTACTTTTAAGATAGAGACCCTGATCGAAATAATTGGAACAGAAAATTTTAACAATAAACATGCCAAAAGAAATACATTATTTTAAATATAAAATACAGTATCAAAGGAGTTAATAGCTATAAATTCAGAAACAAGAAATACAGATTCCATCTTTCTCACTATCTTTGTGCCTGTTTCCACCTTTTATCACAACAACCCGGGCTGGCGTATTTGAAACTGAGGCACATTTTAGATATATATTATCATCATCAGGCACATAATTCCTTTGTAATACGTATTCTAAAATGTTAAAACGGAGTACCTTGTTTCTGATAAAATGTTTTTTTTTTCTTTTTTCTGAGTCTACTTGCTGATGATAAAACATTTCATTGAGATTTAATTAAATAATTCTCAATATATCTTTTAGAACTGTAGGTTAAGTCTGTATTTGTTTTAAGCACATAATTTTTCTTCTCAGAGCATAAAGCATTTCTCTTCCCACCTCCTCTTGTACACTCACAACTATTTTAACAATAAGAGATTCTCAAATAGCTTATACCATTCTAGCGAACATTTTATTTTTCTAGAGTTTTTAACTTCATGTTTAAACAGGCTGTGCTGGAGTTGATATGAAATGGCAGCTAGAGTAGGTTGCTTGCTTTTACCACCCATGTTTGAAAGATTGGAATGCTTATGCGAAAGTCTGTTTCCAACTTGGAGAGGAGCCCTGGCCTCTTGGTTTGTCTCCTGATTTTTAAATCATATAGGTTATTGACTTTGTCTTATCCAAAGTATAGTAACTATAAGTGTCCAAAATGTTAAACATGTTTTAAAATTTTGTCAAAGCAGAAGTTTCATTTTAAAAAGAAGGAAGAAAAGAAGGAAGAAAGAAGGAGACAAATATTTGGAGTTATTAGCTCGCTCATAATATGATCATTATAACAGTTTGAGAAGAGAGCTACAATACTTTTAAAACTATGTTTTGTTCCAGAAGACAACCTGGTATATGTCCCTCTATAGGTTTAAATTGCCATTTCCACACGCTTAAAATGTTAGCTTATAAGGGGACTGAGGACTGGAGGAAGGTAATATTAAATCCACTTCTTAATACTCTATTGCCACTGACTAAGAGTCTATTCCATAAATACATTCATATCTATAGTATTTAAATATTTTTATAAACCCCAATAAAGAAGTAAGACTTTTATAGCCATCTGGTATCCCCCAATGCATAAATAAAGTACGTATTTATATGTTAGACATTCTGAGATTTAAAAAAATATTCAGATATAAGTTTTTAAACATTCAGTTTTCATTTCCTTAAAAGAATAAAAATGTCAGCTTTTCATTTTGCTTTTATATGTTTTGCTTCTATGCTTCTATATTTTCAGCTGGAATGAAGGTATATATGTTTTAAGTTATGATCATAATAGACCTCATTCTGGTAGTAATCAAGCTCAAGGTTAATATAAAATCAATAAATGTCAAAACTATATTTTTGATTAAAAATTTTAACCTTCTCCTTCAACCAAGAAATGTCAAAGTTGAGCAGTGAAATAAAGTAAAAACTTCAGAAGTCATAGAAATCAATAACATAGGAAATCAGACTATTGTATAGTGATTATGGAGAAATAATCCTGACTTTTCACACTTACGAGTTTTTTTTCCCATCCCTAATATATTGTACTCCTCCACTTGGAATACAAAGAAATGAGTTTCGCTACTATATTAGAGTATGTAACATAGTGTCCAGCTGCAAGTTAGATCCTCAGGAATCTTCACTTCCATGTGTTCTAGAGGACAGATGCTGATGAATCATCTGTGGAAATAGTATACCATGAGTAACTAAGAAGCAAATCTGGATAGGTAAAGATAAAGCAGAAAATCAATTGAAACTTAAGGTAGATACCTTTTGGAGAAGTGATTTGAATCTTTCTAGGAATTCTTTGGGTGGTTTTTTCTCATAAGAAGCACATGAAGGGCATGTCTAGAAATCAATGAAAAAGTAACAGTCTTCTTTAAATTTTTTTTCATAATAAAATTTTTCTTGAAAAATTTTTTTATTAAAAACATAAATTATGTTCACTGAAAAAATTTGAGAAGTACATAAAACTGTTTGGAAAGTAACAATGGAAAAAGTCCTTGTAATCCCATTCCCAGAGATAGGAATCCCACTGCAATGTTTCAATGTATATTCTCTCTGTGTTTTTGGTATTTTTAATTATTATTATGCATTTACATTATTTATACCAGTTGGTGATTTGCTTTTTTTTTTTACACTTAACATATCACAGGCATTTCCTAAGTGTTAAATAGTGTTCAGAAATGTGACATGTAGTGGTTATTCTGTATTCCAACATAGAGTGGAACTATTACTATTTTTGGACCCATAGGTTGCATCTAACTTTTTTTTTTTTTTTTTTTTTTTGGACAGTCTCGCTCTGTTGCCCAGGCTGGAGTGCAGTGGCATGATCTCCACTCACTGCAACCTCCACCTCCTGGGTTCAATCAATTATCCTGCCTCAGCCTCCCAAGTAGCTGGGATTACAGGCACGCACGACTATGCCTGGCTAATAGTAGAGACACGGTTTCACCATGTTGGCCAGGCTGGCCTCAACTCCTGATCTCAGGTGATCTGCCTGCCTCAGCCTCCCAAAGTGCTGGGAATATAGGCGTAAGCCACCACACCCAGCTGTAGCTAACTTTTTACTTTTGTCTACATTACTCCAAAGAACATCTCTGTAAATAATTTTTCATATATATCTTTGCTTATTTGATATATTCCTAGAAGTAGAATTACTAAATAAAAGGGATAAAAAATTTTAAGGCTTTGATGTAGAGTTTTACCTCTTTTCACTTGGAGCATTCTTATTATTATAGGGTATTGTTTAAAATGTTTAATTGGAAAAAAACAGGATTTCCTTGTTTTAACTCACATGTATGTGATTACTAGGGAGATTGAACAGTTTTTCATATATGTATTGCTCACTTGCATTTTTTAAAAAAACTTTCTTAGTTTATGCTGTTTGTCTTTATTCCTATTTAGATACCAAACACCAAGCCATTGCGTGGTAGTTAGCATCTCAATGCCAGTGCGATGTTGTAGTGAGAGCATTTCACTAAAAGGTAGTAGATATACGGTCTAATTCTTATCATTCTGACACTGTGTATGGAACTTGGGGCTAGTGACTTAACTCCTTGGTAGATCTCACTTTCCTTATCTATGAGATGAGCATACTTAACTGGAGAGTTCTAAGTTTAGCTCCAAAGCTATCACTTAATGAGTTCCAAAAATATGTTCAGCTCCTTTCTTTCTGAGGAAAGATTTAGAGGGACATTTTTCACATGGTCACCAGGCCAAGCAATCAAAGGAAATAAGAATCATTTTGATAATGTAATTAAGATTTCATTTGAATCACATGTGGAATTTTTTGGAAGAGAAAGAACTAATTTAAAAAATTTGAGGCCAGGCGCGATGGCTCACACATGTAATCCCAGCACTTTGGGAGGCCGAGGCAGGCAGATGACTTGAGGTCAGGAGTTTGAGACCAGCCTGACCAACATGGTGAAACCCAGTCTCTACTAAAAATACAAAAATTAGCCAGGCGTGGTGGTGTGCGCCTGTGGTCCCAGATGCTCGGGAGGCTGAGGCAGGAGAATCGCTTGAACTGGGAGGCAAAAGCTGCAGTGAGCCAAGACCTTGCCACTGCATTCCAGCCTGGGTGAAAGACTGGGACTCCGTCTCAAAAAAAAAAAAAAAAATTGAGAGTAATTTATTTTATGTGTTTTCCCACTGGCTTTGATTGATCTTTGAATTACTCATGTTCTTGAGTATCTGCATTGCTCATGAGTTGGCATATACAAGAGGATCTCAGAGCTCCATAAAGCTAGGGACTGTTAAAATTCCCCAGCCAAGTAATGAGGCCTGCCTATTTCAATTCAATACAGACTCTGCTAATGTACAGGATAGTAATATGATTTAAGAGAGGAAGCAAAGTTTAAGATTTGCCCGAGTCTCCTGTAGGCTCTTTTCTTGTTAGAAAGCTAGGATCTAGCTCCTGTTAAGAAGAATACTGTGACCATATGAGAGGAAATATTCCTTAACTCCAAAATCACAATTGGATTCTCTGCCTAATGACTTCCTCACCTTGAGAAGCTATATTAACATATTCCAGCTACCAAGGACTACTAGGAAATTATAATTGGGTTTCTGAATACTTTCAAGTCTGTGGACTTAAAAGAGTGACCCTACTTCTTAAAATGCACCATGTATAGGCCAGGCGCGGTGGCTCATGCCTGTAATCCCAGCACTTTGGGGGACCGAGGTGGGCAGATCACGAGGTCAGGAGATTGAGACCATCCTGGCTAACACGGTGAAACCCTATCTCTACTAAAAATACAAAAACAAAATTAGCTGGGCGTTGTGGCGGGCACCTGTAGTCCCAGCTACTCGGGAGGCTGAGGTGGGAGGAGAATGGCGTGAAACCAGGAGGTGGAGCTTGCGGTGAGCAGAGATCACACCACTGCACTCCAGCCTGGGCGACAGAGCAAGACTCTGTCTCAAAAAAAAAAAAAAAAAAAAAAAAATGCACTACGTATAATAAGGCATAGGTAAGGAAGACACCAGCAGCTCTGGCTACAGGTGTGCATGTGTGTTTATGCAATGCAAGATATATAGTTTATAAGTACAAATAAGATAGATGACAAATGACAATCTTACTAGTCTGTGTTTCTGTCTTCTCTCTACACCTGTGGAAGGTGATTTCCTCTTCAGCTTTTTAATTGATAAACTGATTATCCCTTCATTGTTTCCTGTATTGGCTGACTTTAGTTGGGCCTTCTGAAAACAGGAAAAAGCTGACCACTCACAGTTTGTCTGAAAGATAAACAATTTGCATATATGTTAACAAATATTATTCAGAAAGTAAAAGATAGCTTTCCCAATCCTCTATTTCTGTGTCTTCTGCAATGTCGTGCATTACATCATTTCAACAGATGAGTGAAGTATGATTTCACCTCCTCCTTAATCTTTGGGATGGGAAAAAGGGATAATCCCCTGCCTCGCAGATAAGAGAGAAAGGAGCCTCACTTCTTCACAATGCTTTATTCCTGATGCTATACAGAGGACCATTTTGACATCTGGGTGGTGGACAAGACCTTTGTGTTTTGTAAGGGAGAGTTAGTTCGGTTTAGGAACACATTTGCTGAATTATGAGGCTCTAAAACTTACACTGTGACTAGTGGCAGCTTTGGGTGAATTATGTTATAGTCTGATGAAGAATATTTTTCATTTGTCTGCGGTTTCTGTAATGTATCTATCATGACATGTCTTGAGCAGCATTTTATTCTGTACAGCGCCAGGCATAGTGTCTTGCCAGTTAATGTCAACATACATTTGTGAAGTTAACAGATGAAGAAAATGAATTAAAGCCCCTCCTTTGGGGAAAGGAAATGGGTAGCTACCTCTGATAGCATATTTTACATCTAAAATTCAATATGCTTGCATAGATCACACATGACTTTTCTAAAACCCTTTTCATACTCCCAGCTCAGTTAGGGTAGGATTCTGCCTGAATCAAGCAGTTGAGGGACAGTTTGAGGCTTGCCCAGCCAATGAGAGGGAAGGTAATTTCTTAGAAGGTAAGAATAGGATCTCAGAGAATGGAGGAGTGTATAAAATAAGCATCAAACACTTATCTCTTGACTTGGAAAAATAACTAATGACTAACAAGCCAAAAGCTTAGCAATCAAACTGGAAAGGAAATGGAATTTACTGGAAGAACCAAATATATACTGACTTGTTGAAAAATGTTAATGCTGATCCAAAAGCTTATATCCAGGTTACTTGTATCCAACTTACTTTTTTCTTTCAGCAAACATGTGTATGTGATGCTATTTTCCCCCTGAAGTTGCTATATTTTCATTTCACTAATGCATATGGAAGCTACTACCTTATAACCAGAAGCCTCAATCCCTTCCAGTCCCTACAAAGGCAGGCCTATAAGTAACAATATTACCTGAATCTTCTTATGGACAATCAGCTGAACACAGCATCTGGCCTGCTTTGCATTTTCCAACCCATATGCTTACCCAATATGAATGTTGATTAATAACATGCATCTCTAAGACACAAACCTATCAGGTTTGCTTTGCATATATAGCCACAAGCTGAGAAGCAGCTTATCTGGTTTCCTTATATCAAGGCAGATTGCCTCTCATAAGGGCAAGGTGGTGTCCTTTCCATATGTTTGCCAAAATGCTTATTTAATAGAAACTATTTATAAATGTTCAATATAGCACTTTTTTTTCCTTGAAAACCACACGTTCATGTTTGTTGAAGTTTTTTCTTTTCTCTTCTTTTTGACCACAACCGGCTTAACTTACTGGAAAAAATAATATTCATATTTAAAGAGGTAAATTTTCCAGCTGAAACTGAAAATACTGACTGCTTCATCCGTGATGATCTGAAAAACCAGCATTTCTCACAGAGGCTCATTTTGCTGAGTTAACATTTACATGTGTATGCTGAAAGAAAATTAGGTTCCAAAGAAGTAGAGGGGCCCTGCCAGCCAGATGAACTCCCTTGAGATAATATTGCCAGGAATGGTCAGTACCAGTACTCAAAGCACTGAAATTGTAAAACTACAATTTCAGTTGTAAAAACAACTGCAAATCTTTTCTGAAAGCCTTTGAATGGCACCTGGACACTGACGCCTGTATTGATGGGGCTGTGCTTCCTCTCCCACCCTTCCTTGTTTACTTGTGTTAACAGACAATGGTGTTTTGTTTTCTTTTGCTCTGCAAGCAGCAGAGCTGTGTCTGGCAATATGTGGTCCAGGATAAATAACTGCTGGAATTGACTTTATATGCACATCAAAGGCCGCCTCAAAAGAGGAAAAGAAGTGGAGAGCTGTCTCCACTAAACTGCCTTAAGGATGTATTGAGGAGAGTGAAAAGATTAACCTTGATGTAGGCAGCCTCAGGTGCCCTATCACTCAGGAGTCTACAGGATGCCCAAGTCCATATTTAGCACCGTCTGGAAGCATAAACATTGCTTTCCTTTGCTATGCCTTGGTGACAACAGACTCCAAAGGCAAGGCTTTGTTTCCCTCATGCTTTAACATGTGAGAACATGAGGAGTTTTCTGCTCCTACATTAGTTTTGCAGACTAGAAGGAGTGGTAGTGAAGTCAAAAGCAAGAATTAACAAACCATTCCTCTTCAGCTGAAGAACAAGTCAAGTGCTCCTTTTGCCAGGAGTAACACTTGTCTTTGTTGTTTTGCAATTGAATTTTTGAAACTTTTTGCCTCCTTAGGGCTTTTTTTGTTTCTTTTGTAGAAACAGGATGTCTCACTATTTTGCCCAGGTTGTTCTCAAACTCTTGACCTCAAGCAATCCTCCAACCTTGGCTTCCCAAAGGGATTACAGGCATTGGGATTATAGGCAGGAGCCACATCACCCAGCTGAGGCCTATTTTTACATTTTTTTTTTTCTGCAAAGAAAGCCCTGGCCATTCCCCCTAAGGAGTCTTGCTAATTGGGCAAGGCTACCTTTGTCCTGGCTGGGTACGGTGGCTCACGCCTGTCATCCCAGCACTTTGGAGGCCAAGGCAGGTGGATCATGAGGTCAAGAGATTGAGACCATCCTGGCCAACATGGTGAAACCCTGTCTCTATTAAAAAATACAAAAATTAGCTGGGCATGGTGGCGTGCGACTACAGTCCCAGCTACTCGGGAGGCTGAGGCAGGAGAACCGCTTCAACCTGGGAGGCGGAGGTTGCAGCGAGCTGAGATAGCGCCACTGCACTCCAGCCTGGCAACAGAGCGAGACTCCGTCTAAAAAAAAAAAAATGATTACTTTTGTCCTACACACAAACTAGTTTTATATCAGGGTTTCTCAATGGTGACACCACTGACATTTGGGGCTAGATAATTCTTTGTTGTCAGGGCTGTTTTGTGCATTCTAGAATGTTTAGTACCCGCCTTCTACCTACTAGATGCCAGTAGCACCCCCATTTCTACCTCCACGTGTGACAACCAGAAATTTTTCCAGCCAATGCCAAATGTTTTCTGGGGTACAGAAATCACCACCAGTTGAGAGCCACTGGTTATATGATTAGACAGAAAGAAAAAGAGAAAAAGAAAGATGCCTGGCCAGGCCAATTAGAAATGTTAGATAATTATTATATGCATACAACATTAGATGGCTTTATTTTCATTACACCTTTTTTTAAATTTTTTTATTTTTTTGAGACTGAGTCTCGCTCTGTCGCCCAGGCTGGAGTGCAGTGGCGCGATCTCGGCTCACTGCAAGCTCCGCCTCCTGGGTTCACGCCATTCTCCTGCCTCAGCCTCCCGAGTAGCTGGGACTACAGGCACCCACCACCACGCCTGGCTAATTTTTTGTATTTTTAGTAGAGATGGGGTTTCACCGTGTTAAAATCTCTTACAGACCCTGCTTTGAAGCTAGCTTGATATAATGCTGATGTGACCTTGAACGATTTCTTTCTTCCTGAGTTTGCCTACTAGTATAGCTTAAAGATCCAAGTTACACTATTACTCACTTGTATCATAGCCAGCATTGCTTGATCAGATTATCAGATAGATATAGTATCACTGAGACAAAATCCTCTCATTATGATGTAAGATAAAAAAAAATCTTTCATTAAAAACGCATCTAAAGGAAGTACCCATTGGATGAACTCAGGTTAGAAGGTGGAATCTCTTTCCTATTTCTTATTTTGCATGTTACAGACTACAGCCAGGAAACTCTGGAAGGGACTCTAACCATAACAGTTAAACAAGGTGCATGAAATGCTAGAAATGCATGTTTTGATAATTAGGCACATTGATTAAGAAGTATTTTCAGTTATTGGAAAAGTCTTTCCAATAAGCTGAATGTGCTACTTTCATTTTAGATGCTGCTTATTAGAAAAGGACCTAGTAAATGAGAGTGGTTGGGTTCAGAGCTAGAGAGTGAATTTTAGAGAAAAGCAATAGTTGTGACTCATTCACTTTCTAAACTTTTACACATAGTCATTTACGATAATTGTTTTCTTTGCAATGTATCTTCTTCAGTCTCCCCCTTTGTAGTGTCCTAATTACTGGTAGCACTTTTAGTTATTCTAATTTATGCAATTAAAGGTCTGTGACAATGAAAACATTTCCCCAATTGCATTTATACTCAGGGTACCAGACCAGAAGATCAGATCATAGAAGTTGCTAGAGAAAAAGATCAGCGGACAGCACTCTTGAACTACATGCCAAGCCTCTCCTTCCTGGAACTCTAATGGATTTAAATGGCTTAAGAGATGGGATGAATTGTTGAAAATGGTTCTTTCAAAAGACCTCATGGAAGGCCAAAGACAAGACTCACTGAAGCCAAGGTATATGTGAATTATATTCTAAAGGACAGCTTTGATTTCCACACCACCATTTCTCCATGCTGTCCCTGTAATCTAATTCTTTCTTTCTTTCATTTTTAAGTTTGTTATTAAAAGGTTAATTCTGCTTCCTATTGTATGTATCTATGTTTCTTAAGTAGGATAACAAAGAGGGCTCAAAAGCTTTCATGCCCAAGGGCTCTTAAAGAGTAACTAGCTGTGCATTGTTCAGAAACTGATTAGAGTATAGATTTCATTTCTAGTTTTGCTATTCTGTCTCAGCAATACTACTTAGGAGTACTCTTAGAGATTCTTGAAGATAAACAGAGTTTATGAAGAATATAATATATCATTTTTTAGTTGGTTTTTGGTAAATCAATGAATTTAACCAAAATATAAATAAATATTTCATCAATTATTAGAACGCTAAGTTCATTAAAATTCAGTATACTCCTATATAATCATGTTAATGCCTTTCTTATTAGATTTTAAAAGTTATGTCAAATGTATTTTCAGAAATAAATTCAATTGGTCTTACCTCTACATCTTCTGGAGCTGGCAGAAATTCAGGGTCCTAGAGCAAAAGAAAATTTGTTCTGAGTTATTTTTGTAAGCCAAACCCTCCTTTTATATTAATTGAAAAGTATGATTTAGATTTTGTTGTGACAAGTATAGTCTTACCAAGTCATTCACATAATTTTTCAGCTGATCAACAATATCTATAAGTTGACGCATTCTAATCATGTGGCGATCTTGACCTTGGGAGCTTGATTTGTGGACCAGTGTCCCCAAGAAGATGACCATCAGACAGATGACTATCCTTTCCATGGTGCCAGGACTGGATCTCATAAGTACCAACAGTAGAGCTAGACGTTGGTCTCGTTTTCACTTCAGCTTGACTGAGAACAGGTTGTCAGTTAAGCTACCTATTTATTCATCCTTCAGGGAGAGGTAAAGCCCTCCCATTGCAGCCTGGAAATCTTTGTAAAATGGATGAATGTGAGTAACTCTTTTTTCTTTTCCACTGGCTAGGTATACGTGTGCATGTGCTAATGTGTGGGGGCAGGGATTGATGGAGTCAACGAAATGTGCCCCATCTGCATCTTTGACAGGAAAAAGAGAGAATGGGTGAATTCCAATTTCAGCATGAATCAAGAAGTATGTATAATAAACAGTAGGTACTACAAGACTTCAAAAAAGTAAACAAAAACACTTTGATCTCTTTTTCTCGGCCTCCCCTGGCATCTTACCTGTTCTCTGTGACAGTCATAAGAGCACTTCGATAATGAGTAAAATGGCAACATGTGCTTTCATGCAGGACTTTTTCTTATGGTAATAACTAAGTCTTTTGACTAAAATCATCCAGTATTCCATCATAAAAGTAGGAGGAGAGGCTACCTTTTAGGAAATTTTAAATAAAGAGGTATTTTCCAAATTAGCAAGAATATTTTAGGTTCTTACCAAGTTTCAAGGGTTTAAAATAGAATTTGCTTCCAACTGTTCACCAAAGCATCTTTAACCATTTATTTTGGCTTCTGACAAGTTATTTAACAATCTGATTTATTAATATCACAAATGATTCTAAGGGACTCGATGGAAAATCTATCCTTCCCAATCAAGATCTCACTCTACCATCATTTAAAAAATTATCTGATGTCCATCTCTTCTGTATAATGCATCAATTAAATGAGTGAAACTTGCTAATGCTCATTCTTGTGCGAACCAAAAAATATTTCCAAACAGCAAAATAAAATATACCCATAAATGATTCGTTTTCTCTTAGGGTTGTATTACTTATTTCTATTAGATACTATTTCCTCTGGGTATAAGCAACACATTTCTAACTGCATCTGTGACCGGGTAGAGATTAATTAAAGACCCAAAGTCCAGAAATGGTTTTGTCATCCTCCTTTCTTCTGCTTCTCTTGTCCCTGAGAATCTTAACCCATTTGAGAAAGTTGAATATAATATTCTAGCTAGAAAGTCATGTACCATATAAGACCATAGGACTTATAAATAAAACTCTTGACTATAGATTTTATTCATTCATTCATTTCATTACATACTTTAGAATACAATACTTTATTCTAGACTGTTATGTAGCCAACATAAATTGGAGTTTTGACTTGATTTGCTCTGAAGTTGACTGCAATCTTTTTATTATGGAATATCTATTCAAGAGTATACAGGTTTGGTCTTACACAGTAGACAAGAGTTCATACAACATGATCAAGAATTCCTCCCTGTAATAATTAAATTCGATATGACAGGATTCTGTGCAAACTTATGAATGCATGTAGACTAAGGGTTGCCCCTTGGTGCCTCCACATTGCCTGTATGGTCTTTGTACATGCACTCCTTATCCACGTAAACAGATGTGCATCTCCTTGAAGACACTAACCACAGTGATTAGGAGGTCAGTTTCTAAAGCTTGAGTTCAAATCCAGGTCCTAACAATTAATAGCACATATGATCCTGTGTGTGTAATTGCAAAAGGAAGCTAAGTACAGAATCTAATCATAGGGTTGTGATAAGGCTTAAATGAGACATTTCAAGTAAAAGGGCTAAGTACAGCACATGATAACAGGTTTGCATGCTGATCGTGGACGAGGGTGAAGGGGAGAACTTAAAGAAGCCTAGGGAGGCTAAACTGATGAGAGAAGGAAGAGAATGGACAGGTCAGTGTTCAGCCAAAATACACGTGTGTGGCCGTACTGGTGGTTTAAAAAAAAAAAAGTCAAATATCTTTCGTACTGCCTAGAGAGAACCATTGCTCCTGGCCCTGGAGTGCCTCACCACTATGTTAGACACCCCAGTCCCTCCTTGAGACATCCTAGCCCTCTCCATAATTCATCTACCAGTACATAAGGGGTCTCAGAATCTTGCTCCAGCACTATGACCAGAGGCCTTTCTGAAAGTCAGAATTTCTGCCTTAAGTGGCACATCAGTTGTTAAGCATTTTTGGATATCATCTCTGGTGTGATAGACTTACCAATGCCCGAAAGACATCCATGCCATAATCCCTGGAACCTGTGAAAATATTACCTCACATGACAAAGGGGACTTTGCAGATGTGAATAAATTAAAGATTTTTTACATGGTAAGATTATCCTGGGTTATCCTGTGGGCCCAATGCAATCACAGGAGCCTTTATCAGAGGAAGGCAGGAGAGTCAGAGTAAAAGAAGGAACTGTTGTTTCAGAAGTGGAGGCTGGACTGATGCGGGGCTAGAAGCCAAGGAATACAGATGGCTTCTAGAGTCTGGGAAAAGTAAAAAACAAACTCTTCTCTGGAGCCTTCAGAAAGAATGCAGCCCAGCCAAAAATACCTTGAATTTAGTCCCATAAAGCTCATTTTGAGTTATTACTTCTGACCTTCAGAAATGTAAGATAATAAATTTATGCTGTTTTGTTCTTACCTGAATAGATGTGCATCTCCTTGAAGTGTTTGTGGTAATTTGCCACAGCAGCAGTGGGAGTGTAACATACATAGATATGGAATTTTTAATTTCAGGGAAAAAGGCAGGAAAAGAGAGAAAGAGATGAAAGGGTGCTAAGAAAAGATCCAGCAAAGGTTGAAATTTTGTTGGGCTTTTGGGAGGTGCAGGTAGAGGGTATCAGAAGTGTGGACAAGAGAGGGAAGTAAGATTAGTATAGCTGCCACATGGTATGGGACATCAGGGATAAAAATGTATAATGAGGATGTTCCAGGAAGTCTGGTGTGTACTGTAGCAACTCCTTCCTAGCCCTGAGAAAACGTCACACAGAATTCACCGCATGGTTTAAAGTTATGGATCCAAATTTGCATTTCATTTGAATTTATCACTATGTGGAGATGAACCTTAGGGTGGGAACAAGGAGGCCCAAAAGTATTTGGGTCACTAGGCAAAGTAAATTATTCATTGCTCAGAAATATTAACGTTATTGCTACCCTTACAGTATCATTTCATTGGGGTTTTGATGGCTGCTTACTCTTTAAATTATAATTATTTTTATAATCTAGATATAACCGGTGCTGCTATAAGGCTTATGTTGAAAATAATGATTTATTCCAATGCGGTTAATATATCAAGGAACAATTTGAGTATAACAAGAACTTTGTGTTTCCCTATGTTTAATTTCATCAGCAAGAAATGCTAGGTGAAGGCAGAAAACTGCATCCAGCTGAACTGAGCCATGTAGGAATACGTAAGATGTCCTCACACCTCTGACAGCCACCAGCATCCTCAGTTCACCACATGTATAATGAGCCACACCCATCTACATCTAGTGTCACAATTTTCCATCCCAGAGAACTCTCCTTCACCATGTCTCAATAACTCACAAACTGTAACCCTTCCAACACCTACCTCCATGAACAAGCTTCAAGTCTTTTTCTAGGTAAAACAATGTGTTTATTCTATTATTTATGTGTTCGTTAACCATATAACATGCCTAAAACAGCTATCTTTTAAAATTAGGTTGCTATCTTCATTTTTAGTGTCACTGATGACGTTTTTGAATGCTGTGCTCCTAATCTCATTTTCCTGTAAGCATGTGGTTTTTGATTCTATGATTTTGTATAGTGCAGTGATTTTTAGAAACACATGGGTCACATTATAGCAGAACTCACTGTATTTTGTCTCAATGTGTCACACTTAAGCCCCAACAGCGACTACTTATATCCAGGCAGAAAACAAGACTAAAATATAGAATTTATTCTTAAGGCAGGGAATAAAAAGGGAAGGGAAGAGAAAGGGAAAAGGGAAGGAGAGACAATGAAAAACAATTTGCCATTTCTACACACGGCCCATCTGAGGTATTTAAAATCCCTGGGGTCCATTTCTTCCTTGGTCCTTTCCTGTTAGCACCTGGGGGCTTAGCTTGGCATCTGTGGATTTCCCAGGTTCCATACATGTGTTTCAGATATCCCCTAACCTCCTGAAATTACTTGCAAAATTTTGTATGTATATTTTGAGCAAAAGAAAACCTTAAATTTCATCAACTTCTCAATGGAAATGTCATGCAACTGCTGTTTGTTTTCCAGCCTCCAGAGACTTTGATTAAGGGTGATGCAAACCATGTTTCTTCAGCATGTGAGCACCATCAGTCATGAGTGTGGCAGCTCCAGAATGTCTATATCGGAGTGGCTGAGAGTCAGCAGCTTGGCTGGAAGCCACACTTGAATAGCAAACAAACCACTTTTACTTAGCTGCCACGTCTATTTGGTACCTTGGAGTAGAGTGATGAGTTTTACTAGATATGGACTTTCCAGGAATATAACCAAGGTCGTCACCGTGAAAGTATGAAACTTTAGTCATTTACGCAAGGGGATTCATGGACATATTTTAAGACTTTTCTTTAATGGACTGTGTTTATAGAACACCTGGTCAAGGCAGTAATGAGCTCAGGGAACTAAAGGGGTGGAAGTCTGAAAAGGAATGGTTTTGCATGGGAAAGCTGTGCCAGGTCTAAAACTGGGCTAAACACTGTTTGTCTCCAACTCCCTGGCCTGGTCCTCATAGTTCCTTCTGTGATCCCTGCATGGTGAATACTCCTTTTCTGCTTTCACTGGCTTTGGCCCCTCATGGGTAGGATTAGATGTTCTGCATGGCAAACTGGGAAGAGAGGCCTCCAATGTTTAAAGTGATATTATCATGTGTACCACTACTATTATACATACTAAAGGTATTCAGACAGGTGGCTTGTCTCTGGGCTTTATATCAGTCTCTGTCAAACTAGAAGAAAAATGTCACTAAAATAATTCAAGACAATTTTTGCACTTTCCAACAATGTTCAGGTAACAGCTGAAAATATTCTCACTTATTTGACTTGAGTAAGAAAATTCGAACGAGGAAAATCCTTAAGGATTTGCTAAAGTCCCCTCTGTGAAATCTTCCTCAAGGAAGTTTAAACACTCCTATTCTTCTCTCATTCTTTTGAACTCACTGCATGTATTGATATCACTGACTTGATTTCTTTTCTAGAATATATGTGAAAGTCAGTGTGTATATATAACCCATTATGTACCTAACAAGAACAGTTCCTTCTAATATTCAAATTTCATGACTCCAGATCACTACTGTGCATTCTAAGAAGATCAGGGACTCTGGAGACCAAAGGGTCAATCCTGGTCATTGTTGTCTTACGAGACAAAAACAAGAGCCTTCTCAGGCCCCATGTTCTCTAGCTCTTGATGTGGCCTCTTTGGTATCACTGGCAGCCCCACGATCTGGTGGTCAGTGTGTCGCAGCAGAGGAATGGGGACCTCTATTCTGCTAGTAGACTCAGGTATGTCACTCTGTGATACTCTAAGACTGGGTTCATTGAGGACAGGTCTCTTTGCTAAGATTCGCTCAAAGTCAGTGTTTGGAAGCACAGTCCTGCTTCTGAAATGCTGGATCTGGAGGAGTTCCAGCAGCAGCCACATGGGCCTTCTCCTCAGATCTTAGCTTCAACATGGGATACTCAGTAGTGAGGCTAGAGATCAGATATCCTTCATTTCATGACCACTAGGCCTAGAGGATGGAGAGAAAGAACTGCAACATCTGCACTCTTCAACCAGAGTCCACTCCAACTCCATACCACAAGGTGAGACAAGTTCCACCAGCCTCTCCAGCCTCCTGTCTAAAATGATCAGAGAAATCCTCTTCTCTCTGGACTCAAGGCCCATCCTTGTTTCCTTCCCTAGGGTGACAGGTGGCTATAGCACCCTCTGTCTTGGCCCTGCAGCCACCAACACACAGCCATAAAAATAAAGTAGTCCAATTATTAACCTTCACTGTGTCCTGTGTCTTCTTCCCAAAAGATCTGCTGAACCCTCATTTATCACCTGAATAGGAGCCTCCTCCCCATGCTTTCCCAGGGGGCAGCCATAGGACCTCACAGAGAGGTTACTGTGTATCACTCTAGACTCTTTTCCTATGTACATAGAACAATAAAGGAATAGATAGTGACACATAGACACTTAAGGAAACAGAATTATATATGGAGATAGAAACATAGAAATAAATAGCACAGACATATAGATATAGAAAACTGTGATATTTTTACATAAAAACTTAATCTCAGCGTATGCAGTCTATAACTTTTTTTTTGCACTCAACCTATGTCAGGACAGCAGTCCATACTCCATACAAGATTCACACACAGGGTATCTCATTAGATTAATATTCCATTTGGCAGTACCATATTTTATCCATTCATGCCCCTACTGATAAACATTTAGATTGTTTCCAGTCTTTATCCACTGCAAACAATGCTGCAATGAACATCCTTATACATCTAGATCTCTAAGCATATGTGAAATATATTCTTCTAATGTTGTATTTTAAAATACCTATCTTGAATTTCACTTCCTGAGTGGAAACATACTTTGAAAAATTTTATAGAAACTGCCAAATTTCCTTCTGACATGCCATACCAGTTTACACTCTCAATAACATAGAGTTTCTTTTTCTTCCCTACTCTCATTAATACTTTATGTTATGAATATTTTAAATATCCACCAACATATTGGGGCAAAAATAGTATCCTCTCATTGGTTTGTCTTTCTTTGATCAATAGTTAGATCTGGTATATTTTCATCTGTGTTTATTTTTCCACCAATAGTCTGATTCATATTATTTGCCCATTTATTCATTTGTTTCTTATTTACTTATAAAGGCTCTTTTTCTATTAAAGATATGTTAAACATGTAGAAATTATTTTCTCTATGGTATCTTTTGCCCTACTGAGGTTTTGAGCTTTCATTTTATTGTGTCTGAGAATCTTATGTTTTATGGTATGGACCCTAGTTTAATAGAAAGGGTAAATGGCAGTAATTAATTTAGTGTTCTTTGTTGTTGAAGAATTCTAATGCCAAGGAGTCATAGTTAATTCAGGAGTGCTTTTAAATGAATTTGCATTTAACTTGTCACAAGATTAGCTACATACTTCTTTGAAATATAATAATACATTTATGGTTGGAAGTGATTTAGTCAGTGTATAGGCAACATCCTTCCTGTGCAGCAATGAATTCATGAACCCTGTGAACATCATTATTTTAGAAAAAAGATTGGATATAATATATACTTCTTATATAGACAGAGATCCAATCTTATACCACATTCGAGAGTGGGGAGGACAAGGGACCACAGAATCCTGAAACGGCATCTGAGCCATCAAAAGTCAATGTGCTCTCTACAGTTTCAGTGCTGAATGTTTTGTTTTACTTCAATTCTTTAAATATGGTTTCTCCATATACAGGGTGCACGGTAGTTCTAAAAACATGAATGACTAATTAACAAAGTGCAGACCAGGAAAACACAGACTCTGTGAGATTTACCCAGTGGGCTCCAAGACTACCCTGAAGTCACCCTTTAAACTGAGAAATAGTTATATCTGATAGACTCTTTTGCTGCTAATAAAGGGAAATGGGATGGCTCTTTCTGAAAAAAGACTTTGGGCCAATCAGAAAGATAATATTGATAATTATTCTAGTAAACACTTTTGTACCTAAGTGCTTTATAGACATAATCTCATTTAAAGCAACAACCATGAGAAATAGGTAATATGATTGTGCCTCTTTACTACCGAAGCACAAAGAAGATAAGTAAGACATTGAAGTGATTGGAGGAACTACCTTCAGAGCCTGACTACTTCTCTCTACAGCGGGGAACTGCCTCCATTGCTGATGTTGGATTAAACAGAACAGGCTGTGCAGTTAGTTCATGAGATTCCATAAAGGGACTGGACCTTAATGAAGACGTTCCTGATGTGGGTTTGGCGTAAGAAGGAGGATCTATCTACAAAATTATTGTTGATAATATATAGAATTTAAATGTATATCTTTTCTGGGTTAATTAAATAAAATAATCAGCTTCCCATCTGGGCCAGAACGTCCAATTGCTTCTCCTTCATTGACTTTAACTAGTGACAACTTGGTCCAGTGTAAGACCGAATAATAATTTTCCAGTGTTTTATATACATAAAAGAAGAGAAAAAGAGATGAATAAACTTCTGCAGTCATTTGGGTCTTGACTAGCATAGACAAAATCAGTCACGAAATCAGTTATCTTGACAACAAGAAAGGGCAGCAATATAGCTTACTTACTTACATTTACTTAATTATTGTTCATTTTCCATGTTTTTCAAGATTTTCATTGTTTTGAGAACATCAGAATACTCATCTTTTGCTCCATTTAGCTCTCAGAACTTTAAAATACACACCAAGGGGGAAATCAGTGCAAAAGAAGGAGGAAAACCAGGAATACAAAAGAAACATGCTTATAACAAGAATCAACTAAAAGTAAATTTTCATGAAATTAAGAGATAGATGGTTCAATGATTTTGGATATCAGCAGTTAAGTCATCACAGGTCAGATTAACATATTTAGTCAAAGCTGTTCTGTCATCAGTATCTGCATCAACCAGAAGCTTTAATGACATGACAGGGATGAGGGACTCTCTGGCCCTTGACTTGACTTATCCAGCTCTCAGAACCTGGTCATTGCTACTGTGTTCAGAGAATTATTTTTAATGGCACTGGTGTTCAGGTCAACATTTAGAAATGTTTACATTTAGGCATTGGAAATGTCAGAATTACAGAGGCTGAGGAAGGTCAACAGTAATCGTTAAGAATGATGACTGCTAGTAGCCACCACCCAAGGGAGCCGCAGACCTGGCAAAGCTCTGCTTGTTTGCCTCCCTCTCCCCTCGCCTCCCTCCTGCTTCCTCTCTGGCTCTCTCTATTCCTCCTTCCTCTTTTGTTGCTCATTCCTCCCAGAGATTTCTTCTCCTCTTGTCTTTCCTTCACTTTTTTTCTTCCACTTTGTTTCTTATTCAAATCTGCATACCCTGAAGCTAAAACATATTTTAATTGTAATTATTTTATTAAATAAAGCTTTCTAGCCTCTAAATAGTTGTGTAAAATAAAACGAATTGAATACTATGATCTGTCTAAGGACTAGAAAGAGGCTATTTTAAATGACTTTTGGTATTTGATCTTTGGGGTTTTTTTCTCCCTTGAATCAATGATCCTTTGGAGAAAAACAAATAACACTATTTGACTTCTTCTAATTTATGGAAACATAAATCAGGAAAAACTACAAAGAGACAATATCTGCTTAGTATCTAGGAGAAAGGTGATTTGGGAATATCCTGCTTACTTTCTGAATCCCTAAAGAGCAATTTTATTTTAGAAAACATTCTCTTACCTGTTGTCAATTGTTCTTTGTGTCAAAGCTCTCTGAGTTGCCACAACCATGGGCTTCTGTGGAAACTGCCTTCAGTTAGCTCCTATTGTGCATTGCACATAACTCATACCAAGCCTGAGTTATTCACATACACACAAATCCATCAGGCACCATCAGAGAAGAAACACTTTATACAATTTGTGTGGGATACTGAATAGAGTATTCTATTTTCATTTATCTGCTAAGCTATATGTGAACAATCCAGGAAAAGAACGTTCCCATAAGCTCATAATTGATACACAAAAATAGTTAAATTGGGCCAGGCCGCGGTGGCTCATGCCTGTAATCCCAGCACTTTGGGAGGCTGAGGTAGGCGGATCACCTGAGGTCAGGAGTTCGAGACCAGCCTGACCAACATGGTGAAACCCCGTCTCTACTAAAAATACAAAAAATTAGCCAAGTGTGGTGGCACATGCCTGTAATCCCAGCTACTTGGGAGGCTGAGGCAGGAGAATCGCTTGAACCCAGAAGGCAGAGGTTGTGGTGAGCCAAGATTACACCATTGCACTCCAGGCTGGGCAACAAGAGCAAAATTCTGTCTCAAAAAAAAAAAAAGTTAAATTGAATCTATTATTGGGTGGAGGCTTCCTGAGATGGAGCTCAAGGAGGGTTTTAAGAAGACATTAGAATAAAAAGTCCTTGAGAGCAGAAAGCTTTATATGGAATAAAAGTTCAACACCCTTCATGTTGTGTCTTCTGTGAGCATTACACTAAATCTGGGAAGGGTCATGAGGTGACCTGACTGAGATGAAAATATGGTCTCAGTTATGTTAGACGGATTGGAAGGGATTTGGAGACCAAAGTGGAGGAAAGCAAGAAAAATATAATAGAAAATGTGTCTGTGTAGTGCACTTATTAAATACTAAATGATTCAGCCAAATAAGGTGAAATATGACAAAGTTTGGAGTAATTAATTAACAAACAGCTGTAGGTGTGTTAAGAAACTCATGATCTTACTATGACAACAAGTTGAGATGCCTGCCCTGAAAGGACTCTTGGTGGGGTTTCCCTGCAGGTAAAGGGGAGGAAAGATGATAGGCAGAGCTTTGTGCCCCTCCAGCCCTGCTTTAACTGGAACAAATCCTTTGTCTGCTTTACACTTTGGGTCCTATATAAGATTTCATTTGGAAAAATATGTTTACCTGCTAGGAAAACAAAAAATTAAAGGCGACTAATCTAGCCCCCTGTTTACAGAGGCCCAGAACAGTGGCATGACCTGCCCAGGCAAGCTCGACAAGGATGTGCTCCAGGTGTTCTTCCTCAGATGAAGAATCCATATCGTGGCCCACAGGAGGCTTGACAAGCCCACTTTTACCCTGTTGCCCATGGGTTGCTAATAATCTCAGTTGACACCTATTGGACACATCCTATTGTGCCAGGCACTATTCTTCATTTCGTACTTAGATGTTTTTCAGCTATTACTATATGTCACCTATTTGTGGATATTATATTCATAAATTAATATCTCTGAAACAAGCTGCCTCTTACAATCAATGGCAATGTAGATTCAATGAAGTACCATAAACCTAAGCCTCACATTTGTGAGGTAGCTACTATTGTCATCCACTTTAAAGATGAGAAACTGGAGACACAGAGAGATAAGGAAACCTGCCCAAGGTCATACGTACAAGTGGTGATGGGATTGCTACTGCTAAGACACCGAGATTGCTACTGGCAAGGTGATACAGTGGCCTAGGATGATTTCTGTTAGTGTTAGGAATGGACGTGATTAATACAGGAACTGTGGTGAGGGTGGCATTTGTATAAAATGAAGAGCGCCTTGTTGGGAATGGGAAGCCTAAGACTCCCATATTTGTATGTTTTCTATAAACTCTGCTCTCTCTGACTAACTCCTTTATTCCCAGTAAAAATTATCAGTCTTTAAAGAAAAAGCAAGAAACTTTGACTTTAAATGATATATGTAAGTCCATTAAAACTTTCTTGCAAATAGCAGGGATGAACTCATTAAATGTTAGTTCCCTGCCTTTTTTCAGAAATTGAGAAGAAGATTTCTTGTGGATCATACTTTTAAAAAGAATGTGATAGTAGTGGCTGCTGTCACTGATGTTAAATGTACATGCAAAATAGAAAGTAAGCTTTGGGGAATATAGTGGTTAGAACTTTGACAATCCCAGCTGATTTCTAAATAGATTTATAACATGTGAAATAATTTTCCTAGCTACACAAAAGATAAGAAAAGCATTTTTGGTAAAAGAAGAGTATCTAGAATTGTTTAAGCTCACTGGAATATCATGGTGGAGGGGAGTGGTGAAGATAATTTGAATTAATTGCTAAGGTCAGGTGCAGAATGTCTTAATTGCAAGAAAGGTGAATAAGAACAAGACCAAAGGGAAGCTTAGTGTACTTCCGCTATGTGTGTGTATGAGGTGGGGAAAATACATGGTTTCCCTGTCACTTAGTGAGAGCAAATAGGCAAATGACGTGTATATAGCATACATCACCTAAGAGGTCTGCGGCTTAGGAACATGCTGAGTCAATTTGTTACTTGAGAATTTACATAACCTTGGTAATGGACTTCCCCAAAAATGGAATTCTAAGCAACCTCATATCCCTACCTGGGGAGGGCTGAGATTTCCTTTTTCCTCTATCTTGTACAGTCCAAATTATGAGGTGGATACAAATCAGACCTCATTCTCTCCACCCACATTTTCCTTTACCTAACAACAAAAAAGGTTTTTCCTACAAGCTTAGTCACTGGCAGATTAAATAGCATTCTGAAAATTAGGAGGTAAGGTGACAAAATTGCTTTCAAGGAATTTTTTAAACTCTAAGTTGAGGATTCTTAAATTCATTATTCAGCATTTACCATAAAAATGTGCCAATCTGAAAGATAAAATGACTTGCCATTAAAACAATAAATAGGAAACATTACATCATCAGAAAACATTTATTGAGCGTGTGTGTGTTTGGTATTTCTCTAGATGCTATCAGGTCACTACTCTGTGAAGACATGAGCCAAGCCATAATTACACACATGCTTGAGAAAATGAAAGCATGCTGGCCTTTATGTGTGAAGATGACAGAAATCATGATGAGACCAATATGCATTTGAGATGATTTTTCAGTTACATGGAGTTTTCCTTCCATAATTTCCGTCGGCCATTTACTGCTGGTGACCCATGTGAATGTCATGATTTTTGTACGATGAGGTAGAAGGGTAGCCTTTGCTCATAAAATGATTTTTGTCTTTGAGATCTCCATAGCAATTAAAACCATGAGCAAGCACTTAGCATCATACTATGACTAAAGCTTCAGTAAAAATAACCTAGACTTACATGTATTTGGAGAAAGGCTTGTAAAACACATATTAGTGTAAAACACTAGTAAGATATGGAAGTCATGACATTAGTTACTTTTTTGTTATTTTATTTTATTTTTATTACACTTTAAGTTCTGGGGTACATGTGCAGAACGTGCAGGTTTCTTACATAGGTATACACGTGCCGTGGTGGTTTGCTGCACCCATCAAACCGTCATCTACATTAGGTATTTCTTCGAATGCTATACCTCCCCTACCCCTGCCCCCACCCCCTGACAGGCCCTGGTGTGTGATGTTCCCCTCCCTGTGTCCATGTGTTCTCATTGTTCAGTTCCCACTTATGAATGAGTACATGTGGTATTTGGTTTTCTGTTCTTGTGTTAGTTTGCTGAGAATGATGGTTTCCAGCTTCATCCATGTCCCTGCAAAGGACACAAGCTCATCCTTTTTATGGCTGCATAGTATTCCATGGTGTATATGTGCCACATTTTCTTTATCCAGTCTATCACTGATGGACATTTAGGTTGGTTCCAAGTCTTTTCTATTGTGAACAGTGCCGCAATAAACATATGTATGCATGTGTCTTTACAGTAGAATGATTTATAGTCATTTGGGTATATACTCAGTAATGAGATTGCTGGGTCAAATGATATTTTTGGTTCTAGATCCTTGAGGAATTGCCATACTGTCTTCCTCAATGGTTGAACTAATTTACACCCCCATCAACAGTGTAAAAGCTTTCCTATTTCTCCACATCCTCTCCAGCATCTGTTGTTTCATGACTTTTTAATGATCGCCAGTCTAACTGGCATGAGATTGTATCTTGACATTAGTTATTTTTGAATTCATCTATTGGAGAAAATTAATTGGAGACTTTATTATGGAACAAGAGTTCAGCTACATAACATGCTGTTGGCACTCCTTCATTAGGCTTTGCACTAGAATTCGTCTTGATCATATTGGGTTACATTATTTGGCCATTTTTTTCACTTTATTTTAGGGAGGAGAACCTCAGATAACTGCCTTCTGTCACAGTGTAATGCAAGGATCTCATCTGAGTCTTGATCACTGCTGTCTTTCCATGGCCTGGCACAATGCCTGGCATGGGAAGGTCCTTACTAAATATTTGGTGCCTAAAAATTGATTGGATTGATTAATTAATTGATTATTGGCATGTACAAGAAATACAATTAGATATAGCAGGAAACCAATCACCACCTCGATCCTGATTCCTGCAGATAGAATAAGATTTAGTGAGCATCAGAATGGGAGACCACCCAGAGCCTATTAACCCAGGCATCATGAAAATAGGTGACCCTGGTTCTAGAAAATGATGACGATGACTCCCTTATAGTTACATCCACCCAAAAAAGCCTGCAAGTGTACTTTAGATAAGTTGAGCCGTTTTCATTCGTGAAGCAGATACACTTGTTAATTAACAAAGAAGTGGTCACTTAAGCAGGGCTAGGTGAACACCTTGAGCAGTTAAAAAATTTCCTGCAGAAAAGCATTTCTTTTGATGATAACTTTAAAAAATAATTTGTGTAGTTTCTTTTTCAGTGGCTGGGCTTGATCTGTACTGTGCAGTATTATTAGCATTTGTTAACAACAGAAGTGGTAAGGAAATTACTCACCACAATTGTTATACCGGGTTATTAGAGGCAGAGAGAGAAGAGTGGCCTTTGTGAGTACTCAGTTCAGATCACTGCAGTCAGCAGAGGTGTGGGCCACAGTGGGGAAGGATGTGAGAATGGAGGAAGCAATTGGCTTGCCTAGGTTTTGTGAAGCATTAAAATAGGTAATTGCAAGCCACCAAGCTTAGCAAGGGCAATCGATTTTATTTGTTCTAGAAGAGAAAAAGTGTCACTGGGGAGTAAATTCAGATGGGGAGTAATGCAGCTGTAAAGTTTCTTGTAGTTTAAATTTCATGAAATAGAAAATAGAAGTAAGAAATACAATATGTATGTTAATATAGAAATTATAGAAATGAGGTGATCTCTTAGGGAAACAGTGTACATACTATTTTTTTATTTTTTTAAGTGTGCACAAATTAGATATGTGTGCACAGGAAATCAGTTATTTCCCATGGATGATTTGGTGCCATGGATTTGGGTTCTGGCTATGAATTTGTGTGTCCCATGTGCTTTGGTCCCTACGTGTCTGTATAATTAGGGCATCTTTGCTCATTTAAAATTCACTCATTCAACAAGTATTTACTGAGCACGAACTAGTGACACTTCTCATATTTTTTTGTGTATGAAAAATTGGGACACTTTTTAACTGTGTTTTATTGGGCACAATTTGCAGTGTTTTGGCAGGGACTTCCTAGCACATGTTGTGCTTTTGTGGAAATGCGAAAAACAAAACAGCTCCTTCTCTGTGCAAAAACAAAAAAATATCTTCAAAAGTACCTCTTCCTCTGAGAGGAGGACGACCTATGCCAAGACACAGGGCTTGGTGAGGGGAGTGCACTGTAGACTTCAGACCCTACCCAACCCTCACCTGGGCACCATTTTGCAGTACACAAAAGGCAGACCTGTATGTACAAACTGATCTTAGATAAAGCCTCACAAAAATCAGTGTGAGTTTTGTTCAGCTTTTGGTGGTTTGGACCAAGAGTGGGGAGAATTCCTTTAATCCTTGTTAGTCAAAGAATCTCTACACCAAACACTTTTGGCTCTCAATTGTCCATCTGCCAAATGAGGGAGTTATACTAAATTCCTTTTTCTCTTTTTCTGAAAAAGTATTTGGTTACACTAGTAGAGAGGTCGAGAGCATAACTCCAAAGAGTCAGATTGCCTGAATTTGATCCTGGCTCTATGACTTAAGCACAGTTCGACCTTGAAGAAGCTGTCTGAGCTTCAGTTTCATTATTTGTAAAATGGAGCTAATGATATTACCTAATACCCAGTTCATAGAGTTATTATGAGAAATGAGAGAATGCATATAAAGCATGTAGTATGACTGGAACTGAGTGCTCAATAATCGTTAGCTATCATCACCATCATTATTATGTAGTCAGGGTGATTCTGTATCTCCAGAAAACCAGGGGCAGCCAATCCCCATCTTCTACCTAAGAGTTCTAGCATCACTCATAACACCACCCCACAGTCTGTCCACATCGCCACTCACCCTATTACAACACCCTCCAATCACTTGTCTATAGTAAATAAGAGCATTCATTTTGTAAGCCTGGACAAGGCTACTTCCTCTTTCTCCTAACACTACTGTAATACCCTGCAGATGTTTGCTGCCTTTCTAGGAGAAAGTCCAGTGGCAGACAGTTTTGCCTGAATCAAATGACTGTTATTTATACTAAGACTACAGCATGCTCCCTGAAATGGCCTCTAGAGTTTCTTAAAAAATATTCCCTCAAGCAGATAAAATCCTAATGCACCTAAGAAGACAGTGTATCAGCTAGCTACAGTTGTATAACCAACACCACCAAAACTTTAGTGGTTAAAAACAACCACCATTTATTATTTCTTATGAGTCTGTGGGATGGCTTCATAGCTCGGCTCATCTGGGGTAGACTTAGCTGATCTTGGCTGAGCTTGCTCATTTATCTGGGGTCAAAGGCAGGTTGGCCTTGGCCGAGACAACTCAGTTCTTCTCAATATGGCTCTCCCATCCCTCCAGCAGGCTAGCCTGGTCATACTCTGATGGGGGTCCAAAAAAAGAAAGTGGAAACAAGCAAATCCCTTTCCAAGCCTTTGCTGTTGTCTCATTAGCCAAAGCAAACCATGTGGCCAAACCCAGAGTCAGCATGGAGGGCTAGCACCAAAGGGTCAGGATAGAGGGAGGCACGAATATTGGGGCCATTATTGCAATCTAGCACACATGATGATGATTATGTCATTTTTAAAATAATTTCAACTTTTAGTTTAGATTCAGGGAATACACGTGCGGGTTTGTTACAGATGCATATTGCATGACACTGTGGTTTGGGGTAAGAATGATCACTCCCTGGGTAGTGAGCATAATACCCAATAGGTAGGTTTTCAGCCCTTGCTCTCTTCCCTCTCTAGTAGTCTCCAGTGCTTCCCATGTTTGTGTCCATATGTACCCAATGTTTAGCTCCCACTTGTCATCGTAAGAGAAATGCAAATCAAAACCACAGTGAGATACTATCTCACACCAGTCACATGGCTAATAATAAAAAGTCCAAAAATAATAGATGTTGGCGAGGCTATTGATAAAAGGGCATGTAAATTAGTTCAGCTACTGTGGGAAACAGTTTGGATATTTCTAAGAGAACTAAAAACAGAACTACCATTTGACCCAGCAATCCTATACTTGTTATATACCCAAAGGAATATGGATTGTTCTACCATAAGACACACGTACATGTATGTTCACTGCAGCACTATTCACAATAGCAAAGACATGGAATCAACCTAGGTGCCCATATTCAGTGGATTGGATAAAGAAAATGTGGTACATATACACCATGTAATACTACACAGTAAACATTATTTTAAAGATTTCTAGCTTATAATTTCATCTAGTAGTCAGTTTCATTGTTTAAAATTTAGACACTATTATGGTTTGTAAATATAGATATATACTCGAATGTCTTGTTTTAGTCATAGAAGATGTAACTGAGAAGCAGTACAAAACCCAGTAATAGGTGTTAGTTTCTAATTAAATGATAAAATCATGTCTGAAGAGTTCTGTTTTATTTTTGACTTTTCTGCACAGCTCAGTTGAGGTGATCTCACAAAGATGTAATTACCAACTGCCAGAGCAGCTAAACAACCTCTCTGTGCCCCATACAGTGTTTTATGGAAATTTCTGTCTGGAAGAGCCACAGGTTGCCCCCAAAAGAGCCTATGGCCTCTGTGAATGCTTTAGACGCAGAACAGAAAGCAAGCAAACAAGCAGGCATTTAAGGAATGTTAAAGATGAAGTGAAATCTTGATCAAACTCTCTTCATGGTCTTTTAATTTGTAGTTTTGGAAATCAGCTAGCAAAGTTCTTCTAAGGCTGATAAAATGTGAATTTCTCTCTGCTGGTATAAGAATGAATCGAGCAATGAACTGTGCAGTTAAATCACCTGCTAGAAAACGCCACTTAAGACAGTGTGGAAGATGAGCTCCTCTTTACACACAATTGGCTGCAACATCCAACTCAGAAGGGGCAGGGGTAGAGGGCACCAATCAAAGAGCTGGCTCCAGCTGGTTTGCAAACCCATGGTTATTATGACCCACGAGTCTTCCAAGGTGGTTGTCTATTAGAATTCTCATTTGGACTTTAGCTCTAGGAGCTGCAAAAATATTCTCAAGATTAGTAAACATAGCTTCTAATTAACTTTGTGTCTCCACCCTCTGCCACAGCGACATAATTGCTCACACCCTTAAATAAAGCTCCACTTGTTTATTCGAAGACACCATGTGGTCTGTTCTCTAAATAGTTCGCCAAATGGGTTTAACATTCCTTTATAGGACCTAGTTTCCAATAATACTATCGTTTTTTCCCTAGTTTTTCTCTAGACATCGCACTTTGCCACATCTGCTCTTAAATGTGGTAACAGTGCTGTCCCAGGTGTGGTAAGTTGGGATAGTTCCCAGGCCCCACATTTTGTTTGCCCCCTCCCCCCGCCACCACTTCCCCCTCTCCCCACAGTATAATGACAGGTGGCTAGGAAATGACTCAAGAGGTGGAGTGTGGAGGAACAAGAGGAGGCTTCCAGCACAAGTGTGGAAAAAAAACTTCAGGGTTTCATAAATGTGTATTCAGTTAATAAACTCCTCCTTCCTCAGCAAAGGCAAAGATAGTAGCAGAGTCCTTTCCTCGTTCCGCAAGCTTTCGCAATGGACATGTCTAATTAAGATTCTTGTCTCCTTCCAAGTTTATCCTTAATAATCACTATAACAAGAGATTGCTTATAAACTGAAAGCACCAAATGATGTGATCTGTCCCCACCTGTCTCACTGCACAAACTATAATGACCCCAGGTGATAACCAGTATCTGTTACGACTCTCTTAATTGCAAAACAAAAAAAATACACAAAAAACTTCAGCTTTTCTAAGTCACTTTTCTAACAATGCAGCCTGACATGTGTTTCTCTTTTGATCAGTGCTCCAGTGCCCACTATATTCAGGTTTGGTCTACTGCAACTCCCAGGTCTTTTTTCCTTGTTTCTTTTTTCCTTATTTCTTTCCTTCACTACTGAAATCTGAGTATTTTCTCACAAAAGTAGCTGAAGTAGGTTGGTTGTCCGCATATTGAGGAAGGATATCCCTACAAGTCCAGCTTTACATACTTGCCTAGAATGTTGCTTCATTCTATTCTAATTTGGAGTTTCTGAAAGTGTTTTTCAAGTAAACGGTAAGGAGTTATGAACAAAAGTTCTTTACAATTGAATGTGTATGTGTATGGGAAAAGAATGAAAGCAGGCTCCTATATTGCAGGGCTTTTCTTACTCTCTAATACGCTATTTCAGCTATGACTATCCAAGAGTGCGTATGTGACCATGGAGGCTCCTCCTCGTGGAGCATCACTGGGACAAGTCCTCCGGGGTCCATTCTGGGAACTCTGGTTCTACTTGCCACATCCCCAACAGAGATGAGGAGTAACCCTCCCAAGGGACACTGCTAAACAGAACAAGCTCCCCCTGGCCAGGCTTTTATCCAGTCACTGGGCCTCAATAGCCAATTTTCAGCTGCCACCCCTCAGGCAAATGGGGAGATTCTATAAAGTGCCTTTAAATTGGTCTTTGTTAGTGATCTAGCATGCAAGAAGGGACACTATTTTCTCCCATTTATTTTCAGAGTCTAGAGTTTTACATCATTCACTCATTCAAACAGTATTCATTCGAATCCACACCTTGTGCCAAGCAAAAGGATGAAGAATCCCAGCCCTTATGGAGCTTATAGTTTTGTGAGTAGAGACAGATAATGAACAGATAATAACATTAAAAAATGAAATATATCAGACACAGATGATTTCCTAGGAGAAAAAAAAGCAGAGGAGGATGGGGAATATGGATGCCAAGAAAGCAGTTAGATGCACAAGATGTACAAGCAGTTAGATGTACAAGCAGTTAGATGTACAAGTTTGGGAGAGAGTTCAGGATAGGAGCAATCAGCATGCTCAAAGTGCATGTTCAAAGCAGAGAAGCTGGCTGAGATCACCGAGGAAGCTAGTGTGGACTGTGAAAACAGGAGGTATGAAAACTAAGCCTCAAAGTTTAAAGTTTGGGGTGATGAGGAGCAATCAGCAAAGGTAACTGAAAAGAAACATACACCGACAGGGGAGGAAAACCAAGAGTGGAAGCCAAGTAAATATAGAGTGACCCCATGAAATACTAAGAAACCAAGTAAGATGTAGTCTGCTAATTGGCTGGGATATAGCAATATGGAAGTCATTAGTGAACTTGAAAATACCTATTTCAATGAATTCGGACAAAAATTCAATTAAAATTGGGTTTAAGAGAGAATGGAAGGAAAGAAGTGACAGCAGGAAGAAATAATTATTTCAAAAACTTTTGCCGTAAATAGCAGAGAAATTAAATAAGGAGTAAAAACCATTTTTCAAATGGGAAAAGCAATAGCCTGTTTTTATGCTAATGGAAATGACCATTAGAAATGGGAAGACTGAAGATAACAGAGGAATGGGTGGAGAATTTCTGCAGTGATGACTTTGAGTAATGAAGTGAAGTTGGGACCTAGTTGCACAGCTGGAAGGCTTGCCCGCAGGAGCACAGTGTTCTCCAGTGTGACAGGAGGTAAGGCTGAATATATGAACACAGATACAGCTAGGTGAGAAGATATGATGATGGGAGCATAACGAGTTCTCTTCTGGTTGCTTCTCTTTTCTCAGAGAAAATGGAAGCTAGGTCATTAGCTAAAAGTGGGGATGGGGAAGGAAGTACTGGAGAAGAGGATAAGATACAAAATAATATGGGAGTTGGAGAAAGTAAATGGACAAGAGAATTTAGTGAAATTAACAGGCAGCCCTAGGGCCCATTTGAGGCTGATGGTCATGTATGGGTGCATATTTTTCTCCAGCCAAGTGCATTTGTGTGCATAGGAGCACAGAGTAAGTGTAGACATGGATTTAAACATGGTTGTACTTTTGTCAAGCAAAGACAATGTCTTGAGAAAGGAAATGATAATGACAGATAAGGAGAGAAGTGATGACATGAGGATGGAGTAAGGGACAATCCATAGCTAGTAGGATCAATAAGTTGTAAGTGGTGAAGAGGAGGATTTTTGGAGGTGGGGCACTAGAGAAAGTAAGCTGGAACAATAAGATGTGGTGGTCAGCAGGTTGGATGCTTGGAATTGACGTTATAAAGGGATTTAAATAATTTATAATGACAAGATCTGGTGGAATATGACTGTGAAAGTGGGTGGCAGAGAATGGTGTAGACAAGATCTTTGAAATGAATGAAGTCAAGACACTGACAGGCCAGAATACCAGAAGGATTATGTGAACATTTAAATCACCAAAGATTGTCAGGAGTAACAGTGAAGGGAATGACAGTTAGGAGCTAAAATTTTAAGGACTGAGGGAAAAGGATTCTGATGGTGGAGGAGTGTAGAAGACTGAAACAAGGAGACGTGGCTGGGTGTGTGAGGCTTATGGCATGCAACTCCAAGCAGGTGTTGCATTTTTAAGGTGAAGGGAGCAACAATAGCCTGGAATTAGCAATGAAGGGCAAGCCATTTGCCAAGTTGTCATCTTTCCTCTTTATTTCTAGTAACTTCTATAGTATATCCTTCCAATGAGTTATTTTAGGGGTATATTCCTTCTGGGTTTTCTTTTCTTCTAAACTTTTTTCTTTTCTTTTTTTGAGACAGAGTCTCACTCTGTTGCTCATGCTGGAGTGCAGTGGTGCGATCTTGGCTCACCGCAACCTCCGTCTCCCAGGTTCAAGCAACCCTTGTGCCTCAGCCTCCTGAATAGCTGGGATCACAGGCAGGCACCACCACACTCGGCTTATTTTTGTATTTTTAGTAGAATCAGAATTTGCTGTGTTGCCCAGGCTGGTCTCAAACTCCTGGCCTCAAGTGACCCACCCTCCTCAGTCTACCAAAGTTTACAGGCATTAGCCACCGTTCCTGGCCTTTTTTTCTTATTGTGTTCAATTACAGGCACTTATTCTCAGCCTTAACTATACATTAACATCACTTGAAGAGGTTTTTTAAAATTGTGCTGTGCCCAAGTCCTACTATGAGCTATACTGATTTAGTTGTCCGGGAATGGAGTCCAGGTGTGTGCAATTTTTAAAGTTCTCCAGGTGATTCTAATGAGCTGACAAGTTGAAAACCGAAGTCCTAGGGAAAAGTTTGGGAAGGTTTGTCTTTGGGGGCCTATGCATTGTGATAGAGTGTGATCCATACTTTTCATCACATCCTTGAAAATATTCCTGACCCAAGAAGATGAAGACAAAACCTCTTATTTTTTTAAAGAGAAAATGTAACTTTAATTGTTTTTTTAAAATCTTTCTTAATTGGGGATGGCAGTGAGACTTGGAAATGGGAAGTGTGTTAAAATCTGGGACATACCAAATTCAGTAAAATGTGATGGTATCTTTTCCATAACATTCGGGTTTTGAAACCTCCATGCAGTGGAATCCATGGGGCTAAACCACTGTTCTGTGCATCTCAGATCCTTTCTGTCCTCCCTTCCCACCCTCTAAAAATGCAAACTATGCTGGTGTAACTGACTCTGGGGTTCTCTGTCACTGCTGGTTTCTGCGTAGGAGTGTTGCACACACCAGGCTCAGTTAGCACCTGTGTTTTTATGATGTGAAAACTGCATATCCACCATATGAGCATTACCCCAAATTGTGTAATTTTTTTCTCACAAAGTGGAAAAAAGAAGTTTCAGAATATGCATTCAACCTCTTCTGGCTTCCTATAGGGACAAGGTGGGTTAAGAATGGGCTTACTGAAGTTGAGGAGCCCTGAAGGCAAAGCCCCTTCTGAGGTGGTGATGTGGTGCCATTCAGCTTGCTACTGTGTCCACTTTCTTGTTCCTTCACTTCTGTGGCAAGGCTAGACCACCAGTGAACGCAGTTTCATAAATTTACTTGCTTACTTAGTAAAATGCTGGTCCTGGTTCCTTCGCCATAGAACTTGATCCTAATTACAGCCTTTATGTTTATTTAGCCACCCTTTTCTTATTCAGTCAGGTTTCTGAGATGCCCAAACCAATCCTGGGACATTTCTAAGCAGTTAGCACAAAGACAATGGGGGACAATTTGTAACTTGTTAGGAAATAAAGATTCTGGAAAAAACAATGACCAGAAAATAAATCCTGAACTTATTTCCCTTAGTAATACAATTGCCCATTTCTGGCCTAATGAGCATTGACACTTAATTGCCCCTGCATATACTGAGGGAAAATAAACATTAGCAGATAGAACATGTCTGCGAATGCACTCAGTGAAAGTGGCTTCTCCTTTCTCTCTCCTTTCTTTCCCCTTTTTAAAAAAATTTACTATTGACTGTCATTCTCCTCCCTTTTCTCTTTCTACTCATCTACACACTGATCTCATATGCACACTTGACTCACACTTCCACATGTCATCCACTGACATACATTCTCACCGTCAGTTGTTCCTGGGCAGTTCTAACAGGTCCATTTCTGTACAGATGCTTTGGTTTTAAGCTCTTACCTGATTCTCATCAGCAGTGGCCTGCAGATCTGCAGGCTTACTTAGCATCCAAAGCAGCCCAACCAACCACAGAACTGGGTTGACCTGTGACCCTCTCCATCCCAGTAGTATTTGGACCAACTTTTGGAGGAGCCTGCAATGATATGCAGAAAGCCATGGAAGTAATTCTCTCTGGAGTGGAATTTTTCAAATGAGCAGCTTTGAGTGCCTCTAGTCAGTGTTCTGGTTAGCCCATAAAACAGCTTAAAATACTATTAGGACCAATTATCTTTAACAAAGGTACTGAGTCAATATTTAAAGTCAAGAGATATCACAACTTGTTTTATGTAATGCTGGGTCCTCATTCCAGCCAGCAAATCATTGGCCAGAGTTGATTAAGTCCTGTGCCTCTTAGACAAAGCACATCTCCTCAGTTTGCCACAGTCCCCACCACTTCTCATCCATCCCAACTCCCTGTCTTTTCACTCATTTATGGTATCTGCCTGGCCCAAGGAGGCATTTGTGTTAGGCACCAACTCCAGAACTACTGCAAATGGATCACCAGCCCAGCCTGACAAGAGCCCAAACCTAGAGAGATAAACTATCCAGCTGTTGGTTGTGAAAACCCAAAAGGAAGGGCAGCCTAGGGTTCTACGCTGTTCCAGGCTCTTTTAGTACAATATATAGAACATCTGCTTTGGGAACAAATACCCCTGGGTCTAAGTTCATCTGTTTGATAATTTAACTTTAGATGATTCACTTAGCTGCTGTAACATTTTTATAAAATGGAGATATTACCTGAGACATTCTTGCAAGAGTAAGAGATATAGCACAATAAGTATTAGCTATTATCCTTATCTGCTTCCCCCTCTCCTTTCTGGCCCATATACCTTCTCAAGTACGAATGAGGACATAGGCACAGTACCAATAAATGTATGTTAGCAGGGGATGAGACTGATGCCAGCAATATTGGCCAATAGTGATAAAGTCAAACAATCTCAACCATGTCCCAGAGATTTCTGGGTGCCCAAAAGAGCAAGATGGGCAATACCTTGGCATAGAAGATGACTTTCTGAAGTGCCTACAACCAGGACTTGAAACTCATGAAATGTCTTATGTCTCTGCTATGCTGATAGACCAGGAAAAAGAGGCCAAGAATCTGAATTGGATCAGTGATAACAGAGAAAGAAAGGAAGGGGTGGATATAGTTAGAAATTTGTATAAATTAAAATTGATTGATATGTAAAGAGTATGTTGGTTTTTTACTCTGTCAACTTAGTTAAACTGGAATTACATTTCCCAGGATTTCCTTCTCTGTATGGCTCTGGGTTAGGGGTGGCCACACATTTTGGTGTAATCTGGAAGGTGGAAATGAAACAGCAGCTATTATTTTATCACTGATCTGCTGGCTCCCCTGGGCTGGGCTGGGCTGGCTCACAGCTGGTCTAGCCCCCACCTACCTCCTCCTTCAGCTTCTCCATATGGACAGCTCTCAGACTAGTGATAACAGTTTTTTCCTGCTCATCGTCAGGTGAGATGCAGTGAGAGACAAACATGAGTTCCAGTTTTTCTTTGTAGGTTCCAGTTTACATTCCTGATTTTAGTTTTTCCTCACTTTTTCCCAAGTACATCCAGCTTTCCTTCCTGACTTCCAGCCCTGCTGGCCAAGAGTGACCCCAGGCCCACCGCAAGATGGTTCATTGGGATTCACAGAGACAGTTGCCACAAAGACCCAAAAACCTTTCATAGACTTCAACACCAGCCGTCTTCATAGTTCCACTGCAGCGGCTGATGAGTGGCTTTTCTTTGATCATTTTCAGGCCTTCATTTCCCTAGTTCCTCCCCAGTGTATAAGATCTAATTCTTACAATAAAATCCTTAGTTCATTATGCCCATAGTGACTCTGCTTCCCTGATGGTACTCTGACCAATACAGGGAGTGAGGGAAGGAAGTGATGGAAGACCTCTAGGCTCTGACTTGGAAGATGAACTGAGAAGATGTATATGAAGAGTGCCCAAAAGATAGCTAGAGACCTAAAGCTCTTGGAAGGACTCCCCTTATGGCTCTCAAAAGAATGAAAGAGACAGTTGAATTAACCTAAAGAACTCAGAGATCTAGGGAAGCTCTCATTCCCAACCCGGGGCTCACTACAATTAAGGCTTCATTGCTAGGTCACAGACTCATCTGCCTTACTATGCTAGCTGTGTCGAAAGAGATTCATCCCTAAAAGAATTTGACTTTGGATACATTGGACCACCACTGTCCTTGTAGGAATAATGGCCAAAAATATTTACCCTAGATCTATATTAATATAACTTTATTTATAATCCATTTGTATATTTGATATTTTTACTTTTATTTCTATATGTCTGTCATATGCAACCCCAAATGGCCAATGGCCAAAAATATTTACCCTAGATCTATATTAAGATAACTTTATTTATAATCCATTTGTATATCTGATATTTTTACTTTTATTTCTATATGTCTATCATATGCAACCCCAACAAACCTAATAGATAAAAAAGATTTGCAGGGTGACTGTGTGACCTTAAGGAGACTAAACTTTATTCATTTGGGGGAAGAGGCTGCAGTGGAAGTTAGTTCCCACCCATTGTCCTTATACTCTTCTTTTGAAAGTTAGGGAGAATTTCTAAGAAGAAATGACTAACCCAGTTTGAAATATACAGTTTATTTTCAAGATCCATTTTCAAGGCATATCATGATGGCCTCCTTTAGTTTTCTCCTACTGCTCATCAATTATACTGTCTACCACAGTTACATAGTAGTGGAGAGGAAAGGGGCATCTGAGAGATGTGCTCAAAGAGCGACATTGCATTTGGTCTAATCCTTTATTTTAACACGAAGATTTGAGGCATACATAACTCACAACCATTGCATGTGTTTGAAGGTAATTTTTTTCTAATTGGATGGGAATGGCCCTATGGTGCATGAACATTTTCTAAATATGCAAGATAATATAACCTTGTTCCTAGAGTACCAGAAAGTTGTTTGATCAGCTCATTGTTATCTGAGAATCAACTCAGAAAAGAGAAATAGCTTAGAATAGTCTGAGCTATGTAAGGTATGCAAAATTTATCAGGCCCGGAAAGACATTGGTGTGGAATTTTGGTCACCCCCTTACTCTACTTTTTCTTTTTTCCATTGCAATTATCACCATCTAACATCCTGTATAATATATTATATACTACATTTATTATTTATTTTCTGTATCCTCCCACTAGAATGTAAGCACCTGGGGGCAGGTATCTTTGACTTTGTGTACACTGATGCAAACAAAATACCTAGAACTGTGTCTGGCACATAATAAGGGCTCAATAAATAGTGTTGGGGTTGAAGTGAACGTTTACACTAGATAGTGAGGTTAATCAACTATAGCATAATGGCCTTTATTATGATGCATTCAGAACCAGAAACAAAAGTGCAAAAAGATTTTTAAAAGACAGTCATAGAAATTACCTCTCATACATTGTCATGATATAAATCGGATTTTAAGTGCTTACTGCTTTTGTGTCCAGAGGTGATGGATGTTATTCACAGCCATCTTGGAAGTGATGACAGCCACTGTGTTGCCTGAACAATAATAGAAGCAGCTTTCTATCTATCAAAACATCAAACGAATCAAACAAAGGATGTTTCAGAAGGGATGCTCAAATACTGTCATCTGAAATCAGTCACCCCTTGTGGATAATATTTAGGGACCCTGAATTTCCAATAATTTAAATGCTGTTAGACTTTAGTAGCTGCTGAATGAATACAATGTGGTAGAGTCTGTGTAAGGTGCTTTACGTGCTTCAATTCATTTAATGTTCCCACAAGCCAGCAAGAAGATATTATAATTTTGCAAATGAAGAAACTGAGATACAGAAATGACATCCAGTATCGTTAGTGTCACACTGAGAGTAAATGGACTGGCCTGAACCAGGCTGCCTCCTGGAACTGGTTTCTTTGGTGAGAATATAGATGAAAAATAAACTGCAGGGAATTTTTGTTTGCTTCTTTGCAGTTGTAACACAGACATTCATTTTCTCTTCCTTCTCCCTTTCTCCCCACCCAAAACAAAAAGCAACCATTCCCTTACTCAAGGAGCGTTGACTGGCAATGCTTCAAAGCGTGGATGGTTTCTGGGACAGAATATATTATATTATAATATAATATAAATACATTTGTCCCTCAGTAGTTCAAGGGAAATTGGTTTCAGGACCTCCTTGGATACTAAACTCCACAGGTGCTTGAGTCTCATATAAAATTGGATAGTATTGCATATAACCTACACACATCCTCCTGTATACTTGAAATCATCTCTAGATTACTTATACCTAATATATGTAATGTAAATGTTATGTAAATAGTTGTTATACTGTATTGTTCAGAGAATAATGGCAAGAAAAAAGTGTACATGTCCAGTAAAGATGTAACCATCCATTATTTTCCCCGAATATTTCCAAATTGAAGTTCGTTGAATCCATGGATGGAGAACTCATGGATACAAGGGCTGACTATAATGAGAAGATATGAAAGCTGAAAAGACAAAGATTACTGCATATTTACATATGTTCAAATAAGAAGGTAACAAAGGCCTAACTGACTTGAGTTTATGGTATAGTTTTTTGAAAGATCTTGGAGAGTGAGTTGGGCACTAATTTGGTATCAAGGCTATATCGAGGATAAGATGGCAAAGAAGATTTGAAAGACATTTATCTAAGAATTTTGAAGGTAGTTCCCTCCATGTCACTTTTAGGAAAGATTGTGGTAAAAGCTTAAATAGGCCGGTCACGGTGGCTCATGCCTGTAATCCCAGCACTTCAGGAGGCCAAGGCGGGCAGATCACGAGGTCAGGAGATCGAGACCATCCTGGCTAACATGGTGAACTAAACACGGTCTGTACTAAAAATACAAAAAAAGTAGCTGGGTGTGGTGGCGGGTGCCTGTAGTCCTAGCTACTTAGGAAGCTGAGGCAGGAGAATGGTATGAACCCAGGAGGCAGAGCTTGCAGTGAGCAGAGATCATGCCACTGCACTCCAGCCTGGGTGACAGAGGGCGACTCCATCTCAAAAAAAAAAAAAAAAAAAAAAAAAAGCTTAAATAGTGTTCATCTGCTTTTCACTTCCCAGATAGTTGTTCCCTGAATGGAAGTTCATATAAAATTGAATCACAAAGTGGTTTGTTGTTATGGATTATGTTTTGAAAAGAAAAATAAATAGATAATCAGCTCCATCACCAGCCAAGCTTGAGATCACAAAGTAATCTAATGCCTCTCCTATTATCTATGTATTACTGCATAGTAAATTACCCCCAAACTTAGTAACTAAAAATAATAATAAGCACTTATTATGTCTCACAGGTTCATCTCTACGTGAACCTCCTATAGAGCTTCTTGAATGGCCTCACAACATGGCAGCTGGCTTCTCACAGAATGAGCAATCCGAGAGTAGGTGGAAGCTGTGATGTCTTTCATGACCTAGCCTTAAGAGTCATACTTCATCACTTCCACCATATCCTACTGGTTACACAAGTCATCCCAAATGTAGGAAGGACTTACCAAAGTGTAAATACCAAGAGGTGAGGATCACTGGAGTGGGTCACCACTGGGGAGAGAGGGGTCATCTTAGAGATAGATAGCCATACCTCTTTATTTCTCCCAAATCCAAATAATCCCTGAGTGATAACTGTTCTTTCTTTAAAACTTCTTCCATTTCTACCATCTCTGCTATTCAACTCCAACACCCTACCTTGATTATGAGCTAATTAATATAATGACCTCTTAATTGGTTTTCTTGCTTCCAATCTACTCCATATTTTTTTGCCATGCTTACCATTCTTCTTTAACAGAGCTTGTTTTTTAACTATATTTAGTTATATGTATTTATTTTGCTTCTCTATATTTTAAAGCTTTTCCTTCAATGAGCACATATAATTGTAAAATTAAAACAATATTGAGAAAAAGAAATCACACACATGGACACTCAAAAACCAAACAAGCAATGTGAAGGTCATGTTATAAAGAATGACACAGTAGAGCAGAAAGGTTGATGAATGGGCTTTGGGTCACGACAGTCCTGGGTTCAAAGCCCAGCTCTCCTGCTTACTTACAGTGTGGCCTTAGGTAAGTTTCACACCCTTGCTAAGACTCAGTTTTGCCATCTATTAAAAAGAAAGGGGGTAAGATGCATCAAAATCACCGGGCTTTGTGAGGAAACCGAACATGAGCCTGAGGGTCTGGGATGGGATGTTGGGGATGGTGAGCGTAATGTACACGGGATTACATGTAAATGGTTTTGTGTATTTCTACCCATTTATTTCCTACACTAGATTGAGAAGCTTTGAAGGTAGGGACTGATTCATACATCTGCAAATCTCCACAACTCCTAAACTGTGCCTTTGAGAGGTATGATAAGGGAAAAGGCAGTAGTGGGACATGGTTAGTACAGAGACGGTTGAGCCGGATAAATGCTGACTTTGAATCACAGCTCTGTCATTTGCGGGCTGTGAGATCTCAGGCAAGTGATTTAACCTCTCTGAGCCTATGTTTTCTCATTTCTAAAAAGCAAGTTAATATTAACTAATTTAGTAATTATAATATTTGTTACAATTATTATTTATCAATAGTAGTAACTATTATAATAGTTAATAATGCCTGCCTTTCAGAGTGTGAGAATTGGATAATGTATGCAATGTTTTTAGCACTATGCCTTGTGCATACTAAATGCTTAATAAGTGGTAGCCATTAATATGGTACATAGTTTGCATTTAATAGTTTTTTAGGCTGGGTGTGTAGTTCACGCCTATAATCCCAGCACTTTGTGAGGCTGAGGCGGATGGATCACTTGAGGCCAGGAGTTCAAGACGAGCCTGGCCAACATGGCGAAACCCTGTCTCTACTACAAATACGAAAATTAGCTGGGCATAGTAGCAGGAACCTGTAATCCCAGCTGTTCGGGAGGCTGAGGCAGGAGAATGGCTTGAACCCAGGAGGCTGAGGCTGCAATGAGCCAAGATCGCACCACTGCACTCCAGCCTGGGTGACAGATGGAGACTCCGTCTGGGAAAAAAAAAAAAAAAAGTTTTTAAAATAAGTTGAAATTGAGGGAGAAAGAAGGCCCTGCCCCTGGACATTGTTTTTCTCCAGTTTTCAGGAGCTTTCTGTGGAGTTCTAGAGCAGCACTATCCACTAGAACTTGGCAATAAGGGAAATATTCAATATCTGGGCAGTTTCACAGGGTGGCCAATCACCACCTGTGGCTATTGAGTCCTTGAACTGTGGTTGGTATGAGGAACTGTGTTTTTAATTTTATTTACTTTTAATGCATTTAAATTTAAATAGTCACTACATTTACATTTAAATAGTCACATGTAGTGAGTAGCTACATGTTGTTCAAGACAGTCCTGTAGTAATCACAGCGAGGTGGGCATCCCAGTAGACCTTCTTTTCCTCTTCTTTACATCCATCTGTGATGTTACAAAACTGCTCTGTAACAATCTAAAGCTGAATGATTGCAGGTAAAGCCAGGGAGTATTATAATCCCCCTACTCAAGCAAGAAGCATTGACTGACATGCACTCTTCCCGTGCCACAAATCAGGCATGCTGGAGAATAAAAAGAAGGTATAACTTCTATTTTGAGGAACATATGATGATCTGGGAAATTCAAATTGCATACACACCAAAACAACAACTTTGGCTAATATGTTAAGTGAGAGAAAATAATTAGTATATAATTGCTCTTTATGATTTTATTGTCAATGGAAACCATTTAAATGTAATCCCGTGTACATTATCCTCACCGTCTTCAGCATCCCATCCCAGACCCTCCGGCTCATGTTGGGTTTCCTCAAAAAGCCCAGTGGTTTTGATGCATTACCCCCTTCCTTTTTAATAGATGGTAGAACTGAGTCTTAGCAAGGGTGTGAAACTTACCTAAGGCCACATTGTAAGTAAGCAGGAGAGTCGGGCTTTGAACCCAGAAGTGTCATGACCCAAAGCCCATTCATCAACCTTTCTGCTCTACTGTGTCATTCTTTATAACATGACCTTCACATTGCTTGCTTGGTTTTTGAGTGTCCATGTGTGTGATTTCTTTTTTTCAATATTGTTTTAATTTTGCAATTACATGTGTTCATTGAAGGAAAAATTTTATAATATAGAGAAGCAAAATAAATAAATACAGACAGCTTAACTTTGGCATTAGTGTAGCCTGGTTTACCTGTTGTCAAGAGTAATCACAGAACATGACTTCAGGAGTCCTATCCTACCTAACCTGGCTCCCCTGGGGAAAGAGAGGCAGCCCAGTGTGAACTGTAAACTTACCAGTTATTTGTGGGTCCAGTTTTTTATATTTTCTCACATGTGCACAATGAAATGTCAGAGTCTGAAGGGAACATATTGGTTATTAAATGATTCTAAACCAATTTCCTCATTTTTTCAAATGGTCTCATCCGAGACCACTTCTTCAGGATTCTAGACTATACAAGCCCCGGGCATTTAAATAACTTGGCAATGATAATTCTCAAAAAGGTAAAATTATCCCTCACCAGAGAAAAGGCAGCAAAACATTTGGAAACTATCTATGCACACACAGGTTATGTTTTATTTCATAATATTCTTAAATCCATTAGTTCATAAAGTCAAAGTGCTGGTTTACAGGCAGCCACTACTGCCATCTGTTGGTGGTGCGCAGAGTTGACGCATTTCTACATAGATGCATAAAATGGTTCTTATCTGTGAAAGTCCTTGAGTTGAAGTTCACCACAGGAACTTCTGTGTTCAAGATAGAAAGAAAGAGATAGAGAAGGAGGGGGAGGCATGTGGAGTCAGATAGGCCTGCATTCAAATCTTGGCTATGCCTCATGCAAGAATTGTAGCCACTTTCATTCTTGGTTTTCCATTTGTAAAATAGGGATAATATCTATTTCATAGGGATGCTGTAAGAATTAAGTTTAAAAATGAGTATTCAGGTAAATGCTAGCCAAAATCTCGGTGGCCTCACAGGAGTAGTTTATTTCTTGCTCACATCACAGTTCAAAGTGGGTCCTACTGATCACCAGACAGTTCTCCAACAAGTGGTGATTTGGGACCAAGCTCATTTTATCTTAATGACTCCACCATCTTCAACTTGGGCTTCCAAGGTCACCCTGGAGCCCAACATCCATCCAACAGAGCAGGAGGAGAGGGCATGAAGGAGGCTTTTATGAGCCAAGCCTGGAGCTGCATACACCAGTTCTACACCCATTCCATTAGCCAGAACTCAGTGTCCTGGTTGCATCTCATTGCTGGGAATGCTGAGGAACATAGTCCAGCAGTCTCAGACACAGCATGACAATTAACAAATACACGTAAAATATTAGCTCAGCTCCTCCTTCTCAATAAGTGATCACAAATGGTAGTAGCCACAGTTTTTAGTAATGGAAACATAAGCAGCACTCTAATGCACTTGGGCACTTTTGTGTATATACTGTGTAATACTATTTCTAGTCTTCCATGTTTTTAGCATGACATATAAAACTAAAAGGCAATATGATGAGGTGAAAATAGCCTGGTCTTGGAGATGTGGTTTCTAATCCTGTGATCTTGGACAAATCACTCAATCTGAACCCCAATTTCCTCATCTGGAGAATGGCAGGGTATCTGTGTGGTCTCCTTCTAACCCCAACTCCCCGGCTCTAAAGCTTTTTGCATAGAAGTAATGCAAAATCAAGAAAATAAACACTCAGTGACTCTCCAAATAGACAAGTCACAGAACACAAGTCTTGGATGGGCTTAGATGGGAAAGATTTCTAAAGGAGAAAGAGCTTTAAGCCAGTTCTTGGAGGAGGTGATGGTCCTGAATAGTGGGAATGAGGTATGGAATGTTATGCAAGAAAGTTAGGAGAGGCCTGTACATAAGAAAAATGTCGGGGGTGGCCGGGCATGGTGGCTCATGCCTGTAACCCCAGCACTTTGGGAGGCTGAGGTGGGCAGATTACTTGAGGCTAGGAGTTCATGACCAGCCTGGCCAACATGGTGAAACCCTGTGTCTACTAAAAATACAAAAAAAGTTAGTCTGGCATGGTGGCAGGTGCCTGTAATCCCAGCTACTTGGGAGGCTGAGAGAGGAGAATCACTTGAACCTGGGAGGTGGAGGTTGCAGTGAGCCCAGATCGTGACACTGCACTCTAGCCTGGATGACAGAGCAAGACTCGGTCCCCCGACCAAAAAAAAGAAAAAGAAAAAGAAAAATGTAGGGGAGGGAGCATAGTAAGGAGAAAAGCCTGGCTGAAAAAGGGAATGTGTTGGGGTAGGGATGAAGAGTGAATTGAAGATGTTTGATAGGTAGAAGGAAAGAAAAAGTTAACAATAGATTGCCAGGTTGAAGAGGTCATGTTTAATCCAAAAGAGTCCCATTTGGAAACCAATTATGGGTTTTAGATGGGCAACTGACATCGTGAAAATCTACTAGTCATTATGAAAAGAAATCTGATTAGATCATAGCACTTGATATGGCAGTGGCTTTCCTTAAATTGCTGAACTTCTAAAGTCTAAATGCTCCATTAAAAAATCTTCCAAATATGTCAGTTATCTGAATTCTCTATTCATTCCAAGGAAAAAGAAAGAGGTTTACATGGTAATGAAGAAAAAATGAAGGTATGTGAAGAATCAAATAATTTGTTAAAAGAGTGCCAAATTTCTCGTCTTTTATGTGATTCTTTTTAATTAAGAATAAATATGTAGGTAAGACATGAGTCAGACCAAACTCAGAAAGTACCTAGAAGCTTTCAGTATTTGAGGCATGCTAGCTAGTTTCATGTGGGTGAAGTTTGGTTTTCAGGAAGAAAAATTGAAAACAGAACTTGTTTGTTTAGATTTTGCCATTCTCTAGGTGACTTACAAAGATGTTCAATGAATTATAAGAGGAAAGAATTTCTTCTTGGCAACGCTATAAAGAGCCTTGTTTGGAGAGAATATGGTCCTAGAGCAGACCTGGAGCACATGACAGTTGTTCTTGGGACCAGGTCTGGAGAGATGACGTCTTAGCTGAAATAAACATGAGCAGAAGTTCAGTCCAGTCCTCAAACCAGGTTTTCAATAAATGTCTGTGTCACCCCCTTAAGAAACCGGAGAGCTGTGAAACACTCCGCAGAAAAGTTAGATAATGTCCTTGACTCTCCTTCAACTCTGAGAAGCTCTTGGGAGGCACCTTTTTTTTTTTTTTTGAGGAAAAAGATTGCATTTTAGAAGAATATCTGTTATTTACTACATTATTAGTTTACACAAATGAAATAGTCTACTATTAAATAACCACGTGACCGTACAAGGCACAAGTGTTTTCTGGGTTTCAGGTGTCAGTTTTCTTCTCTGTAAAATATGAGGATTAGATTTCAGGGCTTCTTCCTCATCTAAAATGATAAAATCCAACTCAAAGACCTTCTTCTTTCTGGTGAAGTAACATTAAGCTTGAAGTCACTTTATCACATTGTTCTACATCTCTATTGCTTTTTTTTGCTTTTTTTTTTTTTTTTTTTGCGACAGAGTCTCTGTCGCCCAGGCTGGAGTACAGTGGTGCGATCTCGGCTCACTGCAAGCTCTGCCGTCTGGGTTCATGCCATTGTCCTGCCTCAACCTCCCAAGTAGCTGGGACTACAGGTGCCCACCACCACGCCCAGCTAATTTTTGTGTTTTTAATAGAGACGGGGTTTCACCGCATTAGCCAGGATGGTCTCAATCTCCTGACCTCGTGATCTGCCCGCCTCAGCCTCCCAAAGTGCTGGGATTAACTCAAGACACAGTAGTTGGCACTGACTCTCTGATGAAGTTCCAGGTGGGAGGGTTAGTATATTTGTGTATATAGAGAGAGCAGAAGTTACAGGGATATGGATTTTGACTCCATTTAAGGAAGAACTCTCAAATACAAAGCTTTGGTGTGCCCGGCCTCTATTACTCTTAATGTATAGGAAAACACTAGCAGACCATTGAGTAGATACTGAGGGAAGAATCCTCCATTCAGCACAATAACACATTGGTGGGAGCCTCGAGCCTAAAGCTACTTACCTCCCACCCCAAAGACAGCAAAGGACAGGAGCTGGTCTTCATATCTTTATGCTTCTTAGAAACACCTGTGTTTTAATTGTGGCTCTACAATACAGTTTTTGAACATGGGCACTTTCCAGTTTGGCAATAGTTTATTTGCTATCTATCCTTATTCCTTATTCCAATTCAATGTTTTTGCATGGGTTCTACTTTTCTCTCACGGTAATTTTTTTTCTAAAGCAGGACCGTATCCTAAGTAGAGCAATTTTATACACAGTGTCCAGGACACAGTATTTGATTATAACATGAAAATGGTAGGAGCTTAAAAAATTCAAACTATAGAGCTGGTAGAGATTCTAGAGCAGCACTAATATGGTAGCCTCTAGCCACGTGTAGCTATTTAAATTTTAAATTAATTACAATTAAATTAAATTTTAAAAATCAGTTCTTCAGTCATACAAGTGCTCAATAAGCACAGGTAGTTAGTGACTACCATTTTGGACCTCACAGATATGGAACATTTCCATCACTGCAGAAAGTTATATAGTACAATGCTGCCTTAGCGATCAACGAGACACAGAATCATATTTGTAAAAGATGTCAGGGAACTTGGAAGCCACTTAATACATTCTTATATCCAGGACATTTCAAATATTTTCAGTATCAAATAATTTATCACCTTACAAAGTGGCCATTCCACCTTAGGAAAGCTTTGTATTTGAGAGTTCTTCCTTAAATAGAGCCAAAATCCATATCCCTGTAACTTCTGCTCTCTATATACACGCTCTCTATATATACTAACTCTCCCACCTGGAACTTTGTCAGAGAGTCAATGCCAACTACTGTGTCTTGAGTTAATTCCTCTTTCCCAGTGAACCTGTGCCACAGGTGAGGAGGCTGAGGCTGGAGTTAGCAGTCCTCCCTGGAGACTCCATGATAGAACTAAGATTGTTGATATATTCCGGTCTAGCTGAACTGCTTCTTTTAAGTCTAGCAATTAATTCATTAAAGAACGTGTGTGCATACATTTATAGAGTTTAAGTTCTTAGTCTTTTATCTTTCTTTTCATTTTGTTGTTGCTGTTGTTGTTTTGCCATTGCTTTACTCTCTTTTTGCGCTGCATACTTCCTAAGAGACTCTAGGCTATTCCTTCCCCAGAAGAGCAAAGATTACTCAGGCTCTGCATGAGTGTTTCAGAATATAAAGCAACTGTCCGCATCCACACCCCACATAACCCCAGATGCCAAGCATAGAAATCACCAAATGGCTTGCTTCAGTTTGACAGTTCAAAAGCAGTTTGAGAGTAAAAGAGGAAACCAGAAGCATTAAAGATCAATATGTACTTCCACATGGTGTCTAGAAGAGAGGATGCCTTTGATAACGTATCATAAAGAAAGGGCATCTACCTCTCCAAAGTGGAGACTTTGCAGGTGAGATACTGTGTGAAGTGCCAGTTACAGCTTTGAATCTGTTCAACAAATGCACATTGAAGTGTGGAGTCTGTGCTGGGGCAACAAAGATGATTGGAACATTGTGTTTACCCTCTAGTCACTGGCAGGGAGGCCAAGTGGAGACAATAAACAGTCAGTTACCACCATAGATGACTTCACTGGTCACTCCAATGGGTTTGTTTTCAAAGGAACCAGCAGGTCAGTCTTGGAAGTCAAACAGTTACAGGTGGTTGCTATAACAGCAAAGCAACTCCTGTGTGTCACTAGATAAGGGGAACCACAGACGAAGTTTCCTAGGGAAGAAGTTTCTCTGACCAAATCAGCCTGGGCCCAGCAAGTAAGCTGGCACTGTGTGAACAGCTAGCTATATGCTTTACCAACAAAAAAACTGGCACCTGATCCAGTTCATTAACTTTGGCATATAATCAGAAATAATGCTTCCATCTGTGCAGAACTATCTTTTCCTTTTACACAATCACCAGCCTCCACCAGCAACCATTCTCCTCAATATCCAGTAGCGTGCTAGGTTCATGGTTGCACATATACACACACCACATAGATAAGATTTTATATAGAATTCTTGTATGTATATGTATATCTACACACATATAGGTGTGATTTTATGTTTTTATATGTTAATGATCATAATTTATACATATATATTTACATAAGGCACATACATTTACACTTACAAATACTTGTAATATTTTTATGTAACCCATATGTATGTATATGTATGCACGCATATACACTGAAAACATTTCTAGAAGGATATAGAAAAAAGTTTTCATGGTGGTTACCTTGGCAGGGTAAGAATGGGGTTCTCGAGATTAGAATAGGGAAGATTACATTTGTATATTATTTTGTAGCCTTTTGCATAGTTTAATTTTTTTACATTGTCTATTACTTTTAAAACAACAAAATATTTTGTTAATATTTGGTTATAACAAGGACACCATCATCTATCTTCACACTCCAAAGGGAGTTTCAACATGCAAATAGAGTTTAACTCTATTTGCTCTAGGCTGGGTTTATCAGGGTGCCTTGCCTTAGACTATTAGTTAAGATTTCTTCTACATCTGATGACCTGAGATAAGTTAGCCTGAAATAAGATGAAATGAGGTGATATATGTGACTTTGTGACAGTGCTTTGCAAACTATAAACTCCTACATGTAGATCCATCTCCTAGCTTGTTGGACAGTGCCCAGAACCCAACTTGATGAAATCATCTAGGTCCTGGTACTCTTCCCTAGACTATTTTTTGGAAAGAAGTGAAAGGACACTAGTACAGGCTACGGTAGGAGAGGGAAGGGTAGGAAGCCTCCAGAAGTGCTACTGTAACCTGAATCTCCTTGTGGAGGAATGCTCCTCTCCCACCTGATGCCTGAGCTGCCAGACCTTCCCCCTATTCTTAGCTGAGGAGTGAAGACCTCTGCTGGAGCAATGAAGTATCATGCTAGGGAATTTCATAAAAATATGGTGAATTCATTGTCTCTTTGTCTAAAGGCTGAGCCACCTGTCACTCTACTTTGTCACTCTCCTTTATTGACTCTCTGGAATCCTCTTGTTTAATTTATTAATTGAACCAACACCTACTGAGTCTCTCCTCTACACCGACACTGTGTCCTGTCCTGGGGAGATGAGATGAATATTATATAGTCCTAGTCACTGAGATACTCACTCTTAATAGTGGATAAGGACATGGAAATTTTTTTTAATACAATCCAGCCCACTGACTATTATAGCAAAAACATGCACAGAGTACTGTGACCGTGACTATGCCAAGGAAAGAAGAAGGGACATTGAAGAATGGGTAGGAGTTTGCCAGGCAGGGATTTTGAACAGAGGGAGCAGCACAGGCAAATGCAGAGAGGCTTGAAAATGCTTGAGAGATTCAGGAGACAGGGAATATAGTTGAGTTTGGCTGAAATACAGAAGGAAGACAAAGTGACAGAAACAAATCTAAAAAAGCTGGACAGGATCAGGTTGTAAATGGCATTGTATATTGTGCTAAGGAGTTTGGACTCTGCCCAGTTGTCACTAAGATGGAAGGGAGTTCACTTGATTTTGCATCTTTTGTGAAGAAAAACTTACAAGCTACACAGTTATTTACTTTGAACTAGTTAATAATTTATTCATAAGAACTTTTTTACTTATTTCATTAAAAAGTAGAATTTGCCATTTATATACTTTCTATTTCTCTCCATTTATTGTATGTGTATGTGTGTGTCACACACATATGTGCGTATGTGTGTGTTTGATATACACATGTACATATCTTAATATCGTCTATTTCCTTTTCTTGTTACATTTCCTGTGTGCTGAGCTGGGGTATTTATTCTTCTGAATGATGCAATGGGTTAACAAGATAATATATCAGGAAGGAAATCTTTTAAGATACAGGGACATTGACACTACCTTTTGTTTCAGTTTGATTAAACAGATGGAATTCCACGCAAGTGGAAAGTTGTGAAGGCGGACCCTATAGTATATACAACATCAGTGAACAAAAGCAGTGGGAAGTCACTGAAAGGAAAGGCAGCAGAACGGTTTCTAGCATCTCACTCTTTACCAATGACACTCTGCTGCTTTAGGACTTATTGTTCAAAATCCAGGTTTTATATCGATGATAAAAAGTGATGTTTTTACTTGTGAAATGCTAAAACTCCTAACCATCAGAGAAAGGAGTGGGTGATTGCCTGGAAAACGACTCATACATTCCTCGAACATTTTTGTCAAAAAGTAATTATTTTGTGAACATGTAGAGGGCACTGGGAACTACAGTAAATGTGGGAGTGTTTTCTGAATAAAAACTGAAATTTTTGATAAGGATTATTCTTCATTTTGTATATAGATGCTTTGGAGACGTCAAAAGTCTACCAAAATTTTGAGCATAGTGTTTTAGAAATTTGGCATGACCTAATTTTAGTTAACTGGAAATATCTCTAATTAAAGATGAATATATTTAAAGTGACATAATGCCTTTAAGGATTTTAATGTTACAAGAATTAGTTCTAATTCTTTGTGTAATTAATGGTTACAAGAATTAGTTTTAATTCTTGTAACATTGAAATGAGAATTAATGAAAAATAGTAATATAAAGATCCAAATTTAACTAGTTTCTTCATTTTTAAAAAGAATATAAATCTTACTAGTTTAACTATAACCTAATTTTTTCTCCGTAGTTGCATTTTTAGAGTACACTGAGTGGAGAAATTATCAATACTATAGTAAATATTTTAATGTTATATTAAGTTTAGATATGTTGTTTAAAAGCAGAAAAAACTTAGTCCAATATAGTGAACAGGAAATATGCTTAATGTTAAGTGGTGTATGAGTTATGATCCATCTGTAAATGAAACAGTGAAGGAAGAAGCGTATGTTTTAGAAAAGTATCCATCATCCAGTAAAACATGAAAATTTGAATTTTGGCATTTGACACCTGTACCGTATTGTACACTTGATTTCCCTTTGTTTCTCCTATTTGGAGGCACAGATGGTTTGCAGCCATGAAACATGCCAATTGCTTAGCTATGCGCCATCACCAAATTCACCAGCACCCTGAGAAATAGCAGGCTACTCAGCAACAGTTAACAAACACCATGAGGAAAACATTTCAGAAAACATAGGTCAGTGCCCACAAGAGGACACTTTTACTGCAAAGTACCATGTCAAATAGTAATTACTTGCATAGAGGAATGCTTAGGAAATAATGCTGTCAAGAAACAGAAGGCACAGAAAGGAGCTTACACAATCAAAGTACTGTGTGGAGGAAAATACAGGGATTTGGAGGACTGATTGTCCTGGGTTTCCATCCCAGTTTCAGACCCAGCTAGGAAAAGTCACTAAGCTCTCTAGACCTCTGTCTTCTCATATAGAAAATGGGAGGAAGGATACATCTAAGACTGTTACAAGTATAAAATAAGCTCAGTGCTTGGACTGTGGAGAGTCTTATTAGTTCCTCTTCCTAGTATTTCTGCTTAACACAAATTAATGAATACATGTATGCTGATTTGATGCTTTAACATAATCACCTACTCATTTACATAAGCACCCATGACTTACTCAGGCCTCCCACATCTGGTGGACATGGGCCTGTAGGGTAGCAATAGCCCCCTCCAGGCAGCTCTAGAAGCCTCACATCTCTAGGCTTCCCTGGTCCATCCCTGACATGATAATTCAGATGAAATATCTGAGCTACATCAGTTTATGATTATGTTCTGCTCATCCAGAGAACACCAAGTTTTTTTTTTTTTTTTTTTTTTTTTTTTTGAGACGGAGTCTCGCTCTGTCGCCCAGGCTGGAGTGCAGTGGCCGGATCTCAGCTCACTGCAAGCTCCGCCTCCTGGGTTCACACCATTCTCCTGCCTCAGCCTCCCGAGTAGCTGGGACTACAGGTGCCCGCCACCTCGCCCGGCTAGTTTTTGTATTTTTTTAGTAGAGACGGGGTTTCACCGTGTTAGCCAGGATGGTCTCGATCTCCTGACCTCGTGATCCGCCCGTCTCGGCCTCCCAAAGTGCTGGGATTACAGGCTTGAGCCACCGTGCCCGGCCATATTTTTAAGTACCTTCTAGAGTAACTCAGAAATAATTCACAGAGTCTTCCTTTTCTATGGGCTTTCATTTCCCACACCTCCTTCTCCCATTTGAAAATTATGGTAGTAACAGTAAATACAATGAGAGTTGTCATTTAGTGGAGGCCTGCTACATACCAAGCACTGTGCTAAGCCCTTTAGGTACATTATCCTTCAGACAATTCAGAGAGGTATGTATTTTTTATCCACACATGCACTCCTTGATAGCAGAAACCATCCCTTTCAAGGCAATCTTCCTGAAAGAGCTGGAACTTCCTTAGAAGCAAGTTCCTGGATGTTCTGGTTCTGCAGGCCAAAGGTGCCCCCACCTGCAGGGATCTCTTATGCCTTTTGCCATTAGAAAGAACACTTGACCCCTAGGCCATGTGGTGAGTTCTCATCCTGCTCAGCCATGCTCTATGGCTATACTTTCTAGGCCCCTCCTTCAAGCCTAGGTTGGAGGGAAAACTCTGTTAACCCAATTCTAGACCTTCCTGTCAACCCAGGGGGGTCACTTGGTTCTTTTTAGCCCAGAGCTCCTGGACAATGTCCTCTTGACTCTCTCACCTCCTCCCACTATGCATTTTTGCTACATGTTACACTGTTGATTCTACTAAATCACACCAAGGCAGATGAGTCCCTCTCTGCAGCAAGCACTCTAACGTAAAATAATCTCTCATGCCCGCAATAAAATTCGGATATTACAGATAAGATGATGACTGAGGTTCAAAGATATCGAATAGCTTTGCCTAAGATGACCCAGGTAATTACAGCCAGCACTAGAACTTAGACTTCAAGTTTGGGGCTTTTTATACCATACTATTCTGTTTCCTGATCTTGTCAACTCAATATATTTCCAGGAATTTCAGAAATCAGACAGTATCCTTTCTTATCTCATTTAAATATTTAATTCTCTGGAAAATGTTTATCTTATAAAAATATTTACAAACATTCATAAATAGTAACAGCAAATTTATTGAATGTTAAATGCTAAGGAACATTAAGTACTTTAAACATTTTAAAAGAGTGATTCACTAGCATTCCTAAGAAACTGCAATGAGGATGATTCACTACAGAAAGTTTAAATGAGACTTTAAAATAGACTGTGTACGAATCATAAATTATAAAAAAGAGAGAGAGTAAAGATAAAAAAAAAAAAAACCCTTTGTGGTTGCTTTTCTTACAGCTGAATATCATTTTACTAGAAAAGGGGTTGGCCAACCTATTGATTCATCCTGGACGGATGCCACTTTTTGTTTTACACATTTTTTAAAGAACGATTGTTTATTTCACCTTCTTCTACTGCTGCTTCTCTTCCCCTTCTTTCTTCTCTACCTCCTCCACCCTTTTCTTTTTTTTTTTTTGTATGGGGGGAGGGTAATTAAAATTAGTTCACACAAAAAAATCTCATATTGTGCTACACAATATCTATCAAAATGAACTTTATATTGGCTTCATTTGCCCTTTCTCCTTGCCCACAGATAATGCTTACAATTTTTTTCCAAGGGATGTAAAGGGATTAGAATGATCTGCTTCTAAAGGTAGAATGGAAGTAAGGTCAGTGTTGAGATGTTGTGAATTCACTCTTCAGGGAAGTTTCCAAGCTTATGTAGAATAATAAATTAGTTAGGGTTCTCCAGAGAGAGAGAACCAACAGGATGTAGATAGATGACAGATAGACAGATGACAGATAGATAGATAGATAGATAGATAGATAGATAGATCAATTGATCTTCATCTATCTATATCTCTATTGAGAAAGAGAGAGAGGTTTTAAGGAATTGACCCACACGTAATTGTAGGACTGGCAAGTTCAAAATCTGCAAGGAGGCTATCAGGCTGGAGACCCAGGGAACAGTCCATGCTGCGGTTTAAGTCAGAAGGCCGACTGCCCACAGAATTCAGAAACCAGGCTTCTTAAAGCCTTTCACTGATTAAATGAGGCACATCCACATCATTGAGGGCAATCTACTTCACTCAAAGTATACCAATTTAAATGTAAATGTTATCTAGAAAACGCTTTTTTATCATACAGAAACATCTAGAATAATGTATTAAATATCTGCGTAATGCAGCCTGGCCAACTTGACACATAAAATTAACCAATACCCTATGTCCCATTTTCGACCTGGTCAGAATAATTTTCAGTTTTCGAAATGTCCCATTTTCAACCTGGTCGCATAATAAACTCTACTGGACACACTCTTTTTCTCCCTGGCTTAGTCAGAAATTTTTATGGTTTTCATAAACTAAAATCTGGTTTCTACATTTATGAGAGTTTAGAAGGGAAATTATTGCCTCAACTCTAACTGTAGTGTTACAAATCAATAGCAATTTTCTTTGCTAGCATAAGTGGGAAAATTATTTTCTTCAAGCTCCAAAGATTTGACGATTCCTTCCCTGCTAGTCGCTATGAACAACGGCATAAATTTGTGGGATTATGGAAGTCACTTTCCCAGCATTTTAAAATAATTCCAGTTCTCTAATTCCTTTCTTTAAACTTATAATATTGACTCATCCCTTACTCGGTTCCCTACTCTGTCTTATTCTTACAGATGTAAGAAGAGCCCAAAGCAATTGAGTCAGAGCTGGGGAAAGATGAGAAGTCTGTGGGTCCCAACTCCCCTAATCCTAAATAATCTCCTTCTCACCAGGGATTCCACCCATGAAAGTTACCACTCTGAGTGTGCGCGTGCGTGTTTGTGTGTATGTGCCTGTGTGTCTGTGTATGTCTGTGTTTTGAAGGGAGGAGAGCAGAAATTAAGAGAAAGATGCACAGGACATAGAAGAAAGAGGAGATTGATATTTTCTTCTTTTTCTTGGCTGTTTGTCCCTAAATGCTTGAAAAATTAGGATTTAAAAGACATAAGATTTTGAAAACATATGTTTGCTGTCATCTAAATTTTTCACCATCAAGATTGACATTGTGCTGGTGCCATGAAGAATGGGATGTAAAGGATGGAGTCAAAAGAGGAGAAGGCATCCCAGACACAGGAGTGGTGAAGATTTGTGGGAAAGCAGCCTGGCCAGAGTGGAGAACAGCAAGCAATGAGGCTGAACAGGCAGCCTAAAGCCATGTTTTGAAGGGTCTCCAGAGCCCCACAGAGATGAAACTTGTCACAGCAGTGTTGCCATGAGACAGGAGACATGATGGGGAGAGGGGTGGAATGAGAAGGAATGAATAGAAGTCCAAGGATAGAACTTCGGGAAACCTGCTCCTAGAGTGTGAGAGGAGAAGAGTGGAGTTGTGTGTATCTTGTCCCAGGTCTGATTTTCTCTCTGAAGTTAGAAGGCAGGTCGAATGCTACAGGCAAGGGGAGAGAGTAGGATTGAAAGAAGATCATTCAGTTCAATTCCACAAGGGTTTTGAAGCTCCTGCTCTGGACTGGCCGCAATGCTAGGTGTTAGGAATACAAAGATGGGTAAACTGTGGCCTGTCTTTTCAAGAAGCGTTTGATCTTCAAGCAATCAAAAAAAAAATTGTGTAAAAAAAAAAAAAAAGTTAGTGGCACAAGGCTTGGTCTCCTCCTTGACTCTGAAGGAAACCAGATTACGCCACCTCAAAATATGCCTCTTTGACATCAATACTTTTTTACACTAAAGCAATTAAGAAGCAGATGCAGGAGAGCTCTGTCTTCCCTCTGTTTGCCTAAAAACAGGACAGATAATTATAAAGACAAAATATCTGTCTATTCTACCCCCTCCCACCTAAAGACAGGACATAAATTCTCCTTCACAACCTTTATTAGCTTAGAGATGCCACCAGGGAAACCTGAGCAGATTCTATTAGTTTATCCTTACATTTACTTTCCCATAGTTTTCTTGCTTTTAGAAGCCTGAGACTACTTTCTTCTATCTTGTCATTTCTCTAAAATGTACCATTCTTTCTTGAAGGTAATGCGTATGCCAGACTCTAAGCCACTGCCTTGAGTTACGTTTTTTTTCACATGATGTGCAACACATGCATGAATAAGCTTGCTTTTCTCTTGTTAATGTCTTTTGTTGCAGGATTCGTCTCAACTATAAACTAATGAGGGTTGAGGAAAAATTGTTTTTTCTCCCCTTCAACTGGGATCATTGAACCTTGGCAGTCTAATGTGAGGGTGAGGGCAGCTTACCATGGAGGCCAGGCTCTTGTGGACATATCACGTGGTCAAGACTGAGCAAATGTACCTGAGAGGCCAAGGCAGGAGGATTGCTTGAGCCCGGGAGTTTGAGGGTGAGAAGAGTGAGACCTTGTCTCCAAATAAATAAATAAATAAATAAACACTTAAAAATAAAAAGTAGAGTGACCTAACAACTGAAGCTGGATGATTAGAGTTTCTGGTGGAATAACAAGTTCTGTGCATGCAGAGGGTTGGGAGAGGCGTGTGTATAAGAAGGTTATAGCTTGAGATTCATTGTAAATTCTGAGATTTCATAATGAGGCCCAGGGATTTCATATGCCGATGTGTTGCTGCTGTGTAATGAGAATGGAGGTCAAAAAAAAAGAGCAGGTGAAGAGCCTTGAGATCCAAGAGACAAATGGGTTGTTAATGGACAATAATACTTTCATGTACTTGTGGCAAGGTGAGATTGCTCCACTATGCTCAGAATGTATTCTATATGTCTCCATAAATCATCTCAATTTCTTCATTACTTACTCCATTCTCTAGATCGTGGGAGGGCAACCCTAAATATTTAGGTTAGTTTCTAAGTAAACTCGGCACACTGTAATAAAAAAAAACAAAAATGGCTACAAAACTTGCAGGGCTCAGTGAAAAATGAAAATGCATGGCCCCTTGCTCAAAAATTAAGAGTTTCAAGATAGTGACAGTAGAATGTGTAAACAAGGGCGGGGCACTTCTGATCACACACCCACAAAGCTGGTCCTCGTAATGAGATCAACAATCTCTTTTGTTGATGGCTCCATCTCTTTAAAGTGCTCAGGGTCTCAGAGTTCCTCTTCCTCTGGCTGCTGCTCCACAGATGGGACAGAGATTTGGGGGAAAAGAATATGTGACGCAGCTGCTTTTTGTGTTTCCTGCACTGGTGACCGCTGAGGTGCAGCCAGCTCATCTAATTTTGAGTGTAAAGTGCCGGCCAACATGCTGAAGCCTGTGAGTCCAACCACTTTAGTGGCACAGTCTTGGCCAGGGCAGGACAAACCAGTCCACCAGTGCTTTTGGCGCCTCCATGTGTTCTCACTGGGGCACATGAAAAACATTCAGTCCCCCAAATTCCACAGTGACCTGTGGGCACTGCCTGCACCACTGAACCCACACTCCACTGTTCCCACACTCCACACTGAGTCCCCATCAATCCGTGACTGATGCAGCTCCTCTCTGGGTCACCTGAGAAAGTGGGTCATGTGTACTGATGCTTCAAAAGCAGCTACCAGGTTAGGCTGTTTTTTTTTTTTTTTTTTTTTGAGACGGAGTCTCGCTCTGTTGCCCATGCTGGAGTGCGGTGGCGGATCTCGGCTCACTGCAACCTCTGCCTCCCGGGTTCAAGTGATTCTTCTGCCTCAACCTCCCGAGTACCTGGGACTACACGTGAGCACCACCACGCCCAGCTATTTTTTGTATTTTTAGTAGAGACGGGGTTTCACCATATTGGCCAGGCTGGTCTCGAACTGCTGACCTTGTGATCTGCCCACCTCAGCCTCCCAAAGTGCTGGGATTACAGGTGTGAGCCACTGTGCCCGGCCCAGTTTAGGCTTTTAAGTCGGGGTGCAAGAACCTGTCTATCTGCCCTGTGCCCATCTCTGCTGACAGCTTCTGGATCTTCTCCTTCCCACCATTTCTCCAGCTAAAGAGATATTTTGAGCTTTTTGACATTCTGTATGATATATATCACTTTCTTACCTGGTTCTCAGTCACATAGAATTGGATTAATCAGAATTTTTCATTCATAATGTATTCCTTTCATTGGTTTCATGCATGTCCCTCTTATTTTCAGTGGTTCATTTATTAATTAAATAACATAATGAACATCATGAAATCACCACCCAGTCCAGAAACTAAAACATTACCAGTAACTTATACCTATCTCTGTGTTTGCCATCATCCTGCTCCTCCACCTCTCCTCTAGAAGTAATTATTATCCTGAATTTTACATTATTTCTCTCTCTTTCTCTCTGCCTCTCTCTCTTTCTCACACACACACACACACACACACACACAGTTCTATCACTTATATAGGCATCTGTGTACTATAACCAGCTCATACTAGTTCAAGAGAACCAAGTGTGTACATCCCTTCTGAACTCCATTTGGTGAGATCATGTTGATAACTTGAAATCAGCCATGGTGGGAATATTCACAACATAAACTTAGCAAATACTACACAGCAGAGCCCTTTTCTCCATAGGGCCAGTTTTAAACCTTTACCAACACACCACTGCATGCATGTTCCTAAACAAAGAATGTTTGCCTCTTTTATTTACTTGCTGTATTCCTAACACTTAGAACAATGCCCAGCACATAATAGACAGGAAGTTGTTTAATGTGTGAGTATCTTTCTCTATCTCTGTTCCTGGACCAAACTGAGGGTGGGGCTGCTATTTCTTGTGGCCCAATAATGAGATGCCGATGAACCGGAGAGAAAGAGAGTTTTTATTTCTGTAACTGGCTGCAGGGAGAAGGCCTGGAAATTATCGCCAGACCAACTCAAAATTACAAATTTTTCCAGAGCTTACATACCTTCTAAGCTATATGTCTATGTGTTAGTGTGCATTCATCTAAAGACATACGTGATTAACTTCTTTTAGTCTATAACTAAGGTCTGAGTCCTGAAGACCTTCCCCTGGAGCCTCAGTAAATTTACTTAATCTAAATGGGTCCAGGTGCTGGGGTGATTAATCTTATCTTGTCTCCGGCTAAATCATGGAGGTTTGGAGAGTTCCTACAGACCCCCAGTAAACTTCTTAATGGAGGCCTGAGGAGTTTCTTCAGACCCACAATAAAACTTGTTTAATCCTAAATTGGTCCTGTTAATAATTCCTTCATTATTTCATCGTGTTTTAAGGCCTGGGAAGGGCCTAGGCAAAACTCTTGGTGGGCTTTTGCTACATTCCAGCCTTTGCATAAGGGCACCGGCTTTTTTTAGCTTGTAGCATTTAACTTAAACAGTCAGTACTGAACCAGTTGTTATGGAGGACTGCATGAGTGAGACCTGGCCTGCCACATCCCTAGGGCAGTAAGTCTCATGACCTATAAGGCACAAATGGAAGGTATTTTCTCTGCCCCCAGAAGAATTTCCATCTGGGAGCTAAGTGAATTTAGAAAATTCGATCTCCTTCAACAAAGCCTGGCTTTGGCAACTATTGTCTTCCACATACATCCCTATTAGATATGATAAACTGAATATTAGTATTATATGACTTTCTCCTCAGTTCAGCTAAAAACTGGTTTCTTGTCACATGACCAGGAAACTAGAAAAAAAAAAAGACTCTCAGCAAAGCAACAGGGGTTGCTGTTAATAGGCCCGCATCTCACAGACTGAATCCCAGATTCCCACACAGGAACAGGAGAGACCAGGCTCCTCCCCGCTGCAAACAGAACGAACTTCCCAAGGCCCTACCCATCCTCCAAGTACACAGACTGGTTGGAGATTCTCCGAAAGCCCTTTTTACTTGACTGTCTCATTAGTGCTTCTGTTTTCTTTGCATTCCTGCTGGAACAGTACTAACCCTCTGTTAGGCAATAGATGCCTCTAGAAAAATGAGGTGGGTGGGCAGTCTGTACAAGAGAATGCAAAGAAAAAATATTTCAAAAAATATTATGCCAGATACATATTACTTTTCCCAAGGACCGAAACCGAAAAGGACACCATGGCAGGCAATTGCAGACACTGAAGAGGGTAGGATGTAGTGAAAGAAGCCAAGGAGAAGAAAGTATGTTTCCAGCAGGGATGTGTCTTGGAATCATGCAAATCATTTCGCAAAGGTTGGGGGTCTATTACTGTTAGCAGGACCAACTATGCTTCACTATGTGTGTGAGGCCACAGTCTTTGCAAGAAGTGCAGAATTAATGAATTGCTGTTTGAATTTTAAATAGTTTATTTAAAACCTCAAAACACAAATGTCATAGGTCTTACCACTATGACCTTTTTCTCCCTCCTCTCCCCTCTCTCTCCCTGTATGTCCCCATCTCTTCTTATTCCCTGCTCTTTTTCATTCTCCCCTTTTCCTCTGTACTTCTCTCTTTGGCTTCTCCCTTTTTTAGACAGTACGCAATAAGGCAGGTTGCTGAGTGTGGATGAAAGGAAAAATAAGGAAATGGATCAGAATTTCATTGTGGAGAGTTTTACATCCCTGGTGTTATCAAACTGAACCTGGGACTGCTCGCATAGCACACAGCAAAACCAAATACTGACACAGGGATTTGTAGCCAGAGAAGGCAAGGTGTTTATTGTAGTGCTCCAAACAAGGAGAACGGGTGGTCAGTGCTTAAGACCTGAGCTCCCCGGTGACTTACAAGTAAGTGTTTATAAAGCAAGTATGAAGGGGTTACCAAAGTGAGTTAGGAGCTAAGGAACTTCTGGAATTCTTTTTCCATTTTCTGGTCTCAGTCTCTCTGAGGTCTATATTACAGTGGTTGGTAGTTTCCATTTTCCATCTGGTGGTGGTCCTGGTTTCTGAAAAGCAACTCAAGGACATATGTTAAGATATTATCTTTAGTTTTTACAGGAAACCAAACATCTTGTGGCTCTAACTTGCTGTTAGATGACTATTGTTTATGCTGTGATTACCTTCTTGCTTACCATGTTACTTATTCACTTTTCTAATTGCTGGTTGCAGAACTAGCTAGGTGCCTGGAATTTATTTTGAAAGGATTCAAAGTTTTTATTTGTTTTAATTTCCATGCTTGGGAAGGAGGGCCAGCAGGCCCCAGAAAGGGGTCCATGTTCCATCTCACGAGGAATTGAACCACTGGATATGTTGAGTGAACACGGATGTGCTTGTGATTCTTTCTGAGTCTACTGTACATTTCTGGGTGGGTGGGGGGAGCCATATATTGGATGTTTGTGGAAATAAAAGATTAATCCTGATGTTTTGATGTCTTTAAGTGACTCTACAACTTTACTTTTTTCTGTACTACCCCACCCCACCCTCATCATGTAACTGAAACAATCCTATGTGTTTATCAAATCTTATTTCATTTTCCTCTCCTCCTCCTAGGCACATAGAAAGACAGTATTTCCCACCTCTCTTGGAACTAGGTTGAAGCCATGTGCCTGGGTTTTACACGATGGGCATAAACAAAATCTGGCCACGTGCCATCATATACTCATCCCTCTTTTGCATCCCTTGTTTAAGATGGCAGTGTGCAGGGTGCTGGATCACTGAGTCACCATTTAGAGGAGAGCCCCAAAGGGGATCCTCTAACCCATCAGACTGTGACATGAACAAAAAACGTATTTGGTTAAGCCATTGAGCTTTCATATTTGTTACTGCAGACTAGTTGATCCTAGTCGGACACTTTTCTCAGGAACATCCTCACAAGTCCTAGATTAATTTGAATTGAACAAATATGGATCATATGTCCATTTTTGGACAGAAAATTACTGTGACCAGAAAAATATGATGCACTGATTGGCCAAGCTTGGGTCACATGCTCTATTCCTGGAGTTGAACATGAACTTGGACAAACAAATGGATTGATATTGAGGTAAGAGTTGATATTCCAGAAAGAAATCATGGAATTGTTTTTGGTTTTGTTTATTAAGGAGTAGGAGAGGGCAAGGAGTGGACACTAATGTCTAAAAATATCATGAGCTTTCAGGAATTATGAGTAGACTATTTTATTTTAATAAATATTAATGTTAAGAATTAGTTTTAGACAAGTCTGAAAGGTCAAATTAAATCCAGTTTTAAAACTCTAACCCTGGAATGCCAAACTAAGGTGGGTTTTCTCTTCTTAGGAAATCACGTATGATTTTGTGTTGAGCAGTAATTTGATGAGTTTGATGAGAGGGTTTATTTAAGAATAATAACTTGGTGGTAGTTTGAGAATAGTGTGAGATGGGAGAAAACTGGAGTTTAGAAAATTATAATAATTCGAGAATGCAAGAATGAGTGACAGTAGTAGAGATTGTAGAGGAAATTGACGCATATTGAGTTACATAAGAAAGGAAGAATTGACACGTCTTTGTGGGGAGATAAGCAGGAAACAAAATTCAAAGGTTTGAAACTTGCCCAGGGAGATTTTATTTGGGAAAAATGATATGCTTCAGGATGTTGAGTCTAAGATGCCTTTTAGATGCTCAAATGTACCTTGTCTGCAAAACTACCAATAAGTGGGAGTTGAATAATGAGAACAAATGGACACAGGGAGGGGAACAACACACACCTGGGCCTGTCAGGGGGTGGGATGGGGGAAGTGAGAGCATTAGGGAAAATACTAATACATGCTGGGCTTAATACCTAGGTGATGGATTGATAGGTACAGCAAATCACCATGGCACATGTTTACCTATATAGCAAACCTGCACATCTTACACATGTACCCCAGAACTAAAAATAAAAATTAGAAGAAAAAAAAAGGCTAACTCCTTGGCCAATAACCACCACTGTGACCCAGCAGAGGTAGGAGAAATTGACTGAAGAAGAGAGAAGTAAAGTAGGAAGACAATAAAATAGTGTGGAATCAAGGAATGGGAAAATCTCAAGATCTCTTAAAATTGCCAAATGCTGCAGAGTTAACACTAAGGAAGTCACTGGAATCTTGAAGCTTCAATCGAATGAAAATGAAGTTTCAGGAAAGCCAAATTTTGAAGTGTTAATGAGAGAGCAAGTGGTAAGGAAATAGCATTAAAAGGCAGGTCGGAAATAAATTAGTAGATTGAAGGTATACTACACTCAAACAAAGGTTTCTGCAGAACTAAGGAGATCTGTGCATTTTTAAATGAGAGGAAAAGAAGCCACAGAGGAGAGCTTTAGCTGCTGATGTTCTAGGGTTTTTTGATTTTTTGACTGTTTCTTTGTTTTTATTTGGTTTTGTTTCCCAGAAAACTAATGATAATGTTACCATTTATTGCCACCTAATATGTGTCAAGCACTGCAATAGATATTTTTCACTTATATTTTACCAATTATTGTACCTATTTTATAGATGCAGAAATGAAAAATTAGGGAAATATTCTGACAAAATCAGCCATCTGTTAAGTGGTGGAGCAGATAATCTACTACTTGGTATGCATTCACTTTCCATTATGCCTCCCAGTCTCTGAAATGCCAATAGTGCTGGCATGAGATCATCTATCAGAAAGTCCTCAGGAAATGATAGATGAAATGAGATAGCCTGGATATAATCCAAAAAGATGTCCAGAGATTTCTAATAAGGGCCCTAAGAATTTATCTCAGCAAAATGAAGTCCCCTGAGGCTTCTATTCTGTGCCCATTTACTATAGATGATAACATGTAGTTAGATATGGCTTGAAATTTGTATCAGGAACGAACTAGTTTGAAGGTAAGCAAGCTTACTTTCTTTTATCAGATAAAAGAATACATATTCTTTTTGCCTTTTAAATTAGGAAAAAACAGAAACCAAATTAATTACGCTGCTGAGATAAGAGATGGACTCCAATACTCAGACATACGTATTCCCCAGCAACTTTGTTTTTCTTTCATTTTTTCCTGTTTTACACTTATTTTTAATTTTTTAAGTTCTTTGGTGACCCTTTGGGAAACTGAGTGATACATATGTGGGTTTGTGTTTTATATACTATCTCATTGTTTCATTGTTCTCTCTGGAGAGAGCTGAAGAATTGATAGGTTTTTAACAGGAACATATGCTAGTGAGGATATTCCAGTGGAAAGATAGTATAGACAAATGAGCAGAAGCAAGCTAACCCTGAGAGTTTCAGAGAACAAGGAGTTTGATGATGTTATAGAAATACAGAATAGAATTTTCAAATTAATATTTTGTGGCTTACCATGCAGAAAGAAGACAGTCTAAAAATCCCCTCGATAGAGGGACAGCTGTATATACTCTCAGCTCACCTTAAACTTACAAATGACATTGTGTGTATTCTTATGCAAATCAATATACAGAACTAGCCTAACAGTGCAAACAAGCCATCCAAAATCTTTATCCAAGAATTCTTTGTCTCTTCCCAAGAAACTCTTTGGTGTCTTCAGGGATTATCGTAACACAGTGAAGTTTTGGGCAGGGATACCTTGAACCCAGAAGGGAGGGTTTTGAACAAGGTATCTTATGACACAGGGAAGTATGGATACTTCTGGAAGGGAAGGAGTTCATAAGGACTTCATCGATGGTTCATGAGACACATGTAGGGGAATAGTAGGAGATGGGGGCTAGAAAGGAGAGTTTAGGTCATAACTGAGGACTGTGAATGCCAGATAGATGAATCTGTACAGCAGAAGCTCTTTTAATGGATGCCCAATCAGTTCATCCCTTAGATAATCAATGCTTCTCATTGTCTGTAGAACTTTTTCACTGATGCCTTCTGTGCCTGAGCTTGGGAGAGAGAGTAGTCAGCCCTTCTCCACAGCTCCTGGTATTTCCGATCCCATTATCTGAATTAAAGGCTTAAAGGCTTACCAATAATCCATTGCCTTTGCTCCTAAGCCTGTTGTGCCTTCTGTATTTGTAACTGGAATTACATAATGTAATTTAATGCTATGTAAATTGATAAAATATGAATGTAGAGGAAATGATCGAAGAACAGTTTCTGTGATAATTAAGTACAATGCTTTGGAGATACTTGATAAAAGTGATTACCTAAAATAATTGATGTCAAATTAACTGTGAATGAGAAAGTTATTTTTTTAATTGGAGAAAATAACTAAAATTCCAGAAGGAGGCCTTGCAGTGGTTCACGCCTGTAATCCTAGCACTTGGGAAGCCAAGGCAGGAGAATTGCTTGAGCCAAATCGCTTGAGCCCAGGAGTTCAACACCAGCCTGGACAACATAGCAAGACCCATCTCCAATATATTTTAAAATAATAATAAATAAAAATAAAACTCCAGAAGCATTCTGGGCTTAGATTGCTTTACAGGTATCTTTAAAGGTTTATTCCACTTTAAAGCAGTTGAAACCACAGATCATAACATGATGAAGTCTGAGTGTGGTTAGATAAGGAGGCACCTTTGAACTCCACCAGAGGACTCATGCTCAAGACTGAGCCCTGGCTCCTAGCACATGTGGCTACCCAAGTTTCACATCAAATATAAAATATTAGGGTGTTTACACAGCATTTCTATGATTCCTTATTTTAACTGATTTGTTCTATTAATCACTTGAGAGGCCACTAAAGATTTTCAAGCAAGGAAGTGACATATTTAAGACAATTAAGGTATAATTTGTTTCTATTTATTTAACATTTTAGGCCATGTGCAGTGGTTTATATCTGTAATCCCAGCACTTTGGGAGGTCTAGGCAAGATTGTTTGAGGCCAGGTGTTGGAGATCAGCCTGGACAACAGCATGAGACCTCATCTCTTAAAAAAAAATTAATCTGCCTTTCAACATGAAAATTTCAATACCGTAGAACCAAAATTATGTTCACTTGAAGGATGACTTAAATAGAATTCCTTCCATAATTTGATTTGAAATCAAGGTACAAAGACAGCAAGACGTTGTGGGTAAGAAATCAGGTGCTCGAGGCTGACTAATAGCTTTAAATCCTGGCATTACCACTGATATGGTTTGACTCTGTGTCTCCACCCAAATCTCATGTTGAATTGTAATTCCCAGTGTTGGAGGAGGAGCCTGGTGGGAGGTGATTGAATCATGGGGAAGGACATCCCCCTTGCTGTTCTTGTGATAGAGTTCTCATGAGATCTGGTTGTCTGAAAGTGTATAGCACCTTCCCCTTCTCTCTCAATCTCTCTTCTGCTGGCCATGTGAAGATGTGCTTACTTCCCCTTCACCTTCCTTCATGATTGTAAGTTTCCTGAGGACTTCCCAGAAGCAGAAGCCTGTACAACCCACAGAACCATAGCCAATTAAAACTTTTTTCTTTATACTCAGTGTCAGGTATGTTTTTATAGCAGTGTGAGAATGGATTAATAAAGAAAATTTGTACTAGACAAGTAGAGCATTGCTATAAAGATACCTGAAAATGTGGAAGCAACATTGGAACTGTGTAATGGGCAGAGGTTGGAACAGTTTGGAGGGTTCAGAAGAAAACAAGAAAATGAAGGAAAGTTTGGAACTTCCTAGAGACTTGTTGAATGATTGTAACCAAAATGCTAATAGTGAGATGAACAATGAAGTCCAGGCTGAAGAAGTCTCATATGGAGATGAGGAACTTATTGGGAACTGGAGTAAAGGTCACTGTTGCTATGCTTTAGCAAAGAGACTGGCTGCATTGTACCCCTGCTCTAGAGATCTGTGGAACTTTGAACTTGAGAGAGATGATTTAGGGTAATCTGACAGAAGAAATTTCTAAGCAGCAAAGCATTCAAGATGTGACCTGGCTTCTGCTAACAGCATAGGCTCATATGCATGCACAAAGAGATTATCTGAGGCTGGAACTTATATTTAAAAGGGAAGCAGAGTGCAAAAGTTTGGAATATTTGCAGCCTGACCATGTGGTAAAAAAGAACATATTTTCTATGAAGGAATTCAAGCCAGCTGCAGAAATTTGCACAAGTAAAGAGGAGCCAAATGTTAATACTCAAGACAATGGGGAAAATGCCTCAAAGTCATTTCAGAAACCTTCTCAGCAGCCCCTCCCATCACAGGCCCAGAGGCCTAGGAGGGAAAAATGGTTTTGCGAGCCAAGTCCAGGGACCCACTGCTCTGCACAACTTCAGGATATGGCGCCCTGTGTCCCAGACACTCCACCTGTGGCTAAAAGGGGCCAACATACAGCTCATGCTGCTGTTCCAAGGGTGTAAGCCACTAAGCTGAAAGCCACTAAGGCTTCCACATGGTGTTAAGCTTGCAGGTGCACAGAGGGCAAGAGCTGATGTTTGGAAGTCTCTGCCTAGATTTCATAGGATGTATGGAAACACCTGGATGTTCAGGCAGAAGTCTACTGCAAGAGCAGAGCTCTTATGGAGAATCTCTACTAGGGCAGTGAGGAGGAGAAATATGTGGTTGCAGCCCCCACACAGAGTCCTCACTGGGGCACTGTCTACTGGAGCTGTGAGAAGAGGGCCACCATTCTCCACACCCCAGAATGGAAAAGCCACAGGCACTGAACACCAGCCTGTGAAAGTAGCCATGGGGGTTGTACCCCTGCAGAGCCACAGGGATAGAGTTTCCCAACATCTTGGGAGCCCACCTCTTGCATCAGTATTGCCTGGATATGAGACATGGAATCAAAGGAGATAATTTTGGAGCTTTAATATTTAATGACTGCCCTGCTAGGTTTCAGACTTGCATGGGGCCTGTGACCTCTTTGTTTTGGCCAATTTCTGCCCTTTGAAATTGGAACATTTACCCAATGCCTGTACACCCATTGTATGTTGGAAGTAACTAACTTGTTTTTGATTTTACAGGTTCATAGACAGAAGGGACTTGGCTTGTCTCAGATGAGACTTTGGGCTTGGATTTTTGGGTTAATACTGGAATGACTTAAGACTTTGGGGGACTGTTGGTAAGGCATGATTTTGTTTTGAAATGTGAAAAGGAAATGAAATTTGGAAGGGGCTGGTGTTACCAAAAAGGGGTCCAAATCGAGACCCCAAGAGAGGGTTCTTGAATCTTGCACAAGAAGGAATTCAGGGTGAATCCATGGAGTACAGTGAAAGCAAGTTTATTAAGAAAGTGAAGGAATAAAAGAATGGCTACTCCATAGACAGAGCAACCCCAAGGACTACTGGTTGCCCATTTTTGTAGTTATTTCTTGATGATATGCTAAACTAGGGGTGGATCATTCATGTTTTCCCTTTTTAGACCATATAGAGTAACTTTCTGACATTGCCATGGCATTTGTAAACTCTCATGGCACTGGTGGGAGTATAGCAGTGAGGACGATCAGATGTCACTCTTGTTGCCATCTTGGTTTTGGTGGGTTTTAGCAGGCTACCGCAACCTGTTTTATCAGCAAGGTCTCTATAAACTTTATCTTGTGCTGACCTCCTATTTCATCTTATGACTTAGAATGCCTTAACCACCTGGAAATGTAGCCCAGTATGTCTTAGCCTCATTTTTCCCAGCCTCTATTCAAGATGGAGTTGCTCTGGTACACACACCTCTGACACTGGGGCAGAATTATATGGTTCGGCTCTATGTCCCCACCCAAATCTCATGCTGAATTGTAATTCCAAATGTTGAGTGAGGGACCTAGTGAGAGGTGATTGGATCATGGGGGCAAATTTCCCCCTTGCTGTTCTCATGATAGTCAATGAGTTCTTTTGAGATCTGATGGTTTAAAAGTGTGTAGCACTTCCTCCTTAGCTCTGTCTTCTCCTCTGCCATCTGAAGCTTGTGCCTGCCTCCCCTTTACCTTCTACCATGATTGTAAGTTTCCTGAGGCCTCCTCAGCCATGCCTTCTGTGCAGCCTGTGGAACTGTGAGTGAACTGAATCTCTACTCTCCATAAGTTACCCAATCTCACGTATGTCTTTATAGCAGTGTGAGCATAGGCTAATACAATTGACAATAGGTTCTCGCTGTCACCACTAGAATCTCAGAAAGGGAATGGGGCCAAGAGTGTGTTCCCTCCCTGAAACAGTTCATTTTCACAGTCTTCCAGGTGCTTTCTATATTCAATTAAGGGGTTGAGAGGGTCGTTATGCTCTCCCATGGCCTAAATTGTACATTTCTCCAGTGGGAAAGTGAACCAAAGAAACATACTCACTCACTCTCTCTTGTATTGGGGACTCACCTTCCAGTTCCTAGCCAGCCCCAGCCACACAGGCTTATTGGTTTCATTTTCCTTTCCAGATTTTGGAGTTATTTTTCACTTTTCTGGGAGATGATTGAATCATCGGAGCAGACTTCCCCCTTGCTGTTCTTGTGAGAGAGTTCCCACAAGATCTGGTTGTTGAAAGTGTGTAGCACCTCCCTATTCTCTATCTCTGTCTCTCCTGCAAGCCATGTGAAGATGTGCCTGCTTCCCCTTGGCCTTTTGCCATGATTGTAAGTTTCCTGAGGCCTCCCCAGAAGCAGAAGCTGGTACTACCCACAGAACCATGAGCTGATTAAACTTCTTTTCTTTATAAATTACCCAGTCTCAGGTATGTCTTTATAGCAGTGTGAGAATGGACTAATACAACCCCCTACCAGTGCTTGGCTTTGGGCAAGTTAGTTGGCCTCTCTTTGCCTTGGGTTTCTCATGCCTTAAAGGAGGATAAGAATAGAACCTACTTGAGAGGAATGAAGCATACACTTTTACTATTACTGTTTTTATTAAAGAAAAGTTAGGATAGATGTGTCTGTTGACCACAGAGTGGGGCAAAGATTAAAGATACTCATGCCAGACTCAAGAGTATATAATACTGTGCCTAACATAAGAAGGTAAGGATTTTGGTGAATTTGCACTGTACCTTTCTATAACAAAATATTGCTAGAAAATAACCCCAGTGAACACACAAACCCCCAGAAAACACTACTTTATCACCCTGATGCTTTACTTTTTACCAGACTGACCAATTTTCAGCTCCTCTGAGCATCTGTTCTTGTACAAGGATGATCTAGTCAAGTGGGAGTCTCCTCCATGGCCAATGACGTTTTGACCTTCCCCCAGCTTCTTATATTGAGGCCATGTTTTTCTCTGGAATTATTTTAGATACAGATGTGCTACATAAACTTTAGCCCAGAAGGGAATTATTTAGTAGGTCAAAAGCAATTACTAAAATCTGTCATTGGCTGAAGGTCACATTGTAAGTAAAAAGCCAAGTTTTCCATTATGCTGCACCTACTTAAAAAGCAGAAAAAAATACCAGATTGTTTTCAGTAAAGAAATTTTATAGGACCACCAGTTTCCGTTGCCCATTACATAACAAACCAATACACCAAAATAAGGAGAGCTGCAGCGGAGAGTTTAATGATCATATGGCAGCCAAATGAGGAGGTGGGCGGTAACCTCAAATCTGCTTCCCTGAGAAGTTTTGGGCTGGGGTTTTTTAGGGAATTTTGATGAGTAAGGGGCTGACGAGCTGGGAGTAACTGATTGGTTAGGGTGTGGGGAATGAAATCGTAAGGATATAGAAGCTACATTCTTGCACTGGGTCAGTTCCTCAGAGAGAGTCTTCAGATTGGCTGGTGTCAGTGAACCCATTGGAATGCAGGATCTGGAAATATCTCAAAATGGAAATCTGAGGTTCCTTAATGTTAAAGATGTTATCTATAGAACTTAGGACCTCGTAACAGGGGCCAGGTGATTTCTAAGCAGTAAACAGCTATAAGGAAGCAGGCTACAGGGCAAGCTGCTATGTTTCTACTCAAATCTTATGCTTTTGTTAAAAACCTACTAATTTAGTTTTATTAATTTTATGAGGATGGTTTCAGAAATAAAATCTAATATATCAAAATACTGATTTTTCTCAAAACAATTGAACTCACAGAGCTAGAGAACAGAAGGAGGGTTACCAGAGAAAGGGCAGTGGGTGGGTGGAGAAAGGTGGTGATGTCTAATGTGTACAAAAAAAAATAGTTAGAAAGAATAAGTAAGGCTGGACGTGGTGGCTCATGGCTGTAATCCCAGCAATTTGGGAGGCCGAGGTAGTTGGATCACTTGAGGTCAGGAGTTCGAGACTGGCCTGGCCAACATGGTGAAACCCCGTCTGTATTAAAAATACAAAATAATTAGCTAGGCATGGTTGTGTGTGCCTGTAATCCCAGCTACTTTACAGGAGGCTGAGGCAGGAGAATCGCTTGAACCTGGGAGGCAGAAGTTGCGGTGAGCTGAGATCATGCCATTGCACTCCAGCCTGGGCAATAGAGCGAGACTCCATCTCAAAAAAATAAATAAAATAACTGAGACATAGTATTTGATAGCACAACACAGGAACTATAGTCAATCATAATTCAATTGTACATTTTAAAACAAATTGGATTGTTTGTAACACATCAGTAATCCCAGTGGGAGGTGACAACGTGCTAGCAGCCCTCGCTCGCTCTCAGCGCCTCCTCGGCCTTGGAGTCCTCTCTGGCCACGCTTGAGGAGCCCTTCAGCCTGCTGCTGTGCTGTGAAGGCCCCTCTCAGGGGCTGGCTGAAGCCGGAGCCGGCTCCCTCTGCTCACGGGAAGTGTGAAGGGAGAGGCACGGGCAGGAGCCAGGGCTGCACCCTGTGTGCTCCTGGGCTGGCATGGGTTCCGGGTGGGCGTGGGCTCAGGGGGCCAACAGCTGCCTGGTAGGATGATGAGGGGACAAGCTCCCTCTGGGCTGCCAGAATTCGCCCTGCTAGGTGTTGCAAAGTACGGTGGTGAATGCCAGTGAGAGGTGAAGCCAGCAGGGCTTCTGGGCCGGGTGGGGACTTGGAGAACTCTTGGTATAGCTAAAGGATTGTAAACGCACCAATCAGCACTCTGTATCTAGCTAAAGGTTTGTAAACATGCCAATCAGCACTCTGTGTGTAGCTAAAGGTTTGCAAACGCACCAATCAGCGCTCTGTGTCTAGGTAACCTGGTGGGGACTTGGAGAACTTTTCTGTCTAGCTAAAGGATTGCAAACACACCAATCAGCACTCTGTGTCTAGCTGAAGGATTGTAAATGCACCAACCAGCACTCTGTCAAAACAGACCAATCAGCTCTCTGTAAAATGGACCAATCAGCTCTCTGAAAAATGGACCAATCAGCAGGATGTGGGTGGGGCCAGATAAGGGAATAAAAGCAGGCCGCCACCTACCCCCCACCCACTGCCCTAGTGGCAACCTGCTCAGGTCCGTTTTGAGGGTGTGGAACCTTTGTTGTTCTGCTCTTTGCAATAAATCTTGCTGCTGCTGACTCTGGATTCATGCCACCTTTATGAGCTGTAACACTGCGAAGGTCTGCAGCTTCACTCCTGAGGCCAGCGAGACCCCAAACCCAACGGAAGGAATGAAAAACTACAGATGTGCCGCTTTTAAGAGCTGTAACCCTCCCTGTGAAGGTCTGCACTTCACTGCTGAAGTCAGTGAGACCACAAACCAATCAGAAGGAAGAAACTCTAGACACATCCGAACATCTGAAGGAACAGACTCTGGACACACCATCTTTAAGAACTGTAACACTCACCATGAGGGTCCCGGGGACTTCATTCTTGAAGTCAGTGAGACCAAGAACCGACAAATTCCGGACCCGCCAGCACTTTGGGAGGCCGAGGCGGGCGAATCACCTGAGGTCAAGAGTTTGAGACCATCCTGACCAACATGGAGAAACTGCGTCTATACTAAAAAAACAAAATTAGCCGGGCGTGGTGGCATGTGCCTGTAATCCCAGCTACTCCGGAAGATGAGGCAGGAGAATCTCTTGAACCCGGGAGGTGGAGGTTGCAGTGAGCTGAGATCGCGCCATTGCACTCCAGCCTAGGCAACAAGTGGGAAACTCTGTCTCAAAATAAATAAATACCTATGTACCCACAAACAATTGAAAATAAAAATAAAATACTGAATTTTCTGAGAACCCAGTCTTGCTATGATTCTCCAAGACTCAGAAATATTTTTGAACGTTCATATGTGTGTGTATGTGTGTGTGTGTGCACGTGGACTTAAGTATGTACATTAGCATAAACAGAATAAAAGACAAAATTCAGAACTCATCATATCTTTAAGATATTCTGAGTCACGTGTCTTACATCTTTCATGGTTAAAAGGGCTTTTATGAATGTTCATGTAGCATAATAAGAAATACGTATTTGGTCTCTGCCCCTGGTTCCTGGCACAGAGCTTGTAAACTCTCATAACTTCCTTAGTGATGGAGAGATGGGAGTATCTTTTGTTATTTTTGGTCTTAGTCTCAGGTTTCTGATGCCAGAACTTCTAAAACCCTTAGAATCTCTAGAGTGGTAAGAGTGTCTTTTTGTTTATATTAATGATATGACTGGTGACTGAAAGCCCCTAGATATCTTCAGGATGAGGGCTGACTGCCAGAGCAACTAACAATGTAATTAGAAAATTAGAGATTTCTGCCCTTATACCTGCTACCCCACCTCTGAGGGCAGGGAGAAGGAATGGAGATTGAATTCAACCACCAATGGCCTATGGTTTAATCAATCATGCCTACATATTGGAACCTCCCCAAAACCCTAATCAATGGAGTTTGGAGGACTCCTGGCTTGGTGAATACAAGAGGTGCTGGGAGGGTGGCATGCCCAGAGAGAGCCTGGAAGCTCCCTGCCCCTCTCCCATACTTTGCCCTATGCATCTCTTTTTCTGGCTGTTGAGTTGTGTCCTTTAGAATATCCTTTGTAATAAATCCGTAATAGTAAATAAAGCACTCTATCTGAATTCTGTGAGCTGTTCTTACAAATTATCAGACCTAAGAAGGGAGTCGTGAGAAACCCTAATTTATAGCCAATTGGTCAGAAACACAGTTCACAACCTGGGACTTTCAACTCATTTCTGAAATAGGAGGCAGTCTTGTGGGACTAAGCCCTTAACCTTTGGGGCCTGCCCTAGCCCTGGGTGGGTAGCATCATAATTGAATTGAAGGATACTCAATTGGTGTCTCAAAAGTTGGAAAATTGCTTAATTTAAAAGAAAGACGCACACATTTGGTGTGAAATGTGAAGTGGTGAATAGCAGAGAAGAAGAGTTTTATTTTTTGTCCATGAGCTCTGTGGATATCTGTCACATTGTAAGTCAAATAAAATATGTAGAGATGAGTATCTAAATTGAACATTTCAAAATTCAAGCATTGCAATTCAGGGCATACACACAGACCCCACAGACCAAGTGGTCTTTGGTATGTTTGAAGAACAAAGAGGAGGTTGGAAGTTTTATGAAAAGGTGAAGTGGTGTGTTATTGTTTTTCTAGAAAATTCATTGGCACTAGTAAGGTTCTGGGGAGCTGGCTTGCTCTGAGTGGCGAATGATGAAAGTGGTGGGTAAAACTATTCTTAGAATCACAGCACATTGTTTCAGTAGCCATTAGATCAAACTGGTTTCGGATTATGGCAGGCAGTTTCAGCAGCCAGGATTACAGAGAATGACATTCTTGGAGCAATTTTATGTGCCCTGAGTGCTTTTCCCCACTGGCTTCTGGACTCTGGGTTAGTTAGGTGTCAGAAGAATGACCCCATCTGGTCAGTTTTCACAACATTCAATCATGGACACGGTTCTGTATCTTACTAAGTTTTACAATGAACAGTGATGAGAAATCTAAAAAGAAAAAAAAAGAGAGGGAAGGAGCGAGGGAAGGACGGAAGGGAGAAACGGAGGGAGGGAGGAAGAAAGGGAGGAAGGGAGGGAAATTCATTGCCCATCATTACCATAAGTGAAAAGTAACAGAAACTGTAGGGGGGATAGTCTTTCTGGGACATTCCAGCATATAAACAACCCCTAAATAGCAGAAGCTCTTTTGGGGCATCTTGCCTTCTTCCTAGCTCCATCCTGGTTAAGCTGGAGCTCACTGCAGAGAGAACCCACAGAGAGAGGGCAAGAATGGTGTGCCAGTCTGGCTTTTCCATTTCCTCTCTTTGTTTCTGTGTTTCCACTTTGCAGTTTCCTTGATTCAGAGCAAGAAGATAAAAACACATACAAAAAGGCAGCACCAGCTCCTTTCCCATTTGTGACCAGATTGCACGATACCCAAGCCATGGCTCCAAAGAGTGCGTGTACTGAAGCCTGGCAATTCATGACAGACTCATTTCCACACCTGGGTCCAGTTTTGCTCTGTGAGTGTTGGGCTTTCTCCAAGGGAATGGCTGGAGCTGTTGCGAGCGAACTTCCTGACTGCCACAGAGTTGTTTGGATTCTTTGGAAATGCACACTCAGAGGCTGCTACTCCTTTAAGCTGGCTCCTTCACTGGCCATGATTCTCCTGTCTCATTAGCCGTTGCGTATGACCCTGTGTCGTTTTCTCCTTTGACTCATCAACACCCAAATCCACAGGGTTGTTATGGGTTAGCAACCTTTCTTATTAGCGAGAAGCTCTGTGGCCTCAGAGACAAAATGAATCGTGGTTAGAAATCTCCATCTCTTCCCTCTCTTAGTTTGATGTCATCATTTAAACATCTGAAAATAGAGAAGACTCCGTTCCATTTGTAAAGCCCTAAGGAGAAAAACTGAGTTTGAAACTTTCCTTAATTATGCTGATATTTAACAATAAACTTGGTAATATGAAAATCTCATCTCACTATCCAATGTATTCTTTCACTTTCGTTTTAAATCAAGAGAAAAATGTGTTTGGACTTTCTTGAGCTATGCCAAGTTTAAAATATATATATGTGTGTGTGCATATATATATATAGGCTGCTAATATATGTGTGTGAATATATATATAGATATATGTGTGTGAATATATAGAGAGATATATGTGTGTGAATATATAGAGATGTATGTGTGTGAATATATATAGATATTTATATATGTATACACACAATCTAAAAATCTACTGAATAGATTTTGAATTCAAAAATCACTACTCAATATATTGATTATTTGTTTAAAGGTTTGAAGATATAAGAAGAGAGTAAAGTTATTAATGTCACTTTCTGTCAATGTCTATAATTGGTATTTGCGGGTAAGGTTGCTTTGTTTTGTTTTGTTTTTCCTTCTGGTCTTGGAGGTCATGGAAGGAGTGGGGTTTTATTTGTTTCATAAGAATCCTCTGTTTATCAGTATTATCCGTTTCTTGGGTGAGTGGGAAAAATAGACACCTCTCCCTTACTCCCGTGTCCTTCCATGTGGAGAGAGCATCCTTCCCCTCGCACACTACCTCTTTACTCGTCTGTCCATTAGAGAAAGATGGACTTTGTGGAAGATTTTTGCAAAGGCGGTCACAATAATTCTTCCCTCCCCAGGACCTTTACAATGTGGATTTGGCACTCCTCCCATCAAGAGGTGAAATTAATTTCTCCACCCTTTCCATCTGGCTGGCGCTGTGACTTGCTTTCACCCACAGTATGTGTGCAAGTGATGCACTGTAGCTTCAGAACCTCTTGACCTCCAGTGGCCTTACAGCTTCTGCTCTCAACCTTGTGTGCTGCTTCTGTGTAAGGAAGCCCAGACTAGACTTCTTTATGATGAGAGGCTGCATGAGAAAGGGCCCAGCCAACAGCCAAAACCAATAGCCAGATGTGGGTTTCTACCCATTTTCTACCCTCCAGCCCCAGTTGAGCTGCAGATGACTGCACCTACGTGTGTGCCCCAGACAAGACCAGCAGAATGGCCTCCCAAATGGGCCCAGAGAAAACTGCTGACATTGTGAACAGAAAGAATGGTGGTTGTTTGAAACCACTAAGTTTTCAGGTGGTTTTTAAACAGCAGTAGATAATGGATACAGACTTAATCTGATTGGTGATCAGAAAGAGAATGAGGGTGTGCAGCCCAACCCCTTTCTCTCACTCTCTGTTTGACAGGAGGCAGCCCACCGAAAATCTAAGTTCTCTCTTCCTCCCCTAGACCATAATCAGTAGTGATGCACTGATACATATATTTTTCCAAGTGCTAAAGGGCTGGAAATTAAAGTCAATATTTGGCTGAAGCCAAGGCCAAAACCGAATACTGCCATTAAAAACTTCTAGGAATCAAGAATCAGTCTGAAAAAAAATATAACCTGTAAACTTATTGTAATAATTTTAATTATGTAGTCATAGTTTTGAAATTCTATTAGTAAAATTAAGATATGTTTTAAATACTTCATTTGCTTCTAACAATGTATTCCAATTTGCGTGACAGAACTGGAAGTAAGTTATCAAGATTTTGAATTTTTCTCTCCTCATGAAATTTTAAGGTGTCTATAATGATAATTTAATGCATCCTTATAAGATGTAAAAAATTCCCAAATAGGACTTTTAATTGAAAACACATAGTATCCTTATATGGGATTTGGCCATGACACTTTCAGTTACTCATGTGAATTTCATCTTCCTGATTCTTAGGAGATTTTGTCCAAACAACTCTGATTATTTCTGTATAGTGCTAAAACTAACATAAGATAAAGTGATTTATTTTTCTGAATTTTTCTTACTCTATTTGCCTGCCTCACTTTCATCTGGACCTTATTTTTTCTTCATCTCTTGTTCTTTCCTGGTCCATTTTGATTCAGCTCCCACTGTTTTGCCTGAGTGTGGACCCGGTCAGGAAGGTGGGAAGCTGGTGCAGCCGGGCTCCCCACAGGTCCCTTGTCTCTCCTGCAAATCGAGGGCAAACCCAACCCTGTTCCTGCTACTGCTCTCACATGGGCCCCCACCTCCCCGTACCTGCCGACCGTGTTGGGGTCTTCCATTGTGAGGCTGTCATTTGTTCCTGTGGCTGCCTCCTGCTTTCCCCTGCACAGATGCTTACAATGCACAGGTTTTATGGCTCTTAATGGTTTATATTTTGGGGCTCAGTGGGTACCTTGTGACTTGGTTGTATTGCAAATGTTGTCCATTGGTTTTTTAATTTTACTGTCTTTTTTAATGTGGGGATTCAAGAAGATTTAAAAGCTATGCCACTTCTACCACCGTCTTTTCTACCATCATCTTTTCAGAATTTGTTAAGAAGTTTTAACACAAGTTCAATGTAGACTACTTGCCCATAATTTGAAACTGAATATTCAGATGTTTATTCAAATCAGGGTAAATCCAAATGGCACCTCCTGTTCACATCTGTTAGTTGTGTTACTGTTACTGTTACACTGATTAGCTCCGATGGTTATCTTGTGATGGTATCACATGATCTCTGATTACCAGTAAGTTCCAGGATGTAAGAAATAACCTGAAAGTGGGATCTGTCAGTGAACCCCTTGATAAAACGTGAAAGCCAGGATAGAACTTCGGGGCATCCTTATTAATCAGTGATGTATGTGTGATGTGGTTGCCTGCCACTGGGTGGGTAAATTGAATTCTGGGCTTCAGTAATAGGAAGGCCCCCTGCACAAAAATAGAAACCACGTCTTCCAGCCAAGATTTTATCAGTTTAAAAAGAAAGCTTCGTTTTATTTTCAGATGCCAACACACACCTTTATATCTGTTTTTTATGACTTTGGAACTTGTATAGGGAGATTTTTATTATTATTATTATTTGAAAAATAAACCACTAGTAGAATACTGGAGTTTATCTTAACACCTGGAGATAAAAGCATCTGGCAGGGCCAGGGAGAGTAACTTTAAGTTTCTGTAGGTATTACTAAGTGTTAGGGGTTGTGAATTGTGCCTCCCACACCCTGGCAAAGAAACACTGTGTTGATATCCTAATCCCCAGTACCTCAGAATGTGACCTTATTTGAAGACAGGGTTGTTGCAGATAAAATTCATTAAGATGAAGTCATGCGTCGAGTAGAGCCCTAATCCAATGTGACTGATGTCCTTATGAGAAGATGGCCATGAAGACAGAGACAGAGGGAACAATTAAAGCAGAAATCAAAGTTGTGTTGTTGCAAGTTAAGGAATGCCAAAGATTGCCACCAAACAAACCATCGGAAGTTAGGAAGAAGCATGGAGAGATTTTTTTACAGGTTTTGGAAGGAGCACCGTCCTCCTGATGCCTTGATTTTAGCCTTCTACCTCCACGACTGTGAGACAATAGGTTTTTGTTGTTTTAAGCCACCCAGTTTGTGGTACTTTGTTAAGGCCACCCTAAGAAATTAATACATTAAGTCAAGTCTATGGGGGTGTCGTAGTCAGCTTTGGCTGCTATAACAAAGTATCATAGACTAGGTGACTTAAAGAACAGACATTTATTTCTCACAGTTCTGGAGGCTGAGAAGTCCATCATTAAGGAGCTGGTAGATTTTATTGCTGGCAAGGGCCCTCTCTCTAGCTTGCACATGGCTACCTTCTCAATGTGTCCTCACATGGCAAACACGGAGAGACACAGATGTGTAGGGAGCTCTCAGGTGTCTCTTCTTTGTACAAGGACACTCATCCCACCATGGGGATCCCACCCTTATGACCTCATCTAACCTAATTACTTTCCAAAGGTTCCACCTCCAGATCACATCACACTGGGAGTTAGGGCTTCAATATGTGAATTTTGGGGGCACAAACATTCAGGGGAACAGCAGACTTTTTAACTTTGTGGTCTTCAGCCTGTGTTGGGCAATACAGCTGGGTTTTGTAGTCACAGAGAGGGCTTTTAACTACTACAGCCTAGACAAGAGACTCTAAACCTTGGGCCACATGGAGGTTTTCACCTTGGCTGGTCACTGCAACTTCTGGCATCTTTATCCACAAGTAAGTAATTGTTTTCCTACAAAAGAGTGGTTCTTTTTAAAATAGGCTGCTAGAGTGTGAGCAAAGGTTTGTGTCTCAGATTTCCACAAGAGATATGATACAAAGAATCTCACTTGCTTTTATGTTGAACTCAAAACTCAACATCCAAGAATTTGAAAGCAGCTAATATTTACTAACGTCTTTATGCAGAAAAATCTCGCTTTTTCCTTTCATTGACTGTTTACTTTAGTCACAGCAGCTAAGATAAAACTTTATTCAGACAGTTCTGTGTCAAATTGCAGCAGTTTGAGCCTCGAAACATCCTTAAAGCATATATCTTTTTGTAATAATCCTATTAAGTAACTCTGAATTATTACCCAAGAATTCTCACTCACTCTCCATGGAGAAGAAATACCTTTGCAAATTTTGCCAGGTATCCACCTAATAGCTGTCACCTGGGCTTTGCTCAAGTATCATCTCTTCAATTTCAGAATCAATCTCATAGCTTACCAACAACATTTTCATGGAGATAATTGCCTGAAATTTTGGTTGGAATATGACTAAGCTAACACTGTAATTACCTAAAACGTGAAAACATGTTAATTTTTTTCTTTTATTTAGAAAATATTCATTAAATGTCTCATATTCTAAACACTGCTAGGTACTACCTTTATGAAATAGACACACATTAGTTGAATAAGGAATAATTGAATTTGCACAAAGAAATATATAACTGTGTCTATGCTAAGTACATAAAGCAAAAGTAAATGGTGAATTATGAGCATATACTAGAGGGCTTTGACCTTATATGAAAAGTCTGGGAATGCTTCCATAAGGAAATGGCAACTGAGCTGAGATCAGAAAGATAGGAGGTAAATATGTAAACATACAAGGAAAAATATTACCGGAGGAGGGGATAGCATGGGCAAAGAGTCATGTGGCAGAAATAAACAGAGATAGCAACCAATGTGACTGGAGCCATAAAAATACCTTTTGGGATAAAAAATTTACACTGGAATTTTAAGTGACTCAGATTCATCATCTACATCACTTATGTGATTCATCTAGTATTTATGCAACTTGTTGTTCATGTCTATCAATCTGATGAAGCAGGCCATGAAGGTTTTCTAGAGCATTTTAATGGAGCCAGTGCAGCATAATCTGGGATCTTTAGTGTCCAATTACTCAAGGCATCAGCATTTCTAGGCTTATATATGACCCTATATTCATATGCATCAAGCAAAAGTTTCTAGAACTGCAAAAGTGGTAACCTAAGAGCAAAGGCATATTCTTGCCAGAGGAATAACAACGAAAGTTACCAAGAGGGTTTCTTCATCAAACTTTATGTGTTTAGTATAGTGCCACGTTATTTTTCTTAAGAAAAAGGTTGTTGATACTTCAATGAGACCTGGCATTTTGTGGCAAGACCTTCCCTACAGAAGGAAAAAAAAATGATTAGAGGAACCAGAAGGAAAAAAATTGTTAGAGGCCATTGTAATTTACAAAGGCAGTTGATAAAGTCAAATAACAGCTGTTAGTCGTGGAAAGTATCTTCATTATGGTGAGTCCAATTTCACAGAATTTCTTTTCCAGTGGGCAAAAAAGTAGTCCCATGATATTTACAATTGAGGGGAAAAGGAACAGAGAAAATAGTCATGAAAGAAAGAGTCTTGTTTCTGGGTATGTGTACAATGAATTGCGCGTATCTTATTTTACATGGTAGGGGCAGGTTGGGAGGAAAAGATATGGTAACTACAAACAGCACTAGTGCAATAATCAAATATATTTATCATGGAAGGTAGCATTTCTCATTTCTCTCTTGTTCATTTAGATGTCAAAATGTTGTATTAAAATGTTGCAGATGTTTCTAAAGTCTTTCTACTAGCTATCTTTTATTGATTTCATTAATTGACATTGCTGTACCTAAAATCTAAGAAATGATGATCTCTCTGATACATTGAAAAAATTCCAGAGAACAAATTTCTGGTATTTTATATCATAATGCCCTTCTGTGAGTAAAGGTCAGATGATTGTTTGCAGTAGTGTCATCAATAATTAGCTAAGAGTATGTTTGAGCAAAGTGATGCTTTGGAAGACGATTTCCCAGCAAAAACCTCAAGAAATATCTGGTCAAGTGTACTACTTAAATGTCTTTTTTTTTTACAAATCACTTGATGTCTTAATAAAATGTTGCCTTTTAATTCAGATTCAGTTATGTGCCTCTTTAATATAAATTACTGGTGCAATATGTAACAGACTTTTTTGACTGCCTACTGTAGTCCTTGCTGACGGAACTTTGATTTGGATAGGGGTGGGAAGCTGTTTTCTCCTCCCCATCATGACTAAAGTAGATGCTGATTAATTAAAGCCTGTCACAGTACTTTCATTTCCCTTGTCGATGATTGGTTTTAGTGACGCAGTTCTGGCCAGTTAAACAAAATGGGAGTCTGCTGGAGAAATTCTGGAAAAGCTTACTGTTATGGTTTGGCTCTGTGTCCCCACCCAAATCTCATCTTGAACTGTAATACCCACATGTTGGAGGAGAGACCTGGTGGGAGGTGATTGAATTATGGATGGACATCCCCCTTGCTGTTCTTGTGATAGTAAGTGAGTTATTGCAAGATCTGGATGTTTGAAAATGTGTGGCAGTTCCACCTTTGCTCTCTTTCTCTCTCTCCTGCCATCATGTGAGACATGTCTTGCTTCCCTTTTGACTTCCACCATGAAAGTAAGTTTCCTGAGGCCTCCCCAGCCTTGTGGAACTGTGAATCAATTAAACCTCTTTTCCTTATAAATTACCCAGTTTTAGGTAGTTCTTTACAGCAGTGTAAAAATGGACTAATACAGTTACCTTTCTGATTAAAAGGGCAGCAAGATTTTTTCTTCCTGACATTGTTAAATTTGGACGTTACCTAACTATCTTATGACAATAAGGAATACTATCTCAAGAACAAACCGACGTGTTAATGATGATAGAAAGATGAACTTGGGTCCCTGATAATGTTGTTGAAGTATTAAATTAACCAGCCTTGAAGACACTCTATCTCTGAATTCTTTCTGTATAAGAGCATATATATCCCTTATTGTGTAAGCTAGTTAAGTAGGGACTTTTGTTTCTTGTAACAGAGAACATGCCAAATAACACAATGTAAATGAGTTTGAGGACAAAGTTGGGGAAATATAAATTAAAAACAAAATCTTCTGGCAACCAAGAAAAATTCTCCATAAAAACAGAAAAGAAAGAAAACAGTTTTACCACTGAATAATCATTAAACCAAAATATGATGCGTATCACAAGCAATCCACTAAGAGATTGCAAAAACAGAAACAAATCTCACCCTTTTATATAGCCAGGAGAAACATCCCTTTACGTACATGTTTTCAAGATAAATGATAATTAGTCTTCAATTAAGAAGACTAAACAACACCTGTTATTTGTAACACATAATTCATCTTAAATTCAGCTGGTATTTGGGGTGACCATCTATGTGAGCTAAATTGGCTTTATACAAAGGAAAAACAAACTTCTTAAAACTTTATGACAGGAGATAGTTTTGCAATTTGGAGCAAGGGATCTCGTGGAGTTTGGCTCTCATTTTCCCACAGAACAGGGGATGTGGGAGCTCAATCTTTCTATCATTCTGGATAATTACATTTCAATGAGATGGCTTCCAGGTGCTTGAGGAAACATTCCTGGGTTGTAAAATTGGCAAGAGTCTTATTTAGCTTTTAAAAAGATTTACATACATCTCAATGGGGGCAAAGAAAGAATTCACAATTACAAATGTTCTTAAGTAATAGAGAGCAGAAGGATGATTACCAGAGGCTGGGAAGGCTAGTAGGGGGAGGGGAGGTTGGTTAATGAGTATTTAAAAAATAATGAATAAGACCTAGTATTTGATAACACAATGGGGTGATTGTAATCAATAATAATTTAATTCTACATTTAAAAGTAACTAAAAGAGTGTAATTGGATTGTTTGTAACACAAAGGATAAACACTTGAGGAGATGGAGACTGCTTTCTACATGATGTGATTATTACGCATTGCATGCCTGTATCAAAACCTCTCATGTACCCCATAAATATATACACCTACTGTGTACCCACAAAAAATGAAAGTAAAAAGAAACAAAAAACCAAGATATTAAAGTAAATGCTCTAGGAAAAGAGATTGGAAGGGGCACTTCTTTCCCTTTCTTGCACTACGGAGAATTAAATCTCTTTCTTACTTGTGATTTTATTCAGTCTTACAACAAACTTACAGTTATCTCATGAAGTCCTTGAGCATTTGCCCACTCACAGTCCTCACCCGTGCCCTCCAGCCCCCTCAGCCAGGATATCCCTTATTTAATTCTCAGGCAGCTCAGGTTGAGGGTATAGTAATGTGATTTTCAGTGGGCAGCTGGAGGAGTTGGGCAAAAAAGAGGGAAGGGAATGACTGGTCTTTAATTCCAGTGGAGTTTGTGTCTTACTAAGGAATCATCTTCACATCTTGGTGGCACCAAGGCCTCTGAGTACAGCTGTGTAGTTACTGCTCTACATCGAGACCAGCCAAGGGGGGGTAGAGAGGCTAGAAGCCCAAATCCAGCCCATTCTTCCCTCACTAAGCCTTGTCCCCAGAGGAAGGTGCACCTGCTTCTTCACACAAAAGTGTTATGTGGTTGCCAAGTCTTTAAGCCAAGGGGGTATGTCCCTATCCACCACCCTGGCCCTCTACCCTATATTCTTAGTGATTAAAGCACATTCAGGAAGTATTAGTTTACTGGGGTTGCTACAATGAAGTGTCATGGACTGGGAGGCTTGAACAACAGAATTTTATTTTCTCACAATTCGGGAGGCTGTAAGGTGTCAGCAAGGTTGTTTCTTTCTAAGGCATCTTTCCTTGGATTGCAGATGGCTGCCTTCTTACTGTGTCTTCAAATGGTCTTCTCTGTGTATGTGACTGTTTCTTAAATTTTTCCTCTTATAAGGACACCCATCGTATTGGATTAGGGCCCACTCTTACTACCTCATTTTAACTGAATTACTGTTTTTTGTTTTTTTGTTTTTTTCTGAGACGGACTCTCTCTCTGTTGCCCAGGCTGGAGTGCAGTAGTGTGATCTCAGCTCACTGCAACCTCCATCTCCCAGGTTCAAGCAATTCTCCTGCCTCAGCCTCCTGAGTAGCTAGAATTACAGGCATGCGCTACCACACCTGGCTAATTTTTGTATTTTTAGTAGAGACGGGGGTTTCACCCTGTTGGCCAGGCTGGTCTCGAACTCCTGACCTCCTGATCTGCCTGCCTCGGCCTCCCAAAGTGCTGGGATTACAGGTGTATGGAAGGACTCAACTGAGTTCATAACAAAGGGCAATCTCTTTATTGTATTCTGGAGGTAAACAGATATTTAAAAATCCATTTTATAGGTAGACAAAATGAGGCCCAAAGCAAAGCAGGAATTTCCTGTGGCCTTATAGTTAGAAGTAGCGGCTTTGGAGTCTGACCAATTTAGGTTCAAATCCTGGCTCTATCACTTCCAGCTGTGGACAAACCACTTATTTCACCCAAGCCTCAATCTCCTAATCTATAAAATTAAGACTAATAATATATACTTCATGGTGTGATTATGAGACTAAAATAAGAAAATATATGTAAAACACTTAGAAACAGTAAATGTCTGATACCTGGCTTTATCATTGATAAAAATAATTGATAGCCTTCATTTAGTATTCCAATCAGATGCTGCAGGTAGATGTTAAAGGATTTTTTTTAAAAAGTAAAGTCATGACTCTCATACAGATATAAAACAAGCACATATCTCATGCCTGTAATCCCAGCACTTTGAGAAGCTGAGGCGGGTAGATCACGAGATCAGGAGTTCAAGACCAGCCTGACCAACATAATGAAATCCCGTCTCTACTAAAAATACAAAAATTAGCTGGACGTGGTGGCACACACCTGTAATCCCAGCTACTCAGGAGGCTGAGGCAAGAGAATTGCTTGAACCGGGAGGTGGAGGCTGCAGTGAACCGAGTGCCAGACTGCACTCTAGCCTGGCAACAGAACGAGATTCTGTCTCGAAAGAAAAAAAAAAGAAGAAAAAAAAAGCACATATCAAATATTTTATTTAACTAATCAACGAAGAAACCAGTTAGAAGATATAACCAGTTCCAAAGTATGCATTAATCAGCTATTGGGAATGCTGAAATGAATTTGCAAACAGATAGAAAACTGTCAATATCCACAGAGCCATAGCCAGTTTTATTCCACATGAAAATACTCCTTTGCTCTTCTTTGGGAAAAAATCATTTTCATTACTGAGTTATAAAATTGTTCAAAGACTGAAGTCTCAGACCCCCTGTAGAGCCAGATGATGTGGAAGGGTGTGCTAGAAAGGATGTCCAGGGATCTTTATTTTGTTTCCATTCTTTCACAATTTTTCCTGATACAAAGGATTAAATTTCCTTATTAGTAAAATGAGAGATTTGGAGTAGTGATTTTTGAGACCCTTTCAGTTCCAACGTGCTATGACTCTGATTCCTTGCCCATTATCTTTGTGTGTGCATAAAGGCTCTTGGGATCTTTTGTTATTATGTTAGAACTATTGTAATCATTTGTACTAGTTGAAATCAGCCATAACTATGAGTGCATCCTTAGGCTTTCTCTGTGTAAAAATAAAATCAAACCAAGATCTTATTTAATTTCCAGTTACTTTTAAGGTCTGTGTGTGTGCCCACACAAGTGTCAATGGAAGCAGAGCCTGAGAGCAGGCATTCCAGGTGTATTTGTTTACCTACGGCTACCTAAGGAAGACACTTGGTAACTTGGTTAATATGACAAACCAGGAAAATATTATGTAGACTTTGCAGATGGTAACATTTAGGATGCCGTTACTCAAGATTTCTCTAATTCTTACAGGCTTTGATCTGCAGTGCAAATATAGCAGATCTTCCTGAGACTGCTTTGGGATAATGGAGGTGGTCATAGTAGTGATGGTGCAGGACAGTTCTCCAGGCAGCCTTGGACTGGCCCAGTTCTCTCCCTTTTTCACTTGCAGTTCTCAATAATAACTGCAGAATGTGCTGGGAACGCACCATCCTGAGATAAGGGAGGAGCTGGCCGGAACAGCCTGGGCTCTGTTCCAGGCCTTCCCACGGCCAGAACAGGATGTCCTCCACACTTCAGCCCAGTGTATCATGTGACCCTGAAGTATATCACCTGGGCCTGGCTGCTTTTCAGGGTCCCTTTCCTGCATTGCAAGTAGGGCAGCACAGTCGGTGCTCCGTCCATCCTGGGCAGCTTTCTTGGGCCTTGAGGGAACAGCTCACAGTGAATCAGGATTCTGTTGTCCTTTGCTGCCTATTGGTGAGTAACAAACCCTCTTCACATAACTCGTTGTGTGTGTGGGTGCTCTGCCTCACTGGGCTCAGACAAGTTGGTAACTGGTGTGCAATAAAACTGCTTCCCAGTTGAGGGTGTCAAAATTGGTGTTGGAGCTGGTGGAGCCCATGTTAGGTAATGAAGGAGGATGGAAGGAGATGGGAGCGTGATTTTGTTGTTGTTGTTTATTTCTCCTCTATTAGACTCTAAGCTCTAAACTTTAAAGCAGTGGAGAAGAGAGTCAGAAGCTTGTAAGTTATGTAATTTGATGCTTAATAAATGTTTGTTGAATGATTGTACTTCTTCCTTTCTCTAAACATAGAGCCCATGTAACCTAAAAAGCTCTCGATCTACTAAGCTTTTAGAAAACCTACCGTATTTAAAGATATAAAAGCATGAGTAGTGATGCTGTGTGACTGATACATTTTGAGGATAAATATTCTGCTTTGTAGATTTTGTCAGGTAAAACCCTACTCAGTTTAGAAATCAACATCAAAACTTCTTTTTTATTTAAATTTGTTTATTCTTATTTAAATAATCTCATTTTAACTAAAAGGATATTCTTGATGGTAAAACATGAAAACAATCACGTTTCTTAGTTTTAATCTTCCTTTTCTTTCATCCTAGTCATTTCTGTAGAAACAGAGGCTGAAATGACTGGGTAGCATTATGGAGGATTTCTGGTAATAACAACACCTACACAGTGTGCTGCAGGAAATAGCAAGTCCATACCCGATAATTATGACTTGATGAATCATAGAAGAATTTAGGAGCACTGCGACTGAATGTTGAAGATTTACATTCCAAATATATTTTTATTGCACCAATAACATAACTTACACATTCAAGGGGAAAAAATATCAAAGATCTAGGTTTTATACACGCACATGTACACATTTATGTCTATCTACATAGATCTAGACATGCACAAATGTGGGGCAAGCAAGGAGCAGGGGGCAGACATGGAGGATGAGGTGGTGAGAGAAGATAGTGATTTTTCATTAATAGTGATGAATACCTCTAATGTGGAAGTCAAGTGACGTTTATTCATTTATTCTATCATTGAAATAACCCTGAGAAGTAGGCACTAGTGACACCACTTTATAGATGAAGAAAATGAGACTTAATAGTAAGTAGCAGAGCCTAGTTTTGAACCAAGATAAGCCTGGTTCCAAAGCTCACAGGACACATCATAAGGCCTTTCCTGTTGTTCCTGAACTGCAACTGGGGTCCCAAACTAAAGTAAAAAACCAGTGAGTACCTCCACATTTTAAAATCAGAGATCTGCCAGAAGCTGTAGGCTATCACATTCTCCTGGGGCTTCAAGCAGCACGACGGCTCCTGCTACTAATCCTAAGCTTCTCCCATCTCTGCTTCCTGTCCACAGAAAGGACTGAGAGGAAAAGAGGTATAGCTTTCCTCTCCCCAAAGCTCATGGAAAGGGAGAGAAAAAAGCAACCAGAATTTCTTCTAAAGATCAATTTCTTCCTAGAAGAAGAGGAAACCAACATTCTTTTTTTAAAACAGGGTCTTGCTCTGTCACCCAGGCTAGAGTGCAGTTGCATAATAACAGCTCACTGCAGCCTTGAACTCCTGGACTCAAGTGATCCTCCTGCCTCAGCACCCACAGTAGCTGGAACTACAGGCACATGCCACCAGCTAATGTTTTCAAATTTTTTAGTAGAGATGCAGTCTTGCTCTGTCAACCAGGCTGGAGACCAGCATTTTTATCATCATAATGGGGATTTGCTTCAAGAGTGGACATGTTACTTAACCCCCATGTAACTGGAATAGGAGCAAAGAGATCTGGAGAGAGAGAGCATGGTGAGGTCCAAGGACCACTCTGTTCTTAATTTGTCAGTCTCTGATAGAAGATGGATCCTATATGTTCCTGCTGACCTAACACTTTGCTGAAAAATGAGAATTAGGGGTAGTCTTGAACAATGTCTGCAGTGTAGGCTATGTGTATATTGGAAAAGAGGATGCTGGCTAAGAGGCACATGCATTGCAGGCCATCAACTGGACCTGCCTGGAATAGATGGCCAAGCCTGGCAAAGGAGAGCCAGTGCCTAAGGAATCTTCACCCAAATAACCCCTTCATTTGCAAAGGTTGTTAGCACCTCCTCATCAGGATGTTGACTGCATTGAATAGAAATGTGTCATGGCCAACCAAGAAGAGGTCTGTAAGTCTGCCCTTCCTCCCTCATCCCCAGTTGAAATTAGGAAAAGAGGAGGAGAAAAATGGATACCGAACAGATCTTTTCAGGCAGAACTACCCTGAGTTAGAGGAAGGAGAAGACACCTTTCAATGAGTTTGAGAACAGGACTGAATATTATATAGGAGAATTAGAATGTTTTAATAACCAAAATGGGCTAAAAATTTGTAAAATTTTTGTTCCATAATTGTTATAGTAAGCTATAAAACTTTTACATTTATACCATCCCTAAAAGCAAGCATAGTCACCAAGCCAGTTACTCTATCATTCTCTCCTCTTGTAATCCTGATTAGGATTACATTATATATCCAGAGGCATATCGCCAGCTCCCTCTCTCTTCCTTGTTTGCTCATTCCAGAGGAAGAGAAGGGGCTGGTTGGTTAAAGTTTATTGGGTCTCCTTTCCTAAGTAGGCAGAATCACTGTATTGAAAGGCTATGAGGACCTGCCACTATCTTTCAGGTCTGTGTCCTCCCACACAGCATTTGTCTTCATGGACTTGGAGTCTGCCCTGCAGTCTCAGTCTCTCAGTCTCTCTCTCTCTCTCTCTCTCTCTCTCTCTCTCTCTCTCTCTCTCTCTCTCTCTCATAATCCTGATTAGGTAGGGAGCCAGAGGCATATCACTAGCACTTCATGGCCCTTCTTAAGACTTTTCCAGCCAAGGGTAGTGGTGAATAGCTGTAGTCCCAGCTATTCAGGAGGCTGGGGCAGGAGGATCACTTGATCCCAGAAGTTTGATGTTAGAGTGAACTATGATGGTGCCACTGCACTGCAGCCTGGGCAACAGACTGAGATCCCGTCTCTAAAAAAAACAAAAATTAAAAATAGACTTCCCCAAGTAATTGGAATTTTTCAAAGCTGGTGAGAAGGTGCACATGCTTCCCATAGTACCTCCCTCGGTGCTTCTGCCTCCGTTGGACATCCACTACCCATTAACTTGACTTAATGGGAAAGTTCCTAGCTGGCTCTATTTGCCACAGTTCTGAGATGAAGAAAGAGGGATGCAGCGACCACTGCAGGACTAGTGGATCAAACTTTTAAAATTCAAATTCAGGAAAATCTTGAGTCTTTTATTTTTTAATTAATTTATTTACTTATGCATGTATTAATTAATTTATTCATTTATTTATTGAGACAGAGTCATACTCTGTGGCCCAGGTTGGAGGGCGGGGTGTGATGATAGTTCACTGCAACCTCAAACTCTTGGGCTGAAGCGTTTTTCCTGCCTCAGCCTCTCAAACAGCTGGGACCACAGGCTTGCATCACCACACCCAGATAATTCTTAATTGTTTTTGTAGAGACGGTGTCTCACTATGTAGCCCAGGCTGGTTATTAACTTTTGGCCTCAAGTGATGCTCCCACCTCAGCATACCAAAGTGCCAGGATTACAGCCGTGAGTCACCATCCCTGGCCAGATCTTGAATCTTCAAATGGCAGGGTTAGGCACTGTGCCTTTGCAAGGCATGCCACTCAAAAGATAACAGTAAAACAGCAAAAGGACTAACACAACTAACTCCATTTTTGTTTCAGGGGCTTCCCCATTCTTACATGTAAACCAGAATAATTTTAGAGCACCGAGATAAAATGCAAAAACAATAATCATGCAGTTTTTAAAACTAACTCTGGGATTAAAGGCAAAGTATATAAACAATTGGCTATGTTTTGTTAAAGATTTATAGGAGCATTGTGACCTGACCAAGGACAAAGAAGATCCCAACTTCGTCGAACCCTAGCTGGCATCCAGATGCCTGCAATCGTCATCACCTCTTGATCCAAACTACCTTTTCCTCTTCATATTCACCTACCATGAAAACCTTCTTGCCAGCCAGGAAAATTTAAGACAGTACTTTAGAAGTTAATTTCTAAGCTAGTTCACCCTTTTCTCTGTTTTGCTGGCTTTATAAATAAGCCTGCTTTTTCTGCCACCAATTCTTCTCTCTCATGATTGGCTTTTGAGCAGCCAAAACTGGGTTCAGTTACAAAGAGCTTGCCCTGTTTCTTTTGCCCTTATCCCCAAACATGGACACCTGACTCTCCAAGTAGAACTAATTTAAGTCCATTGGGTTCATAATCATTGTGGTAGATTGCAGCATTGACTTCAATTCTAAGTCAGCCAGGAACTCTCCCATCAAGTCAGCCCCTTCCTGTGTCTACAACCATTTCAATGAACCTTGCAGTTCTTCCCACTAATGAAGCAGAATATATTTCTCCACACCTTAACTTTGGGTTCAGCCATATGACTTGGTTTGGGCAACTGAAGAAAGTGGAAATGACAAAGTACCATGATGAGCTTAGGGCTTAAGATGCCTTGAATTTGCTTCATGCTCTCTTGCACATCTGCTGTCACCATAAGAAGAACTTACTCGAACATTCTGTCCCCTCTGCCTAGACACAAGAATGAGCATGTTGGAGGCCAACCTGAACCCAAATCATTGTGAGCAGCCAAGACTAGCTGGATACATAACTTGAAAGGCACTGCCCAGATAGCTCAGCCTCAACCAGTCAGTCCTCAGACACATGAGTCATATAAATAGTTTTTATTTTAAGCCACTGAATTTTGGGGTGGAGCTTATACGATACCAAAAGCTAATTGAGGCCAGGTGCGGTGGCTCATGCGTGTAATCCTAGCACTTTGGGAGGCCAAGGTGGGAGGACTGTTTGAGCCCAGGAGTTTGAGACCAGCCCTGGTAACACAGCAAAACCCTACCTCTACCAAAAACAAAACAAAGAATTTTTAAAGCTAACTGATAACATCATTTATCTAATTCAGTGAATAAGTGTGGTAGAAGTTAAACCAGAAAAAAATGCTATATTATTTCTTGAATAATTTCCCCTTGGACTGCATTTGTTAAATTAACAAGTGATTAAATTAATCCTAGTTTGTATTATTTGCTGAAATGTGTGTGTTTCCTAGCATAGCCTAAGAAGAAAATGTATCTTCACTCTCATTTTGTAGAACTCTGACAGGACTGTCCAGTCATTGCTGACAAAGCCCAGTCCTACATATCATCATAGTACATGAGGTGAGTGTACAGTTAATGTGAAAAATAAGCTCAATTGTCTTGATATGTTGCAGTCCAAAACGTCATTTATGAGTCATTTATTTAGAACTCAGAACACTCTTTCCCATAGAAACAATATTATACTGTTTCCAGGCAAACAACAAAAACCCATTTAACCCCAAAATATAACTGACTGATATCAGTAGTCAGTTGGGAGACGACTTCTTCCTCATTGCTTGGATTTCCTTCTCCCTTTATGCTTCCTCTCTTTTCCTTGTTTGCTCTTTCCAGAGGAAGAGGAGGGGCTGGTTGGTTAAAGTTTATTGGGCCTCCTTTCCTAAGTGGGCAGAATCGCCGTATTAAAAGGCTATGAGGACCTGCCACTATCTTTCAGGTCTGTGTCCTCCCACACAATGTTTGTCTTCACGAACTTGGAGTCTGCTCTGCAATCTCTCTCTCTCCCTCCCTCTCTCTCTCTGTCTCTCTGCCTCCCTCCCTCCCTCTCCTTCCTTCATACATGAGCCTATGGTTCCCACGATTCATATTTACAAAGGAAATTCCACTGTAGTGTCAGGCCTAAGATGAATTCTCCATCCCAAAATACTGAAAATCCTTTATTCAGGCAGTTGTACAGATTTTTAATAAATCAATGCTTAATGTCTCTCATTTGGCTGGTGATCCTTTGCTGGATACAACATCAGTCTGAATGCTGGAGGGATCGGGGTAACCAGCATTTAGAATTCCTAAGACTCTTCTTGGGAGGCTGAAGCAGGAGGACTCCTTGAGCCCGGGAGTGCAGGAGCAGCCTGAGTAACATGGCAAGACCCCATCTCAGAAAAGAAAAAAAATTCCTAAGACTCATTCCTGTTCTATTCATCATTCCTTTGAGAAAAATTTTTCCTATGTTCCAACTGTGGAAGACTGGATACACCTTGAATGCAACCTCCTTTCATGTCTTCAAGGTAAGACTCTCATTTTGCAATGACTCATCTTTTGGAAGAATCTCTAGTTCTTTCATGGAAGAGTAATGGTTATGTTTTGTTAGAAGAAAAGTTGATTTTTAAGAAACTAAGAGAGGCAGTAGAAACCATGTGTGTGTTCCATTTCTTTGAAAATTCCATAAACATGCATTAAGTTACTCAGTTCAGAGTTCAGAGATTAAATTTTTCTCTAACCTTAGGATATAAATTTATTCTGATAAAAACTCGCAACATTACCTTTCTAATTCTGAGACTGTTCAGCAACATCACTATTGTAACTAACTTTTTTCCTCCGTTAAAACTGTATAACTTTATTCATTTTGTCTCTCCCCCCACCTCTTTTTTTTTTAGAGAAAGAGATGGGGCCTTGCTATGTTGTCCAAGCTGTCCTTGAACTCATGGGCTCAAGCAATCCTCACGTGGCTTGTCTCATAGTTTTAAAAACCAAACTATTCAATATAGACATGCAGTTTCCCTGTTTATCACTAGAATTTTCCTTTTCTTTTCTTTTCTTTTTTTTTTGAGACGGAGTCTCGCTCTGTCGCCCAGGCTGGAGTGCAGTGGCCCGATCTCAGCTCACTGCAAGCTCCGCCTCCCGGGTTTACGCCATTCTCCTGCCTCAGCCTCCCGAGTAGCTGGGACTACAGGCGCCTGCCACCTCGCCTGGCTAGTTTTTTTGTATTTTTAGTAGAGATGGGGTTTCACCGTGTTAGCCAGGATGGTCTCGATCTCCTGACCTCGCGATCCGCCCGTCTCGGCCTCCCAAAATGCTGGGATTACAGGCTTGAGCCACCGAGAATTTTCTTTTTCAATTCATTCCGAAAGCAATTTCCCTCCACAGTCTATGTCTCACATCCTAAAAGAGATCATGTAAATTATCACTTAACTAGTTTCCCCACAAATTTTATAGCCAGCAAAATATATTATTGATAATCATATATTTTAACTATAAAAATTTAATAAAATTGTTAAAACTTTGAGATTTTCCAGCCTTCCTTTTTTATAACTGGTACTTAAAAATGAATAGAGATCTATGTATCACATCTTACATACAGTTCAAATACTTCTTAAGGCTTTACCTTCAGATAATAGTGGCTTGAACCATGGGCTTACAAATTGAGACCACCACGTGAATCAGTTCTGCATATCTACTACCAAAACCACTTTTAATATTCTCTCAGGAATGCATGCTCTTACACATTGTTGAGTAGCTCAGGGCTAATCGCCACTCCCTGTGGGCCAGTGGAAGCCCCCACCCACAGCCAGGCCAGTTGCACAGGTGCTAGCTCTTCTTTGAGGTAGGCAGAGATGGGAGGCTCTGGTGCGGTAGAAGGCCAAATTCTCCTGGTTGGAAGAAGCTCCCCTGCTGTGCTGTGGGAGAGCATAAAAGTTCTGAGAGAAGCAGGGACAAGAGGGGAAAGGGGAAAACACTGGCAGAATTTGATCCTAGCTCCACGTACCCAAAGGCCGGATTCATCCCTGCCCCTGCCACAGTTACATTCTTTTTAAAACACATCAAGACACTCCTTTCCCTTTCTCTCTCTCTCTTTCTTTCTCTCTCTCTCTCTTTCTCTCTTTCTCTTTCTTTCTTTCTCTCTCTCTCTTTCTTTCTTTCTTTTCTTTCTTTCTTTCTTTCTTTCTTTCTTTCTTTCTTTCTTTCTTTCTTTCCTTCTTTCCTTACTTTCTCTTTCTCTCTCTCTCTCTCTTTTTTTTTTTTTTACAAGGTCCTGCTCTTTTGCCCAAGCTGGAGTATAACGGGGTAATCAAGGCTTACTGAAGCCTTGACTTCTCTGGCTCAAGTGATCTTCCCACATCAGCCTCCCAAGTAGGTGGAATCACAGGCATGGGCCACCACACCTGGCTAATTTTTCTATTTTTAGTAGAGACAGCGTTTCACCATGTTGCCCAAGCTGGTCTTGAACTCCTGGGCTCAAGTGATCCACCTGCCTCAGCAAGACACCCCTTTCTTTGAATTACAGAAATGGGCATGTGTCTGAGCCTGATCACTACTTTTGGACACTTCACGAGCCACCAACTGTTAGGAGGCCAAGAAGGAGGGTACCAGGTACAGGTCAAAATCCCCTAGAGTTCCTGGACACCAGCATACTCTCTTTTGAGATGCCCACCCTCTTAAGCTTTGGAGGAGATGGGGATGACACTCTGGCCCTAACACTGCTCAACTTTCACCTGACATATATGGTATATTTCCTTAAGAAATCATAGCAAAGGCCGGGCGCGGTGGCTCAAGCCTGTAATCCCAGCACTTTGGGAGGCCGAGATGGGCGGATCACGAGGTCAGGAGATCGAGGCCATCCTGGCTAACACGGTGAAACCCCCTCTCTACTAAAAACTACAAAAAACTAGCCGGGCGAGGTGGCGACGCCTGTAGTCCCAGCTACCCGGGAGGCTGAGGCAGGAGAATGGTGTGAACCCGGGAGGCGGAGCTTGCAGTGAGCTGAGATCGGGCCACTGCACTCCAGCCTGGGTGACAGAGCAAGACTCCGTCTCCAAAAAAAAAAAAAAAAAA
>NC_045436.1:66719990-66735659 GCF_002776525.5 Piliocolobus tephrosceles | reverse complement strand
AAAAAAAAAAAAAAAAAAAAGAAATCATAGCAAAAGTCATAGCAGTAGTAGTAATTTAAAAATCATAGTAAAATTTTTTTAATGTCTTATAGAATTTGGGATGTAGTATTATAAATATAAAAAAAGTCACTAACAGAATAAATTTAAAATGTCTCATCATAAAAAAAGATAGGTAATCAAGGTGATGGATATGTTAATTAGCTTGATTTAATCATTGCCACATTCTATACAAACTGTATAATAAAACATCACATTGTGCCCCATACATGCATAAAATTAAAATTTGTCCATTAAAAATATTAATAATAAGTTTTTAAAATCATACAGCAACTCAAAAAGCTGTCAATTAATAAATATTTTAATATTGAACTAAGGCTCATTGTTATAACTATCAACAGTATTAACAAACAATGATAAAGCATGTAAAATACTTTGTCCTTTGAGGTTATAAGAATGAAAAAAGCATGTGCCTAAGAAAGCAAAACACCACCAAGAAACTGAAGGTACAAACGATTTGTTTTATGAGTGTCTGTGTAGATAGATGTATGTGCATATATATCTATATATGTGCACTAATATTCGTATAATAATCAACAAAAATGTAACATAGGAATGATATCTGCAAACATACAATTCCTTTTTAGTGTTTGAGCACTAAAGAAAGGTAGATCTTTATGTTAACATCTTGACTGACATAACTTTAAGGAAGAATTTTGCCTAACTACTTACAGGGTTTTGTGCTTTTGGTCCATTTATGTCGGAAATTCCCTTCAGGACTTACAATGGCAGAGTTTACTCAGTGTTTCTAAAAAATTATTAGAAGTTGTGAGAAATAAAGAAACTTGATAAATGAACACTAAGAAATAATAAATGGGAGCTTAAAAACATAGACTACAGGACAACTATGTTGCAATAATACAAATTAGGGGTTTCACTCTTGCTGGATAACTGCCTTAATTCTCTGTCTCACTCTGACCCCCTGATAAGAAGTTGATGATGACATGGATTTGAGTAGGTTACTCAGTGACTTTGAAAGAAATGTCTTAATAATGATCATAATAAAAATAGTGTCTCAATTTAATTGCTAGCTATAAAAATGACAGATTTTTGCAATTATATGTGTGTGTGTGTGTGTGTGTGTGTGTGTGTGTGTGTATATATATATATATATATATATATATATATATATATATACTTTTTTTTTTTTTTGAGACAGAGTCTCGCTCTGTTGCCTAGGCTGGGTTACAGTGGCGTGACCTTGGCTCACTGCAACCTCCACTTCCTGGGTTCGAGCTATTCTCCTGACTCAGTCACCCGAGTAGCCAGGATTACAGGCATGTGCCACCACGCCTGGCTAATTTTTTGTATTTTTAGTAGAGATGGGATTTCACCATGTTGGCCAGGCTGGTCTCAAACTCCTAACCTGAATTGATCTACCCCTCTTGACCTCCCAAACTGCTGGGATTGCAGGCATGAGCTACTGCGCCTGGCAATACGTTCTTTTCAAAACCCTCAGATCCTTTTTACATAGCACAGTTGCTAGGAAATAAAAATTAAGATGTGGCTGAAAAAAGCCAAACAGCTTGATATATAGAAGTGCTCAAGTTTTCATCAGTTTTCCTCTGAAGGCTGCAACAACCTTAAGCCAAAGTCTTTTCATGGGGATTATGTATACTGCCTAACTGTGGCGTAGACACATCATCCCTCTACCCCCACAGTAGGGGACATTTTAGTGACTTCTTGATTTTTCATGCCAAAGGTGATGGTAGATTATCCAAACAAATCTTATTTGACTTTCCAATGTGTTTTACAATTGTATTTGACTATGAAAGAAATGCTCTAAAAATTCAGTCTTTGAAATTAAATAAAAATAATAAAAATCTAAGGCAGGAGAAACTGGAAAGCCATTCAACTTCCCGTGTTGACTACTGCTCAGGAAACTTTCTTTTCCCAAGATAATGCAGGGAATCTGCATAGCACAACTTGGGCAGTATTTACTGGTCCATTGCTCAGAGAGCCCCACAAATGTATGGAATTATTCATATCCAGTTGTACATTTTAGCTGTTAAGTATTTTTCCAGTTCTGCTAGGTTAGAGAGGCATCATGTTACAGTGGAAAGAAAAAGGCATGGATAGACTGACAGTTATGGAAAGAAGACGGAGCAGGGGACAGTGAAGAGGAAATGGATTCGTTATGACACACAAATGTAAAATTCCCTAGTTAAGAACAGTACAGCATTTGTGCGTTTTTTTTTTTTTTTTAATACGTAAAGGTATTGTTCAGTACTTTTCCATTAATTTTTCAAAGGTCTTGACCTCCTAATGAAAAATTTCTGACTAAAAGGGGTTTTCCTCACCACTCAGTTCCTTCTTCTGCTGGGTCCTACAGTGAATCAATATCTCGTATTTGGTCCTTCAGACAGTTGCCACGGAAATGAGAACTGCAAACACTTTCAGCTTTCTGGCTTCACTGTGGGATCCAGCATAGAACATGATTGAGCTGTCAGAGAACCTCCTGAAGGAAAGTTGTACCTGATAAGTAAGAGTTTCCAGAAAAATGGTGACACATACAGGAAGAAAAATAGATTGTTTAACTCAGTCTGAAAAATCCCTTTTGATTCATAGACTGTCTACATGATTGAAACATACGAAACCATCTCTTTCTCTGAGCAGATTCTTCTCAATTCACATACAAGCACCTCAGGGGGCAAATAAAACTTCTCTGTGTAGGCATGAGGAGGAATCACATTAGCAGAAAGAAAATAAGGTGCCATAGAAATGAGAAAGTGCTGTAGAAATGAGAACGCAAAATGCTAACCTGGAGGAGAGAGGGTGGCAGAGTGAGTGAAAGAGACGGCATCTGATGCCATTTAAACCATTTTTAAGGAAACCTAAATATCCTGATTGAAAAAGGAAAAAAAGGGAAGTCACTGTGGATGTCAACGAACACACTGGCTTTCCACAGCTGGAATCAGAGACAATTTGGAGCTTGATGGACTCCACTGCAATAGACTTGAAACTTTATTTGTGTCATTTGGTCACAGCAAATGGGACCTGGCTTTTCTGGGAAAGAATTCCAGCTGCCAATTTGAATCCACTGAGTAGTTCTATCCAGTGCCAATTATAATCTTGAAAAATGCAGTCCCAAATACCCTAATTCTGAATGTTGAAATCCCAAAAGATCAAAATCCCTAACAACCAAAATCCCCAAAATCGCAATCATGAAAGATTAAAATCCTGAATGCTGAATTCTGGGGGAAAGGATTAGTGTGTTTTCAGTTGCACACTGGATAGTTACATCATGTTAATTGCATCAAGTTAGTCAGAACTATTATCTTGCTGTCTTTATTTGGAAATTAAATGTGGTTTAAGGCGATGCATATGGGTGACAAAGGGTGGACTTGTGTATAGCCTACAAGCCTGGTAAAGCATTATTTTGGATGTATCTGTAAGGGTTTTCTCAGAGGAGATTAGTGTGTGAGTCTGACTGGGTTAACTCACTCAGTAGTTAGGTGTGGGGGATCTGCTGTCAATGTTGAAGGACACCATCCAATCAGCTGGAGGCCAGGAGAGAGAAGAAACACATAAGGCAAATTGGTCTCTCTCTGAGAGGTGGGGTAGACCTTCTGCTGCCTTGGACACTAGAACTCCCTGTTCACCAGTCTTCGGACTCAGGACTTTCACAAGCTATCTCCTAGGTGCTGAGGCTTCCAGCCACAAACTCGGTTACAACATCAGCTTTCCTAGTTCTGTGAACTTCAGACTTCGACTGAACCAAGTCTCTAGCTTGCAGACGGCCTGTTGTGGAACTTCTCAGCCTCCATAACTGTGTGAACCCATCCTACTGATAAAGCTCCTGTCCTCTATCTATACACATATCCTATTTGTTCTGTCTCTCTGGAGAACCTTGACTAAAATAGATTTGGTATTAAGGAAGCCAAATGTCATTCCTCCTTACTGTATTACTTGCAACATAACGGGAGACATCTGTGAAATTTTTCTCTCACAAAAGGCTATGATGATCTAAGTGTATGAGGCCTCCTAATAGTGAAAGATAAAACTTTAAAAGCTAATTACTATTGGCATTGTGAAAGCAGAAAATCACTTAATTGCAATGACTGAGCAATAACCAGACTTTCAAACGGACTGCGCATACTTACAAAATTTGTAGACCACAGTCACTCTTCAACACCACTGCAGTGAGTGTTTCAAAAATCATAGAAGAAGTAAAAATGCAAATGAAAAATACAGCAATCTCCCTGGCCAAATTATTCAATCATATATGACTTATACTCTTTCACATATAGTGCCGACTTCCTATGCTATGTTTGCATCATTTCCAGTACCGGAGATGTAAGTTGTGTAAAGACTTCTGTAGAGTTCTAATTTGTTTTATGCATTTTTTGCAAATTTGACTCTATGAAAGTGCAATATTAGAACGTTGACTTTGTGTGTAAGCATTGTGCACGTATATGAAAATGTCAAAACTTCCTTAATAATGAAGAGATGTCCTTTCTGTACATCTGAATTTGTGAAAGATAAAATATCTCAAGATGTCAGCTGCTTGGGCAACTGCATATGTGGTGGTGACTCAATGTGGTTTTTGATGGGTCTCATTGAAACATGCAGGTTGTCCATCATAGTATTTCAGATGACTGCATTTATAAAGCTGGGTGCACACAGTTACCAACCATAGTGATATGTGTTTATACATTTCACTTTTTGACTTATTTATTAATGAATATGGTTTGTCTGCTCATAACTGTTATATGCGTGTGGCTATCATTAGAATACTTGAGTGCTTATGCTTGCAAAAATGTATATGTTATTATTGCCTATTTTATGGTGTAAAGTGGCCTATGATGTGTTCTGTCATGTTTTTATATGTTTCTCAAATAAATTCCCTTTAAAATGTAAATAAATGTATTTTTTAAATTTTTTAAAATTATTCTTTCTACCTGGGTTTGGTGGCACATGCCTGTAGTCCCACCCAGCTACTTGGGAGGCTGAAGCAGGAGGATTACTTGAGCCCAGGAGTTCGAGGCTGCAATATGCTATGCTCGTGCCTATAAATAGCCATTGCACTCCAACCTAAGCAACAAGCAAGACCCTATCGCTAAATAAATAAGTTTTTCTCCGGAATTATATATTTGGTATTTTGATCTTTCAGGATTTCAACATTTGGAATTAAGGCAATAGGGATTGTATCTTTTGAGATTATGCCCCAACTCAACTCTATCCTATGTCATTGACCTCTAGAGATATTCTTCTGGATTGAGTAAGGTCAGTGTTTTTCATACTGGGATTAGAGAACAGATCACTCCTTGTGGTGTCATGGCTGTGAAAGATGAGATTTGATTGGCAGAAGCCAATTAGATAACTGCTTGGAAGACTTGCCAGATATCAGTGCAATGGGAAGGAGAAATTGCAATTTGAAAAGATTATACCCCTTTTCATTTGGGATTTTTAAGTTCTTCCAGGTAAAAATATCTCATGTATACAGTTGCTGGTCGGTATGTACATTTTACAACCACTTTGGGGAATAATTTGGAAGTACCTAGAAAAGTTGAAGATGCACTTCCCATACAACCCAGCAATTTCACTTCCAAGTGGCTGCTATGGACTAAATTGTGTCCTCTCAAATTCACATGTTAAAGCCTTAACCTTCAATGCATCCGGTCACAGGGTCTTTAGGAAATATTTAAGGTTAAATGTGGTAATAAGGATGAGGCCCTAATTCAATAGCACTGTGTCTTTCTAAGAAGAGGAAGAGAAAGAGATCTCATTCTCTCTCTTTCTGCTACATGAAGACACAGTGGGTGGCCACCTACAAGGCAGCAAAAGGGGCCTCACCAGAGCCCAGTTCTCCTTGGTACCTTGATCTCAGACTTCCGTCCTCCAGAACTGTGAGAAAATAAGTTTTGCTTGTTTAATCTACTCAGTCTATGGTGTTTTGTATTTGCATTTGCATGGTATTTTGCAGCCTGAGCAGGCCAAGACAGTGGCTATCCTAGAAAAGCTTTTATGTGTGTTGAGGAAGACAAAATACAAAGTACATATTCATCATACCATTGTTCCTAATAAAGAATTACAGAAACTGGCCAGGCATGGTGGCTCATGCCAATAATAAATAATACCAGCACTTTGGGAGGCTGAGGTGGACAGATCACTTGAGGTCAGGAGTTCAAGACCAGCCTGGCCAACACGGTGAAACCCTGTCTCTACCAAAAAAAAAAAATATATATATATATATATATATATACACACACACACACACACGTATGTATAAACAAGCTAACTTCCTGTAAAGAAACTATTTATTTATATAACAGCATTCCATACAACAGTTGAAATGAATGAACTCCAATAACAGGTATTCATATAAATAAATCTCAAAAATATAGTGTCAAGAAATGTCAAGCTGTAAAAGAATGCTTATACATGCTATCATGTAAAATTTAAAACATAAAACAATAGTTTTGGAAACATACTTGTATAAACAAAAATAAGCATTATTTAATGCATGCTTATCATGACAAAACATGGTTATCATGTTTCACATAGTTGAGGAAACAGAATTTTGAATTTTGGCTGTTTTAATTCGTTAGGGCCACCTACCACCAGATACCCTATGAGATTCTTTAACCTGTAGTTCATGAAAAATAAATAAAGACTTGAAGGAGAATTACCAATTATTCTGAGGAATAATGGCTACATACACAACTTATGTGTGCATAATTTCATACTACACAGTTGGAGGCATGATACTAGATAATATTTACACACACACACACACACACACAAACTACATGCTTAGCCAGCATAGATAAGAAAATGGTCTTTACACTTGCTCAAATTAGATTGCTGTCTTTTTTCATTTTCCAGGTTTTGTGAATTCTGTAGTATGTCCTAAACTATTCTCATCCATCACTTTCACCATCAGAGTCCTTATCTCTATTTAAAAAAAAAAAAAAAAAAAGCTCAGCCTCTTGCTTATCTGATTGTCCAAAATTCACTTAAAATCCTGCTTTGACAAGTAGTATTTCTAAGGATGTGCTCTACTTTCAACATGCTTTGTGGTTCTCTGACCAGGTGCCTGTTTGATATTCCCCTACCGGTTAGATTAAAGAGGTGTTTTCACTCTGATCTTTGGCAGGAAGAGTGCCTTTTCATTTGGGCTAGCAGTGAAAACATCAATGTGTGTGATTTCTTGTCTTCCACCACGAAACACTCCTCGGGGCACAGCAGTTCAAGGGTGCTTTGTAAGTGATATTCTGGAATCACTACTTGCATTTATAGATTTTTACATCATTTTATATGGTTTCATGTTTTATTTATCCACGATATACTTCCAAGAGAAGTAAAAGAAACCTACATATTTCCAATAAAAACACAGAAAGAAAAAAATATAATACAGTGCACCTATTTTTTCCATCAGCTTAAAATTAATATAAAGAATCTTATCCCAGGACATAATTTACTTTGACTTGGGTCAAATTTTTTACATACAGTTTGTTCTTTTGTTTATGTCGGTTTTTCCCAAACTGAGTTTTATACAACCGTTATTAAGTCTTTTGTTAAGTGGGAAGAAAAAAAGTGTTTCATTGTCAAATAAACTAGTATAATTGGGGTTAGACCAAATTCAGTAAGTTTCACTTTTGAAGACCTTCTCAGAGGCTATATGTGGCTATACATTAGAAACCCCAAGAGTTGCTAAAGTATACAGTGTAACAACACCCTCACTTCCTTTTCAATGTTGTATTATAGAATGCTTATTGATGTCACAGATTCTGTATTATTTCATATTTAGGCAGATTATACTTCAAATCCCTTGGATTTATTGTTCAAATCCATTTTTATAATTAGCTTCCTAACCTCATTTTTAAATACAATTGAATTTTATACTTCTTTTAATTTAAATTATGAAATTTATGTTCATAAAAATTCAAATCACACAGAGGTACAGTGAATAAAAAGCAAACATTTTCACCCTCTCCAGAATCACATTCTTTTCCCTCAGAAGTAACCATTGACTAGAGTTTGGTGAGTCTCTTTTTAAGTCACTTTTTACAAAACAATCAAGTTACTATTTCAAATCGTCTGAGGAAAACAACAGATATCTTCAAAATTGGATTAGAAAAAAATAGTTTTACAAGATATCTTCAAATTTTATTTATTTATTTATTTATTTATTTATTTATTTCCCTTATAATTCAATGGCTACATTTCAAATAATGTCACATTTGGTTTCAGGTGAAACTCTTGACTTTTCATTAACATAAGTGGTTACCAAGAAAATAAGTTGAAGAATATATAATTTCTTTACATTTTCCCATAAATTATGCTAGATAAATTAAATCTTTAACTTTAGTCTTTCTTTAAACCCTTCACTAATTTATGTCAAACTATCAAAATAAGCATAAATCAAACCATACCCTCACTCCCCGAACAGACAAGACCTCAACGCCCTCTAGTGGAGTGGCCTCCATGCTCCATTGTAGGGCACCGACCCGTATCCCAGTGGGTAAGCCAAAGTGAATGAGCTCTTAATGACGATGAAATTATAACTCGTCAAGGTTAGAATGGTACTCCCTCTTTCATTCATTTAACAAGTAGTTAGACTTGCTTTAAAAGAAATTAAGTTAAAATGAGCCATCACCAAGAAAACAAGAAAAAACTATGAGGGGAAATATCCACATACAAGATATCAAAGAATAACTTTATCATTATGGAAAATCAGTTTCTGATCTTCCAAGTATCTGTTTGTCTTGACTTCTTACTCTTGGTCACATCACAACTCTTTACTACTGAATTTACAGAGATTTAAATCTATTCTTTCATTTTTTTAAGTGCTTAGCTTATGTTTGTCTTTAATTTCACTTCTCTGGATTTATCACTTTTCCTTAAGAATTACTTCACTGACTTTCCCAAACAACAACAAAAAATAACCATTTAATCCACTTTTCTGCTTTTCTTTCTGTTTTCTTGGAGACAAAGTCTCACTTTGTTGCCCAGGCTGGAGTGCAGTGGTGTGATCACAGCTCACTATAACCTTGACCACCTGGGCTCAGACGATCCTCCCATCTCAGCCTCCTAAGTAGCTGGGACCACAGCTATGAACCACCGTGCCCAGCTAGTTTTTTAATTTTTGCAGAAATGGGGGGTCTCACTATGTTGCTCTGGCTGGTCTTGAACTCCTGGCTTCAAGCAATCCTCCCACCTTGGCCTCCCAAAGTGCTGGGATTATAGGCATGAGCCATCACACCAAGCCACTTTTCTGCTTTTATCCCCTTGAGAATGTGAGCTATCAGCCTCTCCCATTTAAAAGATAACTCCTATTCCAGGGAATAATGAGAGGTAGTAGAGGATCGTGGTTAAAAGCGTAGAGTGTGGAGCCAGCAGGCCTGCTTTCAAAGCCCAGAAGAGCCATTTGCTGTCCATGTGATGTTGAGCTAGTCGTTTAAATCCTATGCATCTCAGTTTCCTCATCTGTAAAATCAGAATGATAGATGATAATAGCATCCAATAGGCATTTGGCTTAAGTAAGAAAATCCATGTAAAGGAGGTAGAACAGTGCATAAAACATAGCAATCACTCAATAACTGTTACTTGATATTACTACTTCATCAGAGTAAATAAAAATAAGACACCATGAATGAAAGATTTTAATCCAACCTTTCTTTTCAAAACCAAAGGCAAACTGTTCATTAGCCAAAACCCACCATTCCTTATTTAAATGATTGCATTCACCTCCTAACTAGCCTTGTAGCCAGCAGTCTCTCCCAATTCATCTACTGTCATCAGTCAGATTTATTTTCCTAAAAAATAATATTGACATTTCTAGTTCAGGATATGATGAACTAACTTCCTGCTGAAAACAAGCATAAAAACTAATATATAAAACAACTGTGTGAAGAAACTGGAAATCACCCAAATCCTGCAGGATTGGAAAGGACAGGCTACAATACTTGAGAGGAAAAGCACAGGTGGTGAACTCTACTCTCAACAGGACTTTTTCCCTGACGGCATTTCCAAATTCATAAAATAGGGGACTAGATCCAAGTTGAAATTTTAATGGATTGAAGAGAAACAGATTGGAATCTAGGGCTGCCAAACTGGGCTAAGACTTGAGAGGAAAAAATTATAGAGAACAGGGATTCGATGTGAAATGAAATGAAATGATGAAATGAAAAAGGTCATTCAAACCCCACCCCACTGCTCTTTTTGGTTCCTGACTCTCTCTTTAGTTTCATATGCCCAAGGTGAGACTGAGAGGTGAAGCTGGCTGGGCTTCTGAGTCGGGTGGGGACTTGGAGAAATTTTCTGTCTAGCTAAAGGATTGTAAACGCACCAATCAGCACTCTGTGTCTAGCTAAAGGATTGTAAATGCACCAATCAGCACTCTGTAAAATGGATCAATCAGCACTCTGTAAAATGTACCAGTCAGCAGGATGTGGGCGGGGCCAAATAAGGGAATGAAAGCTGGCCACCGGAGCCAGCAGCGGCAACCTGCTCCGGTCTCCTTCCACACTGTGGAAGCTTTTTTTCTTTTGCTCTTCACAATAAATATTGCTGCTGCTCACTCTTTGGGTCCACACTACCTTTATGAGCTGTAACACTCACCACGAGGGTCTGCAGCTTCATTCTTGAAGTCAGCGAAACTATGAACCCACCGGGAGCAACAAACAACTCTGGACACGCTACCTTTAAGAGCTGTAACACTAACTGCGAAGGTCTGCAGCATCACTCCTGAAGTCAGTGAGACCACAAACCCACCCAAAGGAAGAAACTCTGGACACATCTGAACATCTGAAGGAACAAACTCCAGACCCACCATATTTAAGAGCTATAACACTCACCGCAAGGCTCCGTGACTTCATTCTTGAAGCCAGTGAGACCAAGAACCCACCAGAAGGAACCAATTCCGGACATATTTTGGCGACTGTGGCCCTACTATCACCAAGCAGTGAGTACCGTTGGACCCCTTTTGCTTGCTATTCTGTCCTATTTTTCCTTAGAATTTGGGAGCTAAATCCAGGGCACCTGTCAGCCAGTTAAAAGTGATTAGTGCAGCCACCGGACTAAAGACACGGGTGTCAGGCTTTCTGGGAAAGGGCTCTATAACAACCCCCAACTCTTCAGAGTTGTGAACATTAGTTTGCCTGGAACCAGCTTCCACTTTTCCTGTACTTCTGGGCAGAGCCGAGGGTCGACAGAGAGGAAAGCCATTCAGCTCTGGAGTCCCGACAACAAGTTGGTTGATCCTGCAGACATGAGCGGAGCTCTCAGTCAGGTCGCCCATCCATCCTATCTATCCTGGATTTGATAGGATGGATATTTGCCTATCCATTTGCCTATCCATCTTATCTATCCTGACCCTTGCCTCCTGGGTCCTAATGCCTGCCAGACAAACTTCCTCTCACCTCTCTTCTCTGAGGCTAGTCCCTCTTCTAAAAACCACTTCCTGTCTCTGGTGCTTTTCTAGTTTCTCCTATAAGAATGATTTCTAGTATAAACTTCAGGACTCTGTTACCTTCTTTTTTTTTTTTTTTTTTTTGAGACAGAGTCTGGCTCTGTTGCCCAGGCTGGAGTGCAGTGGCCAGATCTCAGCTCACTGCAAGCTCCGCCTCCCGGGTTTACGCCATTCTCCTGCCTCAGCCTCCTGAGTAACTGGGACTATAGGTGCCACCACCACGCCCGGCGAATTTTTTGTATTTTTAGTAGAGATGGGGTTTCACCGTGTTAGCCAGGATGGTCTCAATCTCCTGACCTTGTGATACGCCCGTCTCGGCCTCCCAAAGGGCTGGGATTACAGGCCTGAACCACTGCGCCCGGCCCTCTGTTACCTTCTTTTGGCACCTGGGCTCACCAATCAGAAAGACATAATTTTTGCCCAAAGCCTCACTGGTGGAGGGGAACTATCTGGAATTTTAGGATCCCTCCTCAGACTAGCAGGCCTAACAAAAGCTATTCCTGAAGCTATGATATGGGGAGCTTCAGAAACGATATCCTTCCTATTCATATGATGAGAAATGAGAACAAAAGGGGTCACTCTTCCAACCCTGGAGATCCCTTCCCTCCCTCAGTGTACGGCCCTCTACTTCATTTTGGGGGCATCACATCTTTATAGGACAGGGGTAAAGTCCCAATACTAACAGGAGAATGCTTAGGTCTCTAACAGTTTTTGAGAATGTGTCGGTAAGGGCCACTAAATCCAATTTTTCTCAGACCTCTTTGTGGTCTAGGAGGACAGGCAAGGGTGCAGGTTTTCGAGAATGCGTCGGTAAGGGCCACTAAATCCGACCTTCCTCAGGCCTCCTTATGGTCTAGGAGGAAAACTAGTGTTTCTGCTGCTGCATGATGAGCACAACTATTCTGATCAGCAGGGTCCAGGGACTGTTGCGGGTTCTTGGGCAAGGGGTGTTTCTGCTGCTGCGTCGGTGAGTGTAACTATTCTGATCAGCAGGGTCCAGGTTGCAGGTTCTTGGGCAGGGGGAGAAACAAACAAACCAAAACCATGGGTGGTTTTGTCTTTCAGATGGGAAACACTCAGGCATTAACAGGCTCACCCTTGAAATGCAGTCAAAGCCATCGGGACCAATTTGACCTACAAGCCCTGAAAAAGAGGCAGCTCATTTTTTTCTGCACTATGGCCTGGCCCCAACATTCGCTCTCTGATGGGGAAAAATGACCACCTGAGGGAAGTATAAATTATAATACTATCCTGCAGCTTGACCTTTTCTGTAAGAGGGAAGGCAAATGGAGTGAAATACCTTATGTCCAAGATTTCTTTTCATTGAAGGAGAATCCACAACTATGCAAAGCTTGCAATTTATATCCCACAGGAGGACCTCTCAGCTTACCCCCGTATCCTAGCCTCCCTATAGCTCTCCTTCCTATTAATGAGTCTCCTCTAATCTCCCCTGCCCAGAAGGAAACAAACAAAGAGATCTCCAAAGGACCACAAAAAACCCCGGGTTACTGGTTATGTCCCCTTCGAGCTGTAGGGGGAGGGGAATTTGGCCCAACCCGAGTGCATGTCCCTTTCGCCCTCTCTGATTTAAAGCAGATCAAGGCAGACCTGGGGAAGTTTTCAGATGATCCTGATAGGTACATAGATGTCCTACAGGTTCTAGGGCAAACCTTCCATCTCACTTGGAGAGATGGCATGCTATGGTTAGATCAAACCTTGGCCTTTAATGAAAAGAATGCAGCTTTAGCTGCAGCCCGAGAGTTTGAAGATGCCTCGTATCTTAGTCAAGTAAATGATAGAATGACAGTCGAAGAAAGGAACAAATTCCCTACTGGTCAACAAGCCATCCCCAGTATGGATCCCCACTGGGATCTAGACTCAGGTCATGGGGACTGGAGTCATAAACATCTGCTGACCTGTGTTTTAGAAGGACTAATAAGAATTAGGAAAAAGCCCATGAATTATTCAATGATGTCCCCCATAACTCAGGGAAAGGAAGAAAATCCTTCTGCCTTTCCTCAAGCGGCTACGAGAGGCCTTAAGAAAATTGGCCGGGTGCAGTGGCTCAAGCCTGTAATCCCAGCACTTTGGGAGGCCCAGAGAGGTGGATCACGAGGTCAGGAGATCGAGACCATCCTGGCTAACACGGTGAAACCCCATCTCTACTAAAAAATACAAACAAAAAAACTAGTCGGGCGAGGTGGCGGGCGCCTGTAGTCCCAGCTACTCGGGAGGCTGAGGCAGGAGAATGGCCTAAACCCGGGAGGCGGAGCTTGCAGTGAGCCGAGATCCAGCCACTGCACTCCAGCCTGGGCGACAGAGCGAGACTCCGTCTCAAAAAAAAAAAAAAAAAGAAAATATACTCCCCCGTCACCCAACTCACTCGAGGGTCAACTGACCCTAAAAGCTAAGTTTATTACCCAGTCAGCTGCAGGTATCAGGAGAAAGCTCCAAAAGTGAGCCCTGGGCCCTGAACAAAACCTGGAGGCATTATTAAACCTGGCAACCTTGGTGTTCTATAATAGGGACCAAGAGAAACAGGCCCAAAAGGAAAAGCGAGATCAGAGAAAGGCCATAGATTTAGTCGTGGCCCTCAGACAAACAAACCTTGGTGGTTCAGAGAGGACAGAAAATGGAGCAGGCCAATCATCTGGTAGGGTTTGTTATCAGTGTGGTTTACAAGGACACTTTAAAAAAGATTGTTCAGCGAGAAACAAGCTGCCCCCTTGTCCATGTCTGCTATGCCGAGGCAATCACTGGAAGGCACACTGCCCCAGAGGACAAAGGTTCTCTGCGCCAGAAGCCTCCAACCAGATAATCTAATAACAGGACTGAGGGTGCCTGGGGCAAGGATCAGCTCATGTCATCACCCTCACTGAGCCCTGGGTACATTTAACCGTTGAGGGCCAGGAAATTGACTTCCTCCTGGACTTGGCATGGCCTTCTCAGTGTTAATCTCTTGTCCTGGACAACTGTCCTCAAGGTCTGTTACCATCTGAGGAATCCTGGGACAGCCTGTAACCAGGTATTTCTCCCACCTCCTCAGTTGTAATTGGGAGACTTTGCTCTTTTCACATGCCTTTCTTGTTAAGCTGAAAGTCCCACACCCTTATTAGGGAGTGATATATTAGCCAAAGCTGGAGCTATTATCTACATGAATATGGGGAACAAGTTACCCATTTGTTTCCCTTACTTGAGGAGGGAATGAAACCTTAAGTCTGGGCATTGGAAGGACAATTTGGAAGGGTGAAAAATGCCCGCCCAGTCCAAATCAGGCTGAAAGATCCCACCACTTTTCCTTATCAAAGGCAACATCCCTTAAGGCCTGAAGTTCATAAAGGATGACAGGATATTAAATATTTAAAAGCTTAAGGCTTAGTAAGGAAATGCAGCAGTCCCTGCAAAACCCCAATTCTAGGAGTACAAAAACCCAAGCAGTCAGTGGAGACTCATCAATGAGACAGTAATTCCTCCATATAATGTTGTACCCAACCCCTATACCTTGCTCTCTCAAATACCAGAGGAAGCAGAATGGTTCATTGTTCTGGACCTCAAGGATACCTTCTTCTGTATTCTCCTGCACTCTGACTCCCAGTTTCTCTTTGCCTTTGAGGATCCCACAGACCACATGTCCCAACTTACGTGGACGGTCTTGCCCCAAGGGTTTAGGGATAGCCCTCATCTGTTTGGTCAGGCACTGGCCCAAGATCTAAGCCACTTCTCAAGTCCAGGCACTCTGGTCCTTCAGCATGTGGATGATTTACTTTTGGCTACCAGTTCAGAAGCCTCATGCCAGCAGGCTACTCTAGATCTCTCGAACTTTCTAGCTAATCAAGGGTAAAAGGTGTCTAGGTTGAAGGCTCAGCTTTGCCTCCAGCAGGTCAAATATCTAGTCCTAATCTTAGCCAGAGGGACCAGGGCCCTCAACAAGGAATGAATACAGCCTATACTGGCTTATGCTTGCCCTAAGACATTAAAACAGTTGTGGTGATTCCTTGGAATCACCAGCTTTTGCCGACTGTGGATCCCCAGATACAGTGAGATAGCCAGACCCCTCTATATTCTAATCAAGGAGACCCAGAGGGCAAATACTCATCTAATAGAATGGGAATCAGGGGCAGAAACAGCCTTCAAAACATTAAAGCAGGCCCTAGTACAAGCTCCAGCTTTAAGCCTTCCCACAGGATAAAACTTCT
>NC_045436.1:66662653-66719590 GCF_002776525.5 Piliocolobus tephrosceles | reverse complement strand
AAAAAAAAAAAAAAACAGTATACTCTATTCCTTTAAAAGCCAGGGTAAATTTAAAACCTATAATTGATAATTGAAGGTCTTCTCCGTGACCCTATAACACTCCAATACCACCTTGTTGTCAGTGCAAACAAGGGCATAGCCCAAAAGCGCTGAGGCCGCTGACAACCCATAGTCTTCCTATCAAAAATCCTTAACCCAGCAGGTTTCCTAACAAGGAATTTAAATCTTAATTAATTACCATACAAAGGTCTGACCAGATCTAGGAGGAACTCCCTTCAGGACAGGACCATAGATGGTTCCTCCCAGGCAACTAAGGAAAAAAAAAAAAAGACACAATGGGTATTCAGTAAGTGATAAGGGAACTCTTGTAGAAGCAGTTAGGAAAGTTGCCTAATAATTGGTCTGCTCAAACGTGTGAGTTGTTTGCACTCAGTCAAATATTAAAGTACTTACAGAGTCAGGAAGGAGACATTTATACCAATTCTAAGTTAATATGGACTGAACAAGGTTTTATTGGTAGCAAAGAAAAATTAAAATCCCAAACTCACAAGGTTTTCAACTAAAGTAAAGTTTGCTAAAAGTTAACAGTGTAACATGCATTATCCTACTACCACACACTCTCAAAGGATTTCTCAGATTGCAAGAAATAAAAAAAAAAAAAAATCTATCCAGTAAGGATAGTAACTACAATCTGAAATAGACTCTTTGGCACAGTGACTCTCCAAAACTGCCAAGGGCTAGACTTCCTCACTGCTGAGAAAGGAGGACTATGCACCTTCTTAGGGAAAGAGTGTTGCTTTTACACTAACCAGTCAGGGGTAGTATGAGATGCTGCCCGGCATTTACAGGAAAAGGCTTCTGAAATCAGCAACGCCTTTCAAACTCTTGTACTGACCTCTGGAGTTGGGCAACATGGCTTCTCCCCTTTCTAGGTCCCATGACAGCCATCTTGCTATTACTCACTTTCAGGCCCTGTATTTTTAACCTCCTTATCAAATTTGTTTCCTCTAGAATTGAGCCCATCAAGCTACAGATAGATGGTCTTACAAATGGAACCCCAAATGAGTGCAACTAACAACTTCTACTGAGGACACCTGGACCGACCTCCTGGCCCTTTAACTGGCCTAAAGAGTTCCCCTCTGGAGGACACTACAACTGCAGGGCCCCTTCTTCACCCCATCCAGCAGGAAGTAGCTATAGCGGTCATCACCCAGTTCCCAACAGCAGTTGGGGTGTCCTGTTTAGAGGGGGGATTGGGCTGGGCTTCTGGGTCAGGTGGGGACTTGGAGAACTTTTCTGTTTGGCTAAAGGACTGTAAATGCACCAATCAGCACTCTGTGTCTAGCTAAAGGTTTGTAAACACACCAATCAGCACTCTATAAAAACGCACCAATCAGCACTCTGTGTCTAGTTAAAGGTTTGTAAACGCAATAATCAGCACTCTGTAAAAACACACCAGTCAGCACTCTGTATCTAGCTAAAGGATTGTAAACACACCAATCAGCACTCTGTAAAATGGACCAATCAGCACTCTGTAAAATGGACCACTCAGCAGGACGTGGGCAGGGCCAAATAAGGAAACAAAAACTGGCCACCCAAGCCAGCAGCAGCAACCCACTTGGGTCCCCTCTCACTCTGTGGAAGCTTTTTTCTTTCGCTCTTCACGATAAATCTTGCTGCTGGTCACTCTTTGGGTCTATACTACCTTTATAAGCTGTAACACTCACTGTGAGGGTCTGCGGCTTCATTCCTGAAGTCAGCGAGACCACGAACTCACCGGGAAGAACAAACAACTCCGGACGTGCCACCTATAAGAGCTGTAACACTCACTGCGAAGGTCTGCAGCATCACTCCTGAGGTCAGCGAGACCACGAACCCACCAGAAGGAAAAAACTCTGGACACATCTGAACACCTGAAGGAACAAACTCTGGACACACCATCTTTAAGAGCTGTAACACTCACTGGGAAGGTCTGCAGCTTCACTCCTGAAGTCGGTGAGACCACGAACCCACTGGAAGAAAGAAACTCTGGACACATCTGAACATCTGAAGGAACAAACTCCAGACGCACCATCTATAAGAGCTGTAACACTCACCGCGAGGGTCCATGGCTTCATTCTTGAAGTCAGCAAGACCAAGAACCCACCAGAAGGAACCAGTTCTGGACACAAAACTACAAAAAAACCTAGCAGAAAACAGGATCTGAGAGAACAAAGACCTAAGCAAAAGTTTAATTAGACAGCTGTGCAATGCTGCAAAGATAGAAATTTGAGTTCAAGCCCAGGTAAGATAAAGGGGTCTTGGGGAGGGGTATGTCTGTAAAGATATCCTGGACTTTCAATTGAGATGCAGAAGTATTATACCCTATGAGTAAGGACAAATCTGAAAGAGAAAAGCTTTAACAATGACTAAAACTCTTCCTCATTCCTCCAAAGAATCAAAATGATCCTCTTATATCTTATCCACCTGCTGGAAGAAAACTTAATCTTCTTTGGAGGAAAGTAACAGTATTTATAGTCTCTACAATATTTCACTCGTATCTGGCTAAAAATCAGGACCAAATAACTAAAAGCTACACTTTTAAAAGTACAATAATAATAGACTGAAAGATAATGAAAACATTGAAGTAATCAGATAGGGAGTTGAAAATAAAGATCATTAATGTGTTCAATAAAACAAAGGATGCCTGAAATCCCAGCACTTTGGGAGGCTGAGGCAGGCAGATCACTTGAGGCCAGGAGTTCAAGACAAGCCTGGCCAACATGGCAAAACCCCATCTCTACTAAAATACAAAAATTGCCACGCATGCTGGTGCACATCAGTAATCCCAGCTGCTCAGGATGCTGAGGCACGAGAATGACTTGAACTCAGGAGGTGGAGGTTGCAGTGAGCCAAGATCACATCACTGCGCTCCAGCCTGGGCAACAGAGTGAGACTCTGTCTCAAAAGAAAAGAAAAGAAAACAAACAAACAAACAAAAAGAAAAACAGAGGAAATATTGATAATTTCAACAAAGACCTGGAATCTATTAGATGCAGCAGAACAGAGAACTTCCAGTAAACTGGAAAACAAGTCAATAAACTTACTTAGTTTGAAGCATGGAAAGGCAAAGAGATGGAAAATACAGAAAAGAGTATGAGAGATACATGAAAAACAATGATAAAGTCTAACACTTATAATTGGAATCTTAGAGAGGATATGATTATTTGGAAACAACATTTGAAGAAATACTGGCTCTAAAAATGTTCCAAAGTTGCTAAAAGACATGAAACCATAGAATCAAGACACTATGAACCTCGTGTAGAATAAAATTATAAAGAAAACCACACCTGGGTTCATCGTATTTAAGTTGCTAATAACAAAGACAAATAGACAAGTCTTAGAATCACTCAGAATTGAGTGATTCTAATAAAAAGAAAAGCCACATGTTATTTTCAAAAAAGCAACAATAAAGTTATTAGGTTGGTGCAAAAGTAATTGCAGTTTTTGCCATAAAAGTAATGGCAAGAATTACTTTTGTAACAACTTAATATTAGCTTACTTTTCAACAGACATTATGGAAATTGGAATATAATGAAATGGAATTAAAATGCTCAAAGAAAAAGTAACTTCTTACCTTGCCACTTAGAAGTCTATACACAGTAAAAATATTCAAAAATGGAGGCAAAAAGTTAGGCCTTTGCAGACAAAAGCTGAGAGAATTTATCACCAGCAGATCTTCACCACAATACCAAAGAGTTATTTAGGCTGATGAAAATTATCCCAGATGGAACCACAAGCCAGATAAAAGAATGAAGAGCACCAGTTTATAAAAGACAAAAAACAATAATTATATCTTGTAGGGATTTGAATATATTTAGAAGTAAAACACATGACCATAGCACAGTAGATGAGGGAGCTAAACAGAGCTAATCTGTTGAGAAATTATTCCATTTTTAGGGAATTGTTAAAAGTAGTAATTAAAGGTAAACCGTAATAACTCTAGGATGCGTGTAATATTCTATTGTTTAAATAACCACCACAAAACTTACTGGTCTACAACAATCACAGCATTTATTTTGTTCATGAATCTACAATTTGGGCAGGGCTTAGTGGGGCAGATTGTCTACTATGTCCTACTCAACATTAGCTAGGATGGCCCAAAGGTTTGCTAACTTATCTGTTTGGTAGTTGATGCTAGCTCTTGGCTGGAACCTCTATGGTACTATGTCCAGAACACCAAAATATGGTCTTTATAGCTCCCTGACTTGGGATGGTGGCTAGGTTCCAAGGTTGGGTGCCAGGATAGACAGCCAGGCGGAAACTATATCTCCTCTTCTAACCTATCCTCAGAAGTCATGTAGTGTCACCTTTACCAGATTCTATTGGTTAAAAGCAGGTCACTGAAGACATCCATATTCAAGGGGAGGGAAATTAAGACTCTACCTGTTGATGAGGGGAATGTCAAATAACTTGTGGACAAGCTTTAAAAACAACAGAGTTCCAACATAATTTCTTTTTTTTTTTGAGGCGGAGTCTTGCTCTGTCGCCCGGGCTAGAGTGCAGTGGCCGGATCTCAGCTCACTGCAAGCTCTGCCTCCCGGGTTTACGCCATTCTCCTGCCTCAGCCTCCCGAGTAGCTGAGACTACAGGCGCCCGCCACCTCGCCCAGCTAGTTTTTGTATTTTTAGTAGAGATGGGGTTTCACCGTGTTAGCCAGGATGGTCTCGATCTCCTGACCTCGTGATCCACCCGTCTCAGCCTCCCAAAGTGCTGGGATTACAGGCTTGAGCCACTGCGTCCGGCCGAGTTCCAACATATTTCAAAGAATTGTTTTCAGATCAAATTCTCTGACAATAATGCCATTCTATTACAAATCATTATAAAAAATATTTCCTACATTTTTTCCTAGAAGCTTTATATTTTTACCTTTCATATCTAAATCCACAATTATCTAGGATTGATTTGTATGTATGGTGTGAGACTGGGGGTCAAAATTTCTTTTATACCTTTTGAATATACTATTGACTTGGAACCATTGTAATGAAAATGTCCCTCTTGTAGAGCCACCTTTGTCTTAAGACATATAAGTATGGGTGTGTTTCAGGACTTTCTATTCTATTCCACTGGTCCACTAGTCTATCCTAGTCCATACCACACTATTTTGATAACTATGGATCTATATTTAGTCTTGTTATTCAGGCAAGCTAGTCCTCTTACCTGTCCTTTGGTTGTGCATTGTCCCCTTGGATTTCCATGTAAAATTTAGAATCAACTTGTCAAGTTCTACACAAAAACACAAGCTAGAATTTTGATTGCACGATATCTGTAGATCAATAAGCAGACAACTAATGTATTTATAATATTGAGACTTCCAATCCATGAACATAATAATATCTCTCCATTTATGTCTTCTTTAGTTTCTCTCAATACTTTTTAATAGTTTTTTTATGTAGAAGACCTGCATATCTTCATTAGATTTAGTCCTAAAATTTTATATTTTAAAAAATGTTATGGTCTCTTTATTATTTGTACCTGATACATAAAAATACAATTGTGTCTGTGTTTGTATTTGCCTCACAACCTCACTTTCAGCAATCTATATGAATTCTTTTGGATTTTCTATTGTATGTATCATCATGTCACCTGCAAATAAAATTTTAAATCTTCCTTTCCAGTCTTTATGTATATTTTTCCTTTTCTTACCTTATTGTACTGGCTAGTACTTCAATACAATGTTGAATAAAGGACATTCTGTTCTTATTCCTCATCTTAGAAAGTTTTCCATGTTTTACAGTTTAATTGATGTTTATAGGTTTTCAAGATACCCTGATGCTGTTCACAGAAATTTTCTCCTGTTTTTTGTTGGCCCTGAGTTTTAATCATAAATGGAGGTTAAATTTTATCAAGTGTGGGTTTTCTCTCCTATTAAAATTATTACATGAATTTTTATTTCTGAAAATATGATATATTCCATTAATCAAATTTCAAATGCTAAACAATTTGGTTTTCCTGGAACAAACCAAATTAGGTTTGAACTACCCTTGTAGGTTCTATCCTTGTAGAAATAATCAACTATCCTTGTAGGTTCTTTGTTGCCTACCTCACAAACCAAGTTTGGAAGCGTTACCTCTTTTTCTATTCTCTGAAAGAATTAAAAATGCTTTTCCTTAAATGGTAATAATCACCAATGAAATTATTTGGGCCTAGAGTCTTCTTTGTGGAAAAGTGTTTATTTTCAGATTCAATTTCTTAAATAATTAAAGAATCATTTAGCTTTTGCTCTATTTCCTTATATCCCCGGTTTTCTGCTTATTCTCAGACTTGATTGTGATCCATCCAATATGAATTTTCATCCATTCTGGAATGAAAGCAAGAACTGAAATTGGGTGCTGTGCCCTCTTTGATGTGTTCATTATCAGTCTTTCTTTTGCATTTGCAAAAGTTCTGTCAGTCCAAACCATAAATTTACGCCACTTCTGATGCTACCTGAAACCTAGCAGGTGGTTAATTTCATTGCCAACAATCTGCTTGTTACAACTAAAACATAAATCGGAACTCCAGGACATCTATACCAAACAACAGCTCAGAGGAAGAAACTACTTGAGCGGCAGCTTCAGGGTTGCATGAACCGCAAAATGGAACTTTTAAAAAAGTTCTTAATAGTCCTCTCATTGGTGAACTAAAGTCCCCATGATATCTAAGCTACAGAAAGAGGCAGCAAACTCACTGAGTTTCAGATGAGTGTGTGACAAGCAAACAGTTATAAAAGAGGAGCACCCTAATAAATGATATTGCTATTTTAAATATGCCATCATGTAATAAGTCTATTTAATCTCATTTTTATTTAATATTTGATAGAACTCTTAGTTGGTTCCTTGTATATCTAGCCATTCAGTAGGGGATAAGTTAACACACAAGTCTCAAGATGCAGGACTATATCAGTAATCTATTGCTGTATAACTGTCCCATAACTTAGTAGCTTAAAATAATTGTTATTGCACAGTTTCTGTAAATCAGAAATCCAGGGGTGGCTTCACTTGTTCCTCTGCTTCAGGGTCTCTCACTTGTTGTAATCAAAGTGTCAACTAGAGTTGTACTATCTCAAAGGTCAACTGGAAAAAGATCAGTTTCAAAGCTCATTCACATGGTTGCTGGAGAATTTGGTTCCTCAGGAATTGTTGGAGTAAAACCCTCTTAAATTGTCTATATATTGATGAATTTGATCTTGCTCTGAAAAGAGGAGGAGAAACAGAGAGAACTAGATATGCTTGAATTTGTTTTGGAATTAAAGCAGGTAAATTCTGTGGTCTTTGGCTAAAATTATCCAACCCTTCTTATCTGACATATAAGTTATAGTCTCAGACTCTTACCTTATCTACCTTTACCTGACTGTGAAACCATAAAATAGTTATAATTTTCCCTTTTTTAAAAAATAAGATTTATAAATTTAAACTATTTTGAGTAGGGAAGCATTTTGAGATGTAAGCACTCTATCAAATTTCAACTTATCTACCATAAAGGGGTCAGTTTCTGCAAGGCAATCACAGAGGCCTGAATATGTTCCAGAATAGCTCAAGAGTTCTGTCCTGGTCTTTGATTTTTGTGTTCTAGTAATATTCCCAGGGCCATTCTTAGGGTTTGAGGCATTTTAATTGGGTATACAAGAAACTATCCCTAAAACACAGAGGGATAGATTTAAATAAACAGATCTAAAACTTACAAAACTTTCCCTTACTACAGTATGGGCTTAAATCTAGATCATCTCAACTAAAAAGTGAAGACGGTTATTTTTCAAATGGAAAATTCAATGGCATGATTTTTTTTTTTTTTTTAAAAAAAGCTCCTTTCTTTTTTTACTCTTAGAATTAGGCCATAGTCTGGTAAGAGTCATATGGTCATTATGAGACTAAATACTGTTAAAACACAAACCATTGCCATTTTACTGTTACACAGTACAAACATCTGTAGAAATCATCTCATGAAGTAAACTTAAAATGTAGAGGCTTGGGTAGAAGCAATATTGTGAAAATGATCATATTTCCAAAAGTAATCTACACATTCAATGTAATTGCCATCAAAATACCACCATCATTCTTCATACAACTAGAAAAAACAATCCTAAGATACATATGGAACCAAAAAAGAGCCCACATAGTCAAAGCAAGGCTAAGTTAAAAAAAAAAAAAAAAAAAAAACAAAAAACAAATCTGGAGGCATCACATTACTGGATTTCAAACTACACTATAAGCCCATAGTCACCACAACAGCATGATACTGGCATAAAAATAGGCACATAAGACCAATGGAACAGAATAGAGAATCCAGAAATAAACCCAAATACTTACAGTCAACTGATCTTCATTAAAGCAAACAAAAACATAAAGTGGGAAAAGGACACCCTAATCAATAAATGGTGCTGGGATAATTGGCAAGCCAAATGTAAGAGAATGAAACTGAATCCTTATCTCTCACTTTATATAAAAATCAACTCAAGGACGTGTGCAGTGGCTCAAACCTGTAATCCCAGCACTTTGGGAGGCTGAGGTGGGCAGATTACGAGGTCAAGAGATTGAGACAATCCTGGCCAACATGGTGAAACCCCATCTCCATTAAAAATACAAAAAATTAGCTGGGTGTGGTGGCACACACCTGTTGTCCCAGCTATTCAGGAGGCTGAGGCAGGAGAATCACTTAAACCTGAGAAGCAGAGGTTGCAGTGAGCCAGGATCACACCACTACACCCCAGTCTGGGCGACAGAGCAAGACTCCATCTCAAAAAAAAAAAAAAAAAATCAACTCAACATGGATCAAAGACTTAAATCTAAAACCTGAAACTATAAAAACTCTAAAAGATGACGTTGGAAATACCCTTCTAGACAATGGCTTTGGCAAAGACTTCATGACCAAGAACCCAAAAGCAAATGCAACGAAAACAAAAGGTAAATAGGTGGGACCTAATCAAACTGAAGAGCTTCCGCACAGCAAAAGGAATAGTCAGCACAGTAAACAGACAACTGACAGAGTGGGAGAAAATCTTCACAATCTATACACAAAGGACAAATATCCAGAACCTACAAGGAATTCAAACAAATTAGCAAGAAAAAAAACAACACCATCAAAAGTGGTCAAAGGACACAAACATACAGTTCTCAAAAGAAGATATACAAATGGCCAACAAACAAATGAAAAAATGCTCAATATCACTAATGATCCGGGAAATGCAAATAAAAAACCACATGCTACTCCTGCAAGAATGACCATAATCAAAAAATCAAAAAATAATAGATGTTGGTGTGGATGCGTTGAACAGGGACCACTTCTACACTGCTGGTGGGAAGGTAAACTAATACAGCCACTATGGAAAACAGTGTGGAGATTCCTTAAAGAACTAAAAGTAGAAATACCATTTGATCCAGGGGTGGCTTCACTTGTTCCTCTGCTTCAGGGTCTCTCACTTGTTGTAATCAAAGTGTCAACTAGAGTTGTACTATCTCAAAGGTCAACTGGAAAAAGATCAGTTTCAAAGCTCATTCACATGGTTGTTGGCAGAATTTGGTTCTTCCACTACTTTTCCCAGGGGAAAAGAAGTCATCATACAAAAAAGATACTTGCACATCCATGTTTATAGCAGCACAATCCTCCAGTGCAAAAACATGGAACCAGCCCAAATACCCATCAATCAACAAGTGGATAAGGAAATTGTCATATATATATATATATATACACACACACACAATATGGAATACTACTTAGCCATAAAAAGGAATGAGTTAATGGCATTTGCAGCAACCTGGATGGAACTGGAGACTATTATTCTAAGTGAAGTAACTCAGGAATAGAAAACCAAATGTCATACGTTCTCACTCATAAGTGGGTGCTAAGCTATGAGGATGCAAAGGAATAAGAATGATACAATGGACTTTGGGGACTCAGGGAAAAGCGTGAGAGGGGTGAGAAATAAAAAACTACAAGTTGGGTTCAGTGATACTGCTCGGGTGATGGGTACACCAAAATCTCACTAAAGAGCTTACTTGTGTAACCAAATACTACCTGTTCCCCCAAAATCTATGGAAATAAAATTTTTTTTTAAAAAAAGAAAAAAATGTAAAGGCTGAAACACAATGCAAATCAAAAGGCAAATAACAAATGGTACAATGCATGCAACATATATGACAGACAAAGATTAATCTCTTTTGTATATAAAATACTCTTACAAACCAGTATTTTCTTTTGAGATGGAGTCTTGCTCTGTTGCCCAGGCTGGAGAACAATGGTGCAATCTCTGCTCACTGCCACCTCCGCCTCCCGGGTTCAAAGATTCTCCTGCTTCAGCCTCCCAAGTAGTTGGAATTACAGGTGCCCGCCACCACGCCCAGCATTTTTTTTTGTATTTTTGGTAGAGACCGGGTTTCACCATGTTGGCCAGGCTGGTCTCAAACTCCTGACCTCGTGATCTGCCTGCCTCAGCCTCCCAAAGTGCTGCAATTACAGGTATGAGCCACTGTGCCCAGGCACAAACCAATAAATTTTAAAATCCAGTGGAAAAATAGGCAAAGGACGTTGTTAGACAATACACAAAAAGGAAAAGATAAATAGAGTCTAAACTTGTGAAAAAAACACTCAATGCCTCTCATAAGAGAAATGAGCATGAAAAATGTATGATTTGCAACTTGCCAGATTGACAGAAATCAAAAAAGTTTGATATTACTTTGGGCATTTTCATATAGTATTTTTAGAAATGTAATTTGGCAAAAATCTTTTTAGAAGGCAATATCTATCAAAAATAAAAACATTTAAGTTAAAGTGCATAATGATTTTAACTCAATCACTTCATGTGTAAGAATTAACTCTACAGGTATTCCCATATTAAACATATGTATAAGGATATTAATTTAAGCAAAAGGTTGGAAACTGTCTACCTTTAGAAGACTGTCAAATATAATAATTGATATAATGAATTATATGGCCATTCCATTAGAATGGAATATTATACAGATATTTTATTTGTGTTGTTATGTAACTATTTGTCAAGTATATTGTGCAAAAATGTATATACACAATGTGTATAATATGCTATCATTTGTGAAAAAACGATTCTGTATATATGTGCATATGAATATGCATTCTCTGTAATGATTCATTAAAAAGTGGCAAAAATCCTTGTCTTTAGGAAGATCTGGGGCTTGGATAGGAAGGAGTCTTTTATTTAGAACTTTTTGAACTTGTTCATGCATACTTTTAACCTTCTAAAGGTTAACATTTTCACATATGAAACACATTTAATAGGCAAGTTTTTCTCTGGTCTAGAAGAAATGTTAGATAATTAGAAATCAAAGACACTGTGAAAACACTTATGCTCATGAGCACATACAATTCTAGTTTCAATCAAATAAAGTCTCTTGTGTTGACAAGACAAAATTAAAACCTTCAGCTTTCATTTCAGTTGTGCTAAAAATGAGCCAGGTAGTATCACTACAGTTACATTTGCTATGAGCCTTTCTTGCTCCAAAGACAATTTGGTTATCAGAAGGTGTTTGTGTGCAGCAAGTGGCATCTGTTGCCTATTTGTCAGGAGCAGAAGTCTGAGCACTTCGGTCCACTGCATCTTGTTTCAAAGTCGCCGAGGAAAACAATGCAGTCAAACACCAGGTGGAACACACATTGCTCACATACAGAAGAGACAGAGCAAGATCAGCTTCCCTAGAGGACTTCAGGCTCCCCTGACCAGAGGCTCCCTCTTGGCAGCTGACACAGGGTAGGTGGCCTGCACACACTCCTCTTATGCTGAAGGACGCCCATCCCCTCCCCCACAGGAGACAGAGCAGTGGGGTTGGTCAGATGCCATATGATGCACATGCTTAAGCAGAGCAAAGGACTATACATTGACTCTGAAACCAAGGAAGATATTACTATATGAGACGGTAAGTTCAGCACAGACCCTGTGGACTCTTAGTATCTTCAAAGGAAGTGTTCCAGGCCCAAGGCCCACTCTCAAACAACTGAAAAGGAGTTAAAAGACTATGTATGAGATTCCATTTCCCAACAGTTTGGCTCTTTCACAAGGAAGAAATTAGAAGAGTCACAGAATTGAAAACGAGTTAGAAAATATACAGTTATCTTGAAAGTTTTATCCATAGGGAAGCAGTATAACAAAGAATAAGAACTTAAGATTTGGAATCCATGTTTTATTTATTATCAATGGGCAATTGGGGAATGTTTAAAACTTCTCTGAACTTTAGTTTTCTTGTATGTAAAATGGGGCTAATACAATCAGCTTCCAACTTGTAATATGTTAACTGAGATAACACATAAAATCTCGGCCAGGCGCGGTGGCTGACGCCTGTAATCCCAGCTGTTTCAGAGGCCAAGGTAGGTGGACCACGGGGTCAGGAGATTGAGACCATCCTGGCTAACACGGTGAAACCCTGTCTCTCCTAAAAATGCAAAACATTAGCCAGGCATGGTGGCGGGTGCCTGTAGTCCCAGCTACTAGGGAGGCTGAGGCAGGAGAATCGCTTGAGCCCAGGAGGCAGAGGTTGCATTGAGCCAAGATCGCACCACTGTACTTCAGCCTGGGTGACAGAGGGAGACTCTGTCTCAAAAAATACATAAATAAAATAAAATAAACTCCCTACACCACCTGTCCTAACACAGAGGTATTAAGTGCTCACTATAGGGTCAAACTTACAGGGAAATATGGGTGATGTAAATGCTGTTTTGAATTTTCTTTACAACTAAAAGAAGAAAATTAGCAAATAATGTTTCCAGACAGTTCTATTTAATACTTTACGTATTTGAGAAATTGACTAAAAAGCAAATGTTCATCAGGTTTTTTTGGGTTGCACAAAAGGAAAATACAGGGTTTGTTTGCCAAATTTATTTGGATGTGAAACCAACTTCATCAAACTTAAAAATTCTAACTCCTTGTGACGTAGGGTTCTCAAAAGAGCGGGTAGAATTAATACTGTTCTTGGATTAATGGTTCAAAGAAGTCATTATGTTTTGTTTCTTGATGCTGTAGATTTAACAACATACTAGTAGAGATGTGTAACTTCTTACATGGATTAGACATCAAGAAGCCAATGTGTACATATAAACTAAAAACTTAAAATGAATACATTCAGATATTAAAGTACAAAACTGTATAACAAATACAAATTTGTTAATTTTCCACAAGGACCAAAACAACACTATTAATAAAGAGTAGTCTTTTTCATCACTCTCAAAAATTCTTCCTCATTTATTTTTCCATCTCCATCATGATCAGCTTCATCAAGCATTTCCTGTAAAACAAAATGTAAATATATGAAATACATTTAAAATGATATAAATGAAGTCAAACACATATTCAAAACCAAACTTTATTTTAAATGTATAAATACAACTAGAGTTAGAATTATAATCCTAAATTATCACATAAGTTATAATTACATATAAATTATAATTATAAAAATAAGCAAAATCTACCCGAAGTTCATCATGTTAAATTTTCCCCTAGTTTGAGTAACCCTCTTGATACCGGTTAGTGTTATACTTCCAGTATCATCATCATCAAATAATTTTAAAGCCTTCAATATTTCTTCTTTTTCATCTTTTTTACTCTTTTAAAAAAGAAGCAACTATATAGTCTTTCATTTATTTATTTTATTAAGCTGGACTTACTAGATCCTTGGGGTCTAAAAGCAGCAATGTGCCAGGTAGCTGAGTTCTGATTTTATTTATTGGTCTTTTAACAATTATGTACTCACATCTGCCCTCAGGGTGCTTTAATGTAGAGCTTGCTGAAGTGGAGGAGGCACAGGGTGGTAGAGAATGCATCTCTTATTAAACCTAGTAATTCAGATCCTTTACCAGAAATGTAAGCTTCAAAACAGGAAGGTTGTCTCTTTCAATGCTCCTTAGAATAGTGCCTGGCAAAAACAGGCACTCAATACATATTTGTTGAATTCAAGGCTTCCAAATTCTGGCCCCATTCTCTCTATCCTGTAATATAGCCTCATTATTTCCTGACAAAAAACTCTTCTCCACATCATAGTCTTCTCATTACTACCCTGAAATCATATGAGCATTTAATCTTGCTCTTCCTATTTCCCATCCTTAAAAACCTAGTTCCAATTATTTCTCTATGAAACCTCTGATTACTCCAGCCCTAAAATGTAGCAGGTTATTGCTAGTATTTCTTTGAAAAATAAAATCACAACTATATCATTTTTATACTCACAATGGCAAAAATATCTTCAAAACTAATGGTGCCAATTCCTTCTTTATCAATTTCAGCTATCATTTTTAAAATTTCTTCTTCCTTTGGTTCAAATCCTAAGGCCCACATTGCAATCTGAAATAGGAAGAAAATAAATTATAACATGCCATGATTTTATTCTAAGCTTTTTAACGCCCTATTAAGAGCTTCTGTCTTTTCTATTATGGACTGAGCATAAACATAGAAAACTAGGTCAGCAGGCCTGTGTTCCAATCCTACTGTGCCATCAGGTACTTCACTGTTACACCCTGGGCTTTTGCCTACTCATTTATAAAGCACAATTAAAATGCTTAACAAGATATTGTTTTGTTAACGCAGGGCAGCCATATGCACTGAAGAGACTTTATATCAAGGTTTCAGAAGACTACTGTTAAAGAAAGCCTTAAAGATTGCCACAAATAATACGGTTTTTAAAATGATTTAGAATTAGAAATAATTTCAGAACCTTCTTTTACATCGATGGTTCCAGACCTATCGACATCAAATAAATTAAAGGCGTCTTTAATTTCTTGCTTTTGGGATTCATTCAGTTCAATTTTTGCTGCTCTTTTCTTCCATTGATCTGAACTTGTATGGTAGTTAGATGTCTGTAATACACACACATATGGGTGAAAGAAAAATTACCTAACTGGAATAGTTAGCAGAACCAGAATAATTGATGATAAACTATTAAAGTACCTATTTACAGGAGTAAGGAAGGAGTGCAGTTGCTGCCAGGGGCAGCCTTCCTTGCTCTGGGCGAAAAACTTTAGCCCGGGCCCTAGCAGAAGGTTACAGCTTCACACTCACCAGGTCCCCAGCCGGCACTCTCAGCCGGGACCTCCCGGCGTCACCTCCCACAGCCCCGCCCAACCCAAGTCTTCACAGCTCACAAGCGGTTGCTAAGGCCGCTCTCACCGACCTCTCTCAGCCCCGCCCACCCAGCCTGAATGATTGATATCCAGTCCATCCAATGGACAGAAAAGAAGGCCTTTAAACCAGCCCTTTCTCTCTACTCTCTACCAATAGAGTGACGTTACCGCCTTTCGCAGCCTGGCGTTAAGCGGAACTTTTCTCTCCAACTGTGTTTCTTAGCAACTAACCCCCGGCTCCACCAGAAGCCCCTCTTTGCACATGCGCAAACTGCGGACAGGGAAGGGGGCGCCCTAGCCCTGGCGCTTTTAGTGTTGCTGTCCCAGCCAGAATCGCGTCTGGCCGGTGGGAAGCCGGGAACTCCAGCCTCCCGCAGGAGAGGAGAGAGGAGCGAGGTTAGTAATGAGGTGCTTCCGCTGACTGCTGAGCTAAGTCTTTCCTGAAGACGTGGGAGCCGTTGTGTTTGATTTTTCTGTCCTCTTCGGGCCAGGGAAAGGATGAGAATCTAGGGCCTGGAGGGCCTGGGGTGAATTGGTCCAGCATGTGGCCAGGAGTACTAGAGGAAGACGGGACTGCCCTTTCTTTTTGCCGCTAGACTTTCCTCATTTTCCACAGTGCCTGGAGCTTGGCCTTCAGCCATTTACCTCCTCCCTGTTTTGGGCAGGGATTCTGGCATGGTAGACACCAAAATTTCTGTATAGCAGTGGCAAAGGGCAACAGTGTCGTTGGAGGGACGTGGGTATGTGGATGAGCATGGGTCTTGGGATGTGTTTAAAGCTTCACTACATACATAAACGTTTTTACATATGTTTCTTGTAGCATTTGTTTACAAGGTAGGACTTTGGCCCCACCCATAATACTATGGGACCCCGCCCCCAACCCCAACACACACACACACACACACAGACACACACGCCCCCAGCCATTTCCTTGGCCCATGCACTTCAGGGTCAGACACGGGTAGTCTGATTATCCAGTTGATTCAGTAACGGCCTAGACTTAGACACTCGTGAAACTTTTGTAAACTAACTCAATCTCTTGTCCAGAGGGCCGGATTTACTGCTTCTGTCCATTCTGAATTTGGCCAGGAATCAGCTTAAAGGACGGGAGAAAGAGAGGTAGGGTGGACCGCTGACTTCCTGGTGGCAATGAAGAAATGAGAGAATCTTAAAACTTCTAACCTTTAATTGCTCACATATGCGGACCCCTTTTATGCCCCCTACAATGCCTTCTCTAGAGTAAATATTTTCTAAAAATTATACTGGATTCTTCAAAAATGGAATCAGGAAGAATTCTAACGTTAGTCTTTTTTTTTTTTTTTTTTTTGTCTCACTTATCTTCCTGAAGGTAGGAGAGGAAAACAAGTACAAAGTGCATTCTTAAAGCACTCTGTCAAATCACTTTTCATGCTTTAGTAAGTAGAAACATGGTACATTTTCCAAAACCATCAGACTGTCTTGTTCATATTATATTCCAGACAGACACGCGAGTATTGTAATCATTGATAAAAATCTCATTAGGTTTCTGGAAAATAGGTAAGGTTATCCTCCTATTGCAGGTGATTTTTCCATATGAAATTACCCAGTGAAAATTAAAATGGCTCAAATTCAAGATAATTTTTGAGTTAAGTAAAATGTCACTTTTTTTAATTTTATTTTTTTATTTTTTATTATTTTATTTTATTTTATTTTTTTTTTTTTTTGAGACGGAGTCTCGCTGTGTCGCCCAGGCTGGAGTGCAGTGGCCTGATCTCAGCTCACTGCAAGCTCTGCCTCCCGGGTTCACGCCATTCTCCTGCCTCAGCCTCCCGAGTAGCTGGGACTACAGGCGCCCGCCAACACGCCCGGCTAATTTTTTGTATTTTAGTAGAGACAGGGTTTCACCGTGTTAGCCAGGATGGTCTCGATCTCCTGACCTCGTGATCCGCCCGTCTCGGCCTCCCAAAGTGCTGGGATTACAGGCTTGAGCCACCGCGCCCGGACCTATTTTTTATTTTTTTTGAGACGGAGTCTCGCTCTGTCACCCAGGCCGGAGTGCAGTGGCCGGATCTCAGCTCACTGCAAGCTCCGCCTCCCGGGTTTACGCCATTCTCCTGCCTCAGCCTCCTGAGTAGCTGGGACTACAGGCGCCCGCCACCTCGCCCGGCTAGTTTTTTGTATTTTTTAGTAGAGACGGGGTTTCACCAGGTTAGCCAGGATGGTCTCGATCTCCTGACCTCGTGATCCGCCCGTCTCGGCCTCCCAAAGTGCTGGGATTACAGGCTTGAGCCACCGCGCCCGGCCAAATGTCACTTTAATATATGATTTTTCACATCATTTATCTCGGTTGGAAAGTTGCTCTTTATCAGTTTCAAGGTTATATACTTTTTTTTTTTTTTGAGACAGAGTCTTGCTCTGTCGCCCAGGCTGGAGTGCAGTGGCGAGATCCCGGCTCACTGCAAGCTCCACCTCCCGGGTTCTTGCCATTCTCCTGCCTCATCCTCCCGAAAAGCTGGGACTACAGGCACCCGGCACGACGCCCGGCTAATTTTTTGTATTTTTAGTAGAGACGGAGTTTCACCGTGTTAGCCAGGATGGTCTCAAGCTCCTGACCTCATGATCCGCTCGCCTCGGCCTCCCAAAGTGCTGGGATTATAGGCGTGAGCCATTGCTCCCGGCCATATATTTCATTTTTAATACTACTATTAAAGGGATTTCTTAGACCCAGAAATGAATAGTGACTAAGTATATACTCAACCCAATCCTAATTTCTAGGATCTCTTGGATCATGTTTGATCTAATGACAATTAAAAGGCTGAGTAGTATATTAACCTATTTTTATATCACGCTATGATTTAGGCTTTTATATTTGGAATATTTACTGCTAGTTAAAATGTTTTTTTTAATTGTAGGCTCAGATTCCAATTCCCAGATCTTGAGTAGGATGTAATTAGTTTCGAGAAATAGCCATTAACGAATCTAACTGCACTTTAGAACGTTATCGTTATCCAGGAAAACATTAAACACATAGGCAATCTTAAATCTCCCAAATGTGTTTAATGCTTTCTATATGTCATGCACTATGCCAACTACTGGGTGAGTTCGAAAGAAATAAAAGTAGAATATAAAAGATGAATAACTAAGGAATCTACAGATTAGTGGGGGAACTAGACACAAACATAATACAATGTTTTTAATACAGGGTATTTTTAATCTGCTTTAGTAGATGGGTATAGAAAGTTCCTTGGGAGCACAGAAAGGAGGGACAACTCTACCCCAGGGCATTAGAGAAGGCTGATAGGAAATGAGGCATTTGCCTTGGGTCATGAAAGATCTATAGCATTCATGGAGATGAAGAAAATATAGAATATTCAAATCAGTATCACTTAGTGAAAATAAATGATATGTTCTAGTGTGACAAGATCATGAGGTTTATAAGGAAAGGTGGGAGAGGAGTCATAAATTAGATTGAGGTTAGATTATAAGGCACATGTATCAAGCCAAGGAGTAAAGACCTTCTTTTTTAAGATAAATAGATGTTTTTTGGCAGTGGAGTAATCTGTTTAGGTTTGTGCTTTTTCAGTGCCAATTCTGACTACCATATGAAGGAGGAACTCTCATTGGAAGCAATTAAAGGGCCTCAACTAAGGCGGTGCCAAATAGGAATCAGGTCAACTCCAAGGATGGTTAAAACTTATATTCATGTTGGAGAAATACTAAAAATGCCATCTGTTTTCTCTTGCTTCAGTTTTGTTCTTAAATTTGTGGGAGCAAATATGGTGAAAAAAATTCATTCACTTACCAAATATTTATAGAGTACTTGCTGTCTGTCAGGCAATATTGTAGGTACTCAGGATATATATCATTGACTAAAATTGCCTTCCTGGAAATTACATTCCGAGAGAGATATAGTCTGTAAAAAAAAATAAGTAAATGATATCCTATTTTATAAGGGAATAAGTGTTATGGAAAAAAGAAAGTAGAACAGGTGGAAGAAATCCAGAGTACAGAGGGAAAAGAGGATTTGTGGTATTCTGTAGGGTGCTCAGGGTAGGCCTCATTGAAAAGCAGAAAATTTGAGAAAATATTTGAAGGTGATGTGACAATAGATTTCTTAGGGAAGAGCATTCCAGAAAGAGGGAACAACTAAAACAGAAACATTGAGATAGGGAACATGCAAAGCGTTACAAAAAGGAGGCCAGAACAAAGTGGCCAAGGGATAAAATAGTAAGTGATAAAGTCAGAAGGGTAAAGAAAGGACTGCAGAAAATTAGGGCATTGTAAGGACTTTGACTTTGATTCCAAGTGAGACGGGTAGCCCTTGCAAGATTTTGAGCCTAGGAGTGAAAGGATACGAGTTCATTTCTAAAAGGAACTCCTGTGTCAAAGGCATAAAGCTTTATTTTCTGAGTTAGAGGTTTTTTAACAGTAGAGTGACATGGTTAGACTTCTGTATTGGGAATAGACTAGAGATGAGCAAACAGTTGATTTAGATGAAGAAAAGGCTAGTCATGCCCATCAAGAAAATATAGTTATTTTTCAAAATGCAGCTCCTGAAAGCATTGCATGTCTTATTACTCTAAACTGAGTACCTTAGACAAACTGGACATAATCTTTGGAAAAGAAAACTTCTTCTGATGTCAAAATTCCAGTTAAGTTGTCTGACTCTGCTCTTCCATTACACGACTCTGCTCTTCCATTACACACTTAGAAAGTCAAAGAAACATTAAGCTGGCAAGTAGTGAAAACAGAGAACTGTTTGTGGAAAACATTGGTGCGTAACAGGACATGCATAGCAGGACAAGAATCAGATTGTGTCTGGGCAATGCCAAGAAGAGTTGCCAGTAGTACTTATCATCTTTGAAATTATCCACTTTGTTATCCCCTTTGCTGTTTTTGCCTTTTTATACCCAATCTGTTAGAGGATGGGGCGTTTTTGTTTTGAGTTTTTATTTTATAATTATAGCCAACTGTAACCTATTCAAAATAATAATTTAGGAGCTCTTCTAAAGTTGGGAATACTAAGACTTTTTAAAAAAATTACTAAAACTTGAAATAGCTTTTTCAAATGCCAAGGCAGATTTACCTTGAATATTGATTTTGATATCAGGTTTATGTGACTTTTTGCTTATACATTAGTTTTGTTTAAATAATTTCATGCCTTTTGTATCTAGGAAACTTTTTCACATAAATTAAATACAGATTAAATTTGAAATAGCCCATGACTTTTTCCATTTGCTCTAAGTTCTCTCTGACTTTTCTACTCATAGTAATACCTTGTGATTTAAGCATAGTATAGAAAGGAAATCATAAGCAGAGACTCTGATACATGTACAAGTTAAGAGTATGAATAAGGCTTGCAAGAAGGCAGAAAGGTTTGGAAGAGGGAAACTCAGTAAAAGATTCTAAAGAAGAGAGGGTGAATTACTATCATGCTGGGTGAGGGGCAGCTAAAAGGCAGAATTATATAGTAGTTAATAGCATAGGCTTTGACATTAGACAAACCTGGGTTTTAGTCCATAGCCTTTTACAAATTAGCTGTGAAATTTTGTATATATTATATAACTATTCTGCTTCATTTTCCACATCACTAAAATAGATTATAGTACCTCCCTCATGTTGTGAGTACTACATTACATAATACTTGTAAAATGCCTTATTTTACAAGTAAGTAAGCTTAGTAAGCTTTCATAACATGTTCAAAATGAAAAACAAAACCCAAAAGTCAAACTTTTCAAGCTCGTCCTTTCAGCAAATTATTTTGGAACAACTGGACATCCATGAGGAAAGAAGAACCCCTACCTCACACCATTTACAAAAGTTAGTTTAAGATGACTTATTAACATAAATATGAAAGCTGAAACAAAGGGAATAACAAATTTGGCATCTCATGCTTCCTGATTTCAAAACTTACTGCAAAGCTATAGTAATTAAAACGTGTGGTACTGGCATAAGGATGAATGTATTGAACAGTGGAATTGAATTGAGAGTTCAGAAATCCATAGACATCTACGGCCAATTGATTTTTGACAAAGATGCTAAGACCACTCCATGGGGAAAAGAATTGTCTCTTCAGCAAATGGTACTGGGACAATTGGATATCCACATGCAAAAGAATAAAGTTGGACTCCTACCTTATACTTTATATGTAAATTAACTCAAAATTGGTCAAAAAACTAAATATAAGAGATGAAACTATAAAATTCATTGAAGAAAACATTGGGATAAATCTTCTTAACCTTGGATTTGGCAATGGATTTTTAGATATGACACAAAGAATATGAGCAAACAAAAAAATAGGTAAATTAGATTTCATCAAACAACAACAAAAATAGGTAAATTAGATTTCTAATTCCTTTTTCTTTTTCTTTTTCTTTTTTTTTTTTTTTTGAGACAGAGTCTCCCTCTGTCACTCAGGCTGGAGTGCGCAATCTCAGCTCAATTCAAGCTCCATCTCCCAGGTTCATGCCATTCTCCTGCCTCAGCCTCCTGAGTAGCTGGGACTACAGGTGCCTGCCACCACACCTGGCTAATTTTTTTGTGTTTTTAGTAGAGACAGGGTTTCACCGTGTTAGCCAGGATGGTCTCGATCTCCTGATCTTGTGATCTACCGCCTCGGCCTCCCAAAGTGCTGGGATTACAGGCGTGAGCCACCACGTCCGGCCTAGATTACTAATTTCTAACTAAAAACTTTTGGTTATCGAAATACATAATCCAAAAAGTGGAAACTAACTTACAGAATGAGAGAAAATATTTGCAAATCATAGTTTGATAAGGATCTAGTGTCCAGAATGTATAAATAACTCTTACAACTTACCAACAAAAGACTAACTGCTCTATTTTTAAATGATCAAAAGACTTGAATAGACATTTCTCCAAAAAAGATACACAAATGACCAATTCACATGAAAAGATGCTCAATATGAGGGAAATGCAAGTCAAAAACACAATGAGATACCACTTCACATTCACTAGGATATCTATAATATTACAAAATATTACAAAAGCAAAAATGGCAAGTGTTGTTCAGTATACTGGACTGATTATTTCCCCCCATGCTACCCCCAATTCGTGTCCTTCTAGCATCTCAGAATGTGATCTTATTTGGAAATAGGTTCTTTTTAGATGTAATTAGGTAAAGTGAGGTCATACTAGATTAAGATGGGCCCTGAATCCAATGACTGGTATCACTGAGTTATAAGAAGTCTGTATGAAACAGAGGCAGAGGTTAGAGTTATGCAGTCAGAAGCCAAGGACCACCAGGAGCAACTAGAACCTGGAGGAAGCAAGGAAGGATTCTTCCCTTGATCTTTCAGGAGTATGGCCCTGCCAACATTTTGCTTTTGGGCTTGTAGACTCCAGAACTGTGAAAGAATAAATATGTATTGTTTTAAGCTACCCAGTTGTTTGTGGTAATTTGGTATGGCAGCCCTAGGAAGCTGATGCAGTGAGGATGTGGAGAAATCAAAACCCTCATACATTGCCGGTGGGAATGTTCAGCTATTATGGAAAACCGACAGTTCATTCAAAAGTTAAAGATATTTGCTCCTCCTTTTCATGCCTGTGGCTGGATGTCCCACAACACTATAAGAAATGTGAGTCAGACCTTTTGCATTAAGCAACCAAGAATGAGAGACTCCGCCTTTTCACCCAAATCATGAATGACCAGTGAAAGCAAGTTATTTCAGAGGAACAAGCAGCCCTTGAAACGTTAAGGCTTAGGCTTGAAAGTTGAAGAGCAGGAATCTCTCTTTCAAAGACCCTAGAGCGTAAACCTTTGTGTGGCCAAGTGGGATTAGCCCTCAAGGGCACATGCCAAGGACAGAGCAGCCCATGTAGACAGCTTCGGAGGGCATGGGGATGTGGGGAGTTAGGGGTAGCTCCTCATTATTTGTTGGGTGAGTATAGGGGCAAAGCTCAGTGGCAGTCAGGCACATCTTCAATGACAAGCTGTCTCCCCTACGTGTTTAGCATATATTATTAGAACACGGCCCATGTCCCCACTCCTGACCTGCCCCTACCATTTGGGCCTTATAAGGCCAAGTAGAGAAATCTGGCAATAAAAGGCAAATGTGAGCATGCTTTCTTCAAGATGCATCATAAATGGTTTTCTTTAAGTGAATGAAGACTTTGACAGAGAAATACCTTTGTAAGTAAACATTAAGAATGCTGGCTGGGTGTGGTGGCTCACACTTGTAATCCCGGCACTTTGGGAGGCCTAGGCAGGAGGATCACTTGAGCCTGGGACTTTGAGACCAGACTGGGCAGCATGGCAAAATCCCATCTCTACAAAAAAAAAAAAAAATACAAAAATTAGCTGGGTGCGGTGGCATGCGCTTGTAGTCCCAGTTACTTGGGAGGCTGAGGTGGGGGAATCACCCAAGCCCAGGAGGTCGAGGCTGCAGTGAGCCATGCCACTGCACTCCAGTCTAGGTGACAGAGCAAGACCCTGTCTAAAAAATAAAAATAAAAAGAATGCTAATCATTTCTAGGTTCGTTGTGACTCATTGTAATACTGGGGATCTCCCTTGTAACACTGGAACTAAAAGACAGTGACAAAAGCTATGTCAAGCATTCATTATTCTGAAGAGGAGGAGAAATGCCACATACTTTTCCCAATGAACCTGTGGTGGAATCAATCCATGGTTGTGTCTTGCTTTGAACAGACTTTTGTTCTCAGCACTCCTTACGATGAACTTTTATGCTTCATTTCCATATCTCTCTGCACAATTAGATTGGGAACTCCTTGAGGGCAGAGTGTGTATAATCTTTGTCTTTGTAATCCCGGCAATTAACACAGTGCCTTTTTGCTGTAGGTGCTTAAGAAGTACTCACTGAATACATGAATGAATGAATGAAATGAAGGAATGACTAGGAATGTTTGTAGTGCTATAATATATAATGGGATATACTCTGGTTTACCATTTAGTCTCATGATAAACAAATAGTCTTTATCACCTGGTAATGTTTTGTTTTGTGTACTATAAACATTTCAGTTGTTTGGGCATCACCATTCTATGACAATTGTCTTCAACCTGGAAAGTTACCACAGAAATTGTTACATGACCAAGTGGTACACCTGTCTTGGCAAACTGAGAAGGCCAAAAATGATTCCAGACAATCATACTCAGCTGATGCCGTGCAACCTCTAAAGCTGGTCTTATTCACATTTGGTATTATTTCTAAATTTCATGAGCTTGCATTTCCTTGGAATACTCATGGCTGAAAGAGTAAAATAAAATGAAATATTTCTTAAAAAAAAAAAAAAGTTAAAGAATTACCATATGACCCAGCAATTCCACTCCTAGGTATATAACCAAAAGAATTGGAAATGAGCACTCAAGCACATACTTATATACACATGTTCATAGAAGCACTCTTCACAATAGCTGAAAAGTGGAAACAATTCAAATGTCCATCAATGGGTGAACAGATAAGCAAAATGTGATACATAACTACAGCCATAAAAATGAATGAAGTACTAATACTACAACGTGGATGAACCTCAAAAACATGCTGAATGAAAGATACAAAGGTCACATATTATATGGTTCCATTTCTATAAATATCCAGAACAGGTAAATCCATAGAGACAGAAGATTGGTGGTTGTCAGTATCTGGGGGAGAAGGAAACAGGGAGTGACTGCTTAATGGCTAATAGAGTTTTCTTTTTGGGAGATCAAAATGTTTTAGAGGTAAATAGAGGTAGTAGTTGTATAACATTGTGAGTGTACTAGATGCCACTGAATTGTACAGTTTAAAATGGTTACCTTTACGTTAAATGAGTTTCACTTCAGTTAAAGACTACAACCATAAAGCTTTTAGAAGAAATATAGAAGAATAAATATTCTGCTTAGGAGTAGGTAAATCTTTTTTAAATAGAACACAGAAAGCAATCTTATAAAAAAAATTTAAAGATACATGGACTAGGGAAATAGGTTGCTAGGCAGTATTAAGGGGCACTTGAGGTTTGAGGTCGATGAATTTAAAATGCCACTAATGAGCATGGTTGTGTTTTTCTGTTTATTTTCAGCTGCACCAGGGCAAGCATGGAGTAGACAAGGCTGAATTTCATCAAGATTAGTAGCTTTGCAAGGTGAGTTAGATGAAAAGAAAGAGGAGCAGGGAATTTGAGGGCATGTTATATGTGCAATGGAGTGATTGTAATAATTAACAAATGGAATTTAAACCAGGTAAATAGGGAATTGATAATATGGGGGTTGGAGGTGAAGGAAGGGCAACCAAACATGATAAGATCAGTTAGCTGGAAGACATAATGGGCCTCAGGATTGTTGAAGTTAGAGTCCTAAAGTATATTTGGATGCTGCATTTTGTTTTTTTGTTTTGTTTTGTTTTGGAGATGGAGTCTTGCTCTGTCACCCAGACTGGAGTGTAGTGGGCAACCTCACTCAGCTCACTGCAACCTCTGCCTCCCAGGTTCAAGTGATTCTCATGTCTCAGCCTCCTGAGTAGCTGGGATTACAGGCATGCCCCACCACACCCAGCTAATTTTTGTATTTTTAGTTGAGATGGGGTTTCGCCATGTTGGCAAGGCTGGTCTTGAACTCCTGACCTCAAGTGATCTGCCCGCCTTGGCCTCCCAAAGTGCTAGGATTGCAGGTGTGAGCCACTGTGCCTGGCCTGATGCTCCATTTTGATGCTGTGTAGAGATACGCCTGAGTATATTATGAATTTTTATTCTACAGAATTGAAAATTTCACAAAAGAGGATTTGAAACTTAGTTCAGACAGTTCATTATTCGTTGTCCTAGGCAGTACTAGTTATCTTCCTTAGTCCTTAAAAGCCTATTGGAAGCTACTCGTGAGGAATACAGGTTGCATATCCCTTATCTGAAATGTGTGGGACCAGAAGTGTTTCAGATTTTTTATTTTTTCAGATTTTGGAATATTTGCATTATTTACCAGTTGTATTAGGGTTCTCTAGAGGGATAGAACTAATAGGATATATGTGTATATGAAAGGGAGTTTATTAAGGAGAATTAACTCACATAATCACAAGGTGAAGTCCTGTGACAGGCCGTCTGCAACCTGAGGAGCAAGAAAGCCAGTAGTGGCTCAATCTGAGTCCCAAAGCCTCAAAAGTAGGGCAGCTGACAGTGCAGCCTTCAATGTGTGGCTGAAGGCCTTCTGGCAAACCACTGGTCTAAGTCCAGGAGTAACCTGGTGTAACCTGGAGTCTGATGTTCAAGGGCAGGAAGCATCCAGCACGGGAGAAAGATGAAGACTGGAAGACTCAGTAAGCCAGCGTATTCCACTTTCTTCCACCTGCATTTTCTAGCCTTGCTGGTAGCAGATTGGATGGTGCCCACCCATACTGAGTGTGGGTCTTCCTCTCCCAGTCCACTGACTCAATGTTAATCTATGTCAACACCCTCACAGTCACAGCCAGAAACAATACTTTGCATCCTTCAGTCTGCAGTTGATACTTAATGTTAACCATCACACCAGTTGAATATTCCAAATTCAAAAATCTGAAATCTGAAATGCCCTGATGAACATTTCCTTTGGGTGTCATGTCAGTACTCAAAAAGTTTCAGATTTTGGAGCATTTTGGATTTGGGATTTTCAGACTTGTGATGCTCAACCTGTATCGTATTATGGCCTGCTGTTGACCTTAAGATAGATCTTGAACTATGCTACTCTTCAGCTTCAAGGATTAATTTAAGTATTATAGAAACAAATTACCAGTGATGTGGCCAGTACTAGAGGAAAAGCAAAAATCTAAGAGTTGTTTGCTCTTTAATATTTGACATTTAAAAGATACATATTACCCCAAGAATCATCAAGTTTTAGAGTTAGAAAAGAAAATTTTACTATAGACTATCATCTATAATCTTAGCTCCTTAGCTCTGGCACTTTTAAGTAACAGGGAGCTCACACCTCACAAGGCAAGTTATTTTATTAATAGACAGCTTTTCAATTAAGGAGTACCTTGTTGAGAATTCTTTTTATTGGGCTAAAGTCTTTCTTGTAACTTTCTGTTCACTTTGTATGTGAATTCTGAAATATGCAGACGAAGTACAATTGCTCTTGAACCTCCCTTTAAGTAGTATTTTTTTTCTTTATAATCTATTCAGTAACCAAATCCATCCCCTTCCCTCCATCCCTCTTCCGTATTTCTCACCTAGATACATAACTATGGAAGATTCTTAATTGGCCTCTTTACCTCCAGTCTGGTACTTGTCTAGTCAGTCCTCTACAGTGTTATCAGTGGTAATATATCCAAAACATTACAATTATTATTGTTATTAAAACGAACTCATAAAACACGGTGCCAGATATTGTTCTAAGTACTATATTCACTCCTTATGACTCTATGAAATAGCTTCTATTATTATCCCTATTTTTTAGATATGGAAACTAAGGGATAAAGTACATAACTTGCTGAAGGCTATATAGCTAGTAAGCAGTAAGATTAAGTTTACACCCAGACTTCTAGGTTTAGAGTACATGTTTTCAAACACTACATCAAGTTGTTTCGTGATCTTTTTTATTAAAAACATTTTAATGGTTCCCATTACAGGATCAAGTTTAAGCTCCTTGCTCTGGCACATAATGCCCTTCATAAACCAACTCCTTTCCTCTTCTAGAACTTCATCTCCTACTGTTCTCCACTACATGTTTGTTTTGTTTTGTTTTGTTTCATTTCTGAGACTGAGTCTCACTCTGCTGCCCAGGCTGGAGTGCAATGGCACCATCTCAGCTCACTGCAACCTCCACCTCCTGGGTTCAAGTGATTCTTCTACCTCAGCCCTGCAAGTAGCTGAGACAACAGGCCCGTGCCACCACGCCCGGCTAATTTTTGTATTTTTAGTAGAGACAAGGTTTCACCATATTGGCCAGGCTAGTCTGGAACCTCTGACCTCGTGATCCACCCGTCCGGCCTCCCAAAGTGCTGGGATTACAGGCATGAGCCACCGTGCCCAGCCGCTCCACTACATTTTTTATATTCTCATAAAACCAGGCTACTTCTATTTCCCCTAATACACTATGTTTTTTCACATATATGTGCATTTACTACTGCCTCCTTCAACTGTAACTCTTTCCAGTTACATTTTCAGTTATATTTTTCAAGACTCATTCCAAGAATGGCTTTCTTTTGGAAACATTGCTTATGGCCCTCATGCTTCATTTCCTCTGTTGGATGGAGTGCTTCTCTTCCATTCTCCCATACCTTTATCATTAATAGAATAATAATACTATATCATTGCACTGAACCTTTTTTAGTGGAAATTATATGTACCTCAAAAGCAGGAAGCATATCTTATTTTTATTTCTATATAGCATTTATAACTGAATTATACTGAATGAAGTTCCAAGTTTTTATTTTCTTTGCAGATCATGATACATGGTGATGGCTTGCAGAGTCATAAACAAAAGAAGACACGTGGGACTTCAACAACTTTCATCATTCGCGGAAACAGGAAGAACTTTCCTAGGCCCACTAAAATCATCCAAATTTATTATAGATGAAGAATGTCATGAAAGTGTATTAGTCAGTTCAACAGTAAGGCTTCTTGAAAGTTTGGATTTAAGCAGTGCAGTGGGACAGCTTCTCAATGAAGCAGTTCAAGCACAAAATAACACATATAGAACTGGAACCAGTACTCTTTTGTTTCTTGTTGGTGCTTGGAGCAGTGCAGTTGAAGAATGTCTTCATCTTGGTGTCCCCATTTCTGTAATAGTGTCAGTAATGTCAGAAGGCTTAAACTTTTGTAGTGAAGAAGTAGTTTCTCTTCAAATACCTGTTCACAATATATTTGACTGTATGGACAGCACAAAAACATTTCCTCAACTTGAAACATTTAGTGTAAGTTTGTGTCCTTTTCTACAGGTCCCTTCAGATACTGATTTGATAGAGGAAGAGCATGGTCTCAAAGATGTTGCCTCTCAAACATTGACCATTTCCAGTCTTTCTGGGAGACCTCTTAAATCATCTGAATTCTTTAAACCTCAGGCTAAGGTTGAAGCAGATAAGAACACATCACGAACTCTGAAAAACAGCCTGCTTGCCGATACCTGCTGCAGAAAGTCAATACTAATCCACAGTAGGCATTTTAATAGGACAGATAATACTGAACGGGTAAGCAAACCAGATGGATTTCAAGAACATGTTACAGCTACTCTCAAAACTTACAGATGTAACGATTTGGTAGAGTTGGCAGTAGGCTTGAGTCACGGAGATCACAGCAGCATGAAGTTAGTAGAAGAAGCAGTACAGTTGCAATATCAGAATGCTTGTGTGCAACAAGGCAACTGTATAAAACCATTTATGTTTGACATTTCGAGAATTTGTACTTGCTGTCTACCAGGCTTACCTGAAACTTCTTCTTGTGTTTGTCCAGGATATATCACTGTTGTGTCAGTATCTAATACTCCTGTGATCAAGGAATTGCAGAGTCAGCCTCTCCGAATAGTTCTCATTGAGGGTGACCTCACAGAGAATTATCGCCACCTGGGATTTAATAAGTCTGTAAATATTAAAACAGCATTAACTAGCATGGAGCTTCAAGAAGACAGCTCAGAAGAATTGTGGGCAAATCACGTATTACAGGTATTAATCCAGTTCAATGTGAACCTTGTCCTGGTACAAGGAAGTGTGTCTGAATGCTTAATTGAAAAATTTATAAACAGTAAGCAGTTGGTAATTGGCTCAGTGAATGGCAGTGTGATGCAGGCTTTTGCAGAAGCTGCAGGAGCAGTACAGGTGGCCTACATTACACAAGTGAATGAAGATTGTGTGGGCAATGGGGTCTGTGTGACCTTCTGGAGAAGCAGTCCCTTGGATGTTGTTGATGGGAACAACAGAATCGCAATCTTATTAAAAACAGAAGGAATTAATTTGGTTACAGCCGTGCTCACTAACCCAGTTACTGCACAGATGCAAATCAAAGAAGATAGGTTCTGGACATGTGCCTATCGTTTGTATTATGCTCTAAAAGAGGAAAAGGTCTTCCTTGGAGGTGGTGCAGTTGAATTTTTGTGTCTTAGCTGTCTTCAAATTCTTGCGGAGCAATCTCTGAAAAAAGAAAACCATGCCTGCTCAGGGTGGCTCCATAATACTTCCTCTTGGCTGGCTTCATCTCTGGCAATATACAGACCAACTGTGCTTAAATTCCTGGCAAATGGATGGCAGAAATACCTTTCAACTCTCCTATATAATACTGCCCATTACTCATCAGAATTTGAAGCCAGCACATACATTCAGCATCATCTGCAAAATGCCACAGACTCTGGCTCTCCTTCATCTTACATCTTGAATGAATATAGTAAACTAAATAGTAGAATTTTTAATTCAGACATTTCAAATAAATTGGAGCAGATTCCAAGAGTGTATGACGTTGTTACACCAAAGATTGAGGCGTGGCGCCGAGCACTGGATTTAGTATTGTTAGTACTTCAGACAGACAGTGAAATAATTACTGGACATGGACACACACAGATGAATTCACAGGAATTAACGGGCTTTTTGTTTTTGTAGTGTTATTGGCTAAGTCTTTGGAAAATAATTTTTCATAATCTGTCATGCTAATAATAAATGTATTGCTAGCCAAGTCACGGTGCCTAAAATGCCAGCTATTGCCAAGAAGAAAATAGTTGATGTCTGTCAATAACTGTGCATGGTCTGAGATTTTACCCTATTTATAAGCTAACAAGTTATTCTGTTATTGTTTCATGGGGTACTACAGAAAGCACAAGACACCTGGGTCAGAAACAAAGGACTTTTATTATTCACAGCAAAAGCTGTAGCCAGAGCTTCATGTTGGTTTTATGCAATTCCTTATTTTTCTAGTTCCCACAGGAGGAACATAAAGGGCCCATGATGAAAGCCTGCACACAGTGGGTTATATTGTAAGACAGAAAGACTGAGCTTGGGATATTAACTGCTTTTATAGTAAGCAAAAAATATCCTGGTCTTTGTCCAAAGGGAGTTATTACCTCATACTTCGAGATTGCGTAGTGTAAACACAAGCCTGGGACATGGAGTAGGTAAAGATAAAGTCCTTGCATTCTTGGCATACCCAGTAAGTATGGAGGGTCACTCAGAGCCCATAGTGGATAGTCTCTTCCAACAATCTGCTCCTCAGCCTGACATGTTCTCGGCCAAACTTGAATTTTCACATGAGTATGCCACACCATCAGCTACTCTGATTAACCTGACAGGTTGTTTATTCATTACCAAATTTGTTCATTTGGTCTCATATGGCAATTAATGAAGGCTGTTATCAGATACAACAGCAGGATGAAGCCAACCTGCAGTATTAACCTCAGTCCTGTCCCCCAAGGTCTTGACTCAGTCAACTGTAAGTTCCAAGGGAGGATCAATAGATCTTTTTATTAGGCAGCCTGAAGGTAGTGAAGGACCAATTTATTATATATTATGACCCAATAAAGGGAGCTTTGACTGACCTGCTGATATGTGGTGTTATTGCCAATAATTACGGGTGCAAAGCTGGGTCAAAAAGCAGACCCTGTTCCCTATAGAGAGCCCTTCTATGGCTTATTTTCCCCACATACAAGTACATAACCCCAAAGGGTCTAGGTTACTCTAGTTCAGAATTATTGTCAAACCTGATTTAAGTCATCATATATGGATTTCAGTCACATAAGTAGTGCTACCGAGTAGTTGCAGCCTCAGTTGCTATACATGATATAATCCAAGGCCACTGAGACAAATTTAGAGAAGTGTAAGATCAGTCAGAATGAAACAAGATTGTGCTGGTCCCTGTGTTTCTACATGTTCACATCTGGGAGCTGCCATTGATGGCATCATATACTGTCTCCTATACTGATAGAGTCTTAGTAAGGTGTTGAGCCTCCTTTAGCTGGTAAGGCCAAAGAGACAGCATTTATTTGTTTTATTGCCAAAGGGATTGAGTGCTATAAATCTCTCCAGTCTCAAAAATGACTGGTCAAACAGGGCCCTAAATTTTGTCTGGGTTTACCAGCCATTCCTACTGGTAAAGGTATGAAAACACCACAGTCAAAGCTGTTGGAAGTGGCTTCTGATTTCAACCACTAGAACATCATCTGCGGTTGACCTTTGAACAATGCAGGGGACAGGGATGACAATCCCCTGCACAATCAAAAATCTGCATATAACATTTTTGGTTTTTTTGGAGACAGAGCCTCCCTCTGACACCCAGGCTGGAGTGCAGTGACGTGATCTTGGCTCACTGTAACCTTGCCTTCTGAGTTCAAGCAGTTCTCCTGCCTCAGCCTCCCAAGTAGCTGGGACTACGGGCACCTGCCGCCACACCCGGCTAATTTTTTGTATTTTAGTACAGACGGGGTTTCACCATGTTGCCCAGGGTAGTCTCAAACTGAGCTCAGGCAATCCGCCTGCCTTGGCTTCCCAAAGTGCTGGGATTACAGGTGTGTGCCACCACGCGCAGCCTGCATATAACTTTTGACTCCCCCAAAACTTTACTAATAGCTTAACTGTTGACCATAAGCCTTACCAATAACACATATTTTGTGTATGTATTACATACTGTATTCTTACAATAAAGTAAGTTAGAAAAAAAGAAAATGTTATCAAAATCACAAGAAAGAGAAAATAACACTATTCATTAAATGGAAGTGGATCATCATAAAGGTCATCCTCATCATCATCTCCATGTTGAGTAGGCTGAAGAGGAGAAGGAAGAGGGGCTGTTCTTACTGTCTTGGGTGGCAGAAGCAGAAAAAAATTAATGTGTAAGTGAACCCATGCAGCTGAAACCTATGTTGTATAATGACATTTTGGTCAACTGTGGACCACATATATATGGTGGTCCCATGAGATTGTAATACCATATTTTTACTGTACCTTTTCTGTGTTTAGATATGTTTAGACACACAAATACTTACCATTGTGTTACAGTTGCCTCTGTTATTCTGTACAGTAACATGCTGTGCAGGTTTGTATCCTAGGATCAATAGGCTATACCATATAGCCTAGGTATGTAGTAGGCTGTACCATCTTGGTTTGTGTAAGTACACTCTCTGATGTTTACACAACAGGGAAATCACCTCATGATGCATTTCTCAGAATGTATCCCCTTGGTTAAGCAACACAGGCCTGTACTTTCAGTTTTGATTGATTGCCCAACTCAGCCTCAACAAACTTGTATTTTTAATCTAGTCAAAGTTTTCTTATTGCTGATACCATTTGTTTCAGCTTTGTGGACTCCTTGACTTATCAGCCACAGCCAAATTTCCTGTTTTCTAGGGCCCTGGAGAATGCCGCTTCATTGTCATGTCAATGTCTTCTGCCTCCCACCCTGAAGTGTGTGAGTAACAACGGAGACACCATTTGGGTGGCTTGTTTTAATCCTACTTCTCACTGTTTAGCCTCTAAACATTCATTAACAGGTAAGAGGGAAGCCTACTCCCCTCTTCTTTTCCCACTCTTGGATGAAAGCATTCACTACTGAATCCCAGAGAGTCTTCTCATATCTCCTAATCTAGCCATTGAGGCCTTCCTGTTTTCCAGTATTAAAACTTAGGTACACTAACTTTTAGAGTTTATTTGAGCAGGTAGTGATTTGTGAATGGAACAACTTCAGACTGCAGGCAGTTTGGGCTCCAATGAAGGGATGCAAGGGGAAAACTTTTATAATGTGTTCATGGAAGCAAGACAAAGAAAATATTTGACAGGTTAAGGTGGAGCAGTAGCTTTAAATTCCCTAGTTAGAGGTTTACTGGCAATTTCTAAAGTCCCTAGTTAGAGTTTAGTTGTCAATTTCTGATAGATTATGCTGAAGTTTCATTTTCCTAGGCTAGGCCCTTTCACCCTGATTTGGGGTTCAGTTTGTTTATGTAAGAACTCAGGATATTAGAGTTATTTTAACATCAGAAAGCCATGGCTCTGTTAGCCAAAATTGTCAAGAATTGTGCAATGTTTGAGATTTTACCCTACTTACAAGATGTTTTGGTCTGAATGTGTTCCCCCAAAATTTGTGTGTGGGGAATTTTTTAATTCCCAATGCAACAGGATTGAGAGGTGGGGCTTAATGGGAGGTGTTCCATAAGCCTTTCCACCCTTATGAATAGATTAATGCTGCTATAAAAAGAGCTTTTAGAAGTGGGTTCACCCTCTTCTGCCATGGGGGGATTCAGTGTTTGTCTGTTTTTGTCTTTCTGACTTCTGCCATGTGAAGACACAGTGTTCTCCCTCTCCAGAGAATGAAGCATCCAAGGCACCATCTTGGAAGCAAAGACTGGACCCTCATCAAAACCCTTGATCTTAGACTTCCCAGGCTCCAGAACAGTGGGAGATAAATTTCTGTTTTCTATAAAATACCCAGTCTGTAGTATTCTATTATAGCAGTGCAAAATGAACTAAGACACATGCTAACAAATTAGCCTGTTAAAATTTCATGGAATGCTGGCAGAAGACATGAGACTCATGGGTCAGAGACAAAGGACTTTGTAGTATCCAGAGCTTCATGTTGATTTGTGTCAGTCCCATGTGCTTCCCAAATCTCACTGTATGAAACAAAGAGCCCATAATGAATGTCTACACACGTAGTGGGTTGTGGTACAGGAGAGGACCACCAAGCTTGGATGAGTCACCACTGTTATAGTAAGCACAAGCAAGCCTATTTTTTGTCAGGAGGAAGATATTACATCATTCCGTAAGATTTCTCCCTGCAAACACAACCCTTAGAAATGGCCTAGAAAAAGAAAGAGCATACCTGGCAAGACTGTGCAGGAATGCTCAGAGCCCATAGTGGACTGCCTCTCCCAACAAATTCTTTGTCTTTTGCTACTTAGCCATAAATTGAATATTTAAAGATTAAATTACATGTGTAATTTTTGGAATTGAATATTAGAGGAGCCCTGGGAAAATAGTTAAAATAGTAGTAAGAGTTACTGATTACCTGCCATTTTCCAGAAACTATTTTAAATCCTTTACATGCTGTATTAATTAGCTAGGACTGCTTTAATGAAGTACCACAGACTGGGTACAGAAATTTATTTTTTCAAAGTTATGATGAATAGAAGACTGGGATTAAGGTGTGGACAGGATTTATTTCTTCTGAGGCCTCACTCCTTGCCTTGTAGATGGCCACTTTCTTGTGTCTTCAGTCTTCCCTCTGTGTGTGCACATCCCTGGTGTCTATTTTTGTGTCCAAATTTCCTCTTATAAGGACCCCAGTCAGACTGGATTAGGGCCCATCCCAGTGGCCTCATTTTAATTACCTCTTTAAGGACCCTATCTCCAAATAGTCACATTCTGAGATACTGGGAATTAGGGCTTTAATATATTAATTTAGGGGGACACAAACCCATAATACATATATTCTCTCAATCTTTGCAACATCCATTTTCTCTGTTTTATAGATGAGGAAATAGCCTTAGTATGGTTAAGAAACTGGCCCAATATCTCACAGCTAGTAGGAGGTAGCACTGGGATTTGAACCAAAATTTTATTGGCTCTGAAGTCTGTGTCCCTAAGCATTAATTATGATATGAAACTTTTTTTTCTGTAAGGTAACAGCAAAACAAGAAGAAAAGAGAATGTCTGGTTTATTTATAGGGCTAATTTAAATGTGTTAGAAATGTATCTTATCTTCATGCTTGGGAATGGTAAAATAATATCATGTCATATTGTGCTAAATAATGAATTTTTCTGCTTTAGTGGTTGTCTTAAATGTGACCACATGAAAACCTTGCACAGGCAATCATCTCAGTTATATATATAGCCTTTGTTCTACATTGGAATAATAGCAATGTTGAATGTTAAACTGTTTTTAAAAATAAAATGTATGATTTTACCTAGGTAGATACTGGTACTTTTATTTTCCCTCTGTATAGCATTAAAACTTATTTTTGTTAAAATATTATACATATTATGAGTGTTACTAATATTAATTGACATAGATGTTCAATTCAGTTTATGTAATGGAATTTTTATGAAGTTGGTACTTGCATATATTAGTAGTGCTAAATATTTATTAAATTCATGCATTAATATTTTCCTTTGAAATTAGAAGTCTTACCCTAATAGAGATTTTATTAATTTGTTTTGTTTCTACATCCTAAAAAACTTTATACTATCATGGAGTTTATCTGCCATTTTAAAAATTCTTATAATAACAAGAAATACCTTCAAGTTTTAATTATTCCAGGAACTATTCTTTCCTTGAAAACTGAGGGCAGTCCCTGGAATAAATTTGGTTCATGTAAGTGGGTTTTCGAGGAAACCTTATCTATAAACAGTTACACATTTCCCACAAGACCAGAGAAGTGTTGACCTCTTTGTGAGACTGAACTGCCTTTTTAATATGACTACAAAAACGCTTGCTGATATTCTACATCTAAATTTTTTTCCCCAAGAGAAGCCTGTCTTCTCAAAGATAAATAACTCCTCTTGGATCAGGTATTAACTAGCTCTTCAAAAATAATCTTTAAGAAATTTAAAAAGTAGAATTCCTACCATTCCCAGAATATGGGCAGATGTGCCTCTCTACCCGGTAACAGGAGAGATACAGAATCAGCAGAAAGGAGTGTGGGAAGCAGCAAGAGTGAAGGGGTTACCAACATGCTATTATGAGCTACAGTTTCAAAATTACTAATAAGTGCTTCCAAAAAGAGAAGACTACCTGAATGGAAATATGGGTAAGCAGTTTTGAGAACTAACTCATGGGCCACACATTCTGGATGAATGCGAAACAACCACCACCAAAAACAAACCAAAAGCCCATCTACATGTGCATGTGTGGACGCAGGAGAATTGAATGTCCTGTGTTGATTTAAACTCTGAAGAATACCCGAAATATTCAGCACATGTGTCCTTCCAGGAGGACTGATCCACATGCTTGAGGGGAAAAGTGCTGGAAAGTAGTAAAATAGAGTGGAGCAGGATCATTTATAATAGGGAGAAGGACGATTTAGATTGGGAATGGTAAAATATCATTTTGTATTAGACTGGAGTTGGTGGTAGACCCAGTGGAATAATCCAGGGAATAAAGTCACTGAAAATAAATATAATCTTGAAGACAAGGTTCATTGACCTCTAGAAAACACAGAACTAGAGATAGAAGATCTTACTAACCAGACTTGACTTTGACAAGCAGAGCTAGACTACATAGAAAGGCTGTATTTTCAGTCCTTTATTTATAATATGAGAGAGCCCTGGAACCATGAAGCTGAAAAATTGACCCTGGTCCATCTCCACCTCCTTCACAGGAGTCTTCTTTTCGATGGAATATACAAAAATCCTTGTAATTTGAACATGGGGAAAAAAAGAAAAACCATTTAATGTCAAATGAACTTGGTACAAGAAAAAAGATTGACACAAGGATGCCCACTTTTACCATTGTTATTCAACATACTGGAACGTACTGGAAGTCTGATTGCTAAAGCAATCAGAAAAGAGAAAGATATGAAGGGCATCCAAATTGGAATGAAATAAGTCAAATTATCCTTGTTTGCAGATGATATGATCTTATATTTGGAAAAATCTAAAGACTCCACCAAAAAACTGTTAGAACTGATAAATAAATTCAATAAAGTTGCAGGATACAAAATCAGCATACAAAAACCAGTAGCATTTCTATATGCCAACAGTGGGCATTCCAAAAAAGAAATTGAAAAGTAATCTCATTTATAAAGCCACAAATAAAATTAAATATCTAGGAATCAACCAAAGATCTCTATAATGAAAACTGTAAAACCGATTAATGAAATTGAAGAGGACACCAAAAAAATGGACAAACATTCCATGTTCATGGATTGAAAGAATCAATATTGTTAAAATGTTCATACACCATACTACCCAAAGCAATCTACAGATTCAATGCAATCCCTATTAAAATACCAATGAAATTCCTCACAGAAATAGAAAAAAACAATCCTAACATTTATATGGCACCACAAAAGACCCAAAATAGGCAAAGCTGTCCTAAGCAAAAAAAATAAAAAAAAAAAAGCAAAACAAAATTGGAGGAATCACATTTACCTGACTTCAAATTATCCTACAGAGCTATAATAACCAAAACAGAATATTACTGGCATAAAAACAGACACATAGACCAATGGAACAGAATAGGGAACCCAGAAACAAATCCACACACTTACAGTGAACTCATTTTCAACAAAGTTGCCAAGAACATACTCTTCAGAAAAGACAGTCTCTTTAATAAATAGTGCTAGGAAAGCTGGATATCCATATGCAGAAGAATGAAAGACCCCTATCTCTTGCTGTATACAAAAATCAAATCAGGGCTGGGCGCGGTGGCTCAAGCCTGTAATCCCAGCACTTTAGGAGGCCGAGAGGGGCGGATCACGAAGTCAGGAGATAGAGACCATCCTGGCTAACACTGTGAAACCCCGTCTCTACTAAAAAATACAAAAAAAACTAGCCGGGCGAGGTGGCGGGCGCCTGTAGTCCCAGCTACTCGGGAGGCTGAGGCAGGAGAATGGCGTAAACCTGGGAGGCGGAGCTTGCAGTGAGCTGAGATGCGGTCACTGCACTCCAGCCCAGGCGACAGAGCAAGACTCCGTCTCAAAAAAAAAAAAAAAAAGAAAGAAAACAGTCAACAAAGTGAAGAGACAACCCACAGAATGGGAGAAAATATTTGCAAACTACCCATCTGACAAGGGATTAATAACCAGAATATATAAAGAGCTCAAAAAACTGTATAGGGAAAAAAAAATCTAATAATCTGATCAAAAGATGGGCAAAAGATTTGAATAAACGTTTTTCAAAAGAAGACATACAAAAGGAAAACAGGCAAATGAAAAGGTGCTCAACATCACTGATCATCAGAGAAATGCATATCAAAGCATTGATTATTTCCTTTCTTTGGCTTATATTCAAAACACAGACAGTAAGGAATGCTGGTGAGGATGTGGAGAAAAGGGAACACTGTGGTTGTAATAATTTACATTCTCACCAACAATGTACACACAGTGAGAATGTGAATTATTACAACCACTATGGAAAACAGTTTGGAGGTTCCTCAAAAAAAATAAAAATAGAGCTATCATATGATCCAGCAATCCCACTGCTGGGTATATACCCAAAAGAAAACACATCAGTATATCAAAGGGATATCTACGCCCCCATGTTTGTTGCAGCACTGTTCGCAATAGCTAAGATTTGGAACCTAAATGTCCATCAGCAGATGAATGGATAAAGAAAAAATGGTGGCCTGGTGCGGTGGCTCAGGCCTGTAATCCCAGCACTTTGGGAGGCCACCATGGGCGGATCACAAGGTCAGGAGATCAAGACCTTCCTGGCTAACACGGTGAAACCCCGTCTCAGCTAAAAATACAAAACATGAGCCAGGTGTGGTGGCTGGCGTCTGTAGTCCCAGCTACTCGGGAGGCTGAGGCAGGTGAATGGCATGAATCTGGGAGGCAGAGCTTGCAGTGAGCCGAGATCACGCCGCTGCACTCCATCCTGGGCAACAGAGCGAGACTCTGTCTCAAAAAAAAAAAGAAAGAAAAAATGGTACATATACACAATGGAGTACTATTTGGTCATAAAAAAGAATGAGACCCTGTCATCCGCAACAATATGGATGCAACCGAAGATCATTATATTCACTGAAATAAGCCAGGCACAGAAGGATAAACATCACATGTTGTCACTTATTTGTGAGATCTAAAAATTTTAAAAATTGAACTCATGGACATAGAGAGTAGAAGAATTGTTACCAGAGGCTAGGAGGTAGCAGGGAGGTGGCGCTGGTTAATGGGTCCAAAAAAATAGAAAGAATGAGTAAGGCATACTATTTGGTTACACAACAAGGTGACCATTCAATAATAATTTTACATATTAAAATAACTAAAAGTGTAATTGAATTGTTTGTAACACAAAGGATAAATGCTTGAGGGAATGGATACCCCATTCTCCGTGATGTGATTATTTCACATTACATGCCTGTATCAAACCATTTCATGTACCCCACAAATACATATACCCACTGTGTACCCACAGAAGTTAAAAAGAAAAAAAAGATTTAAACAGACTATGTTGGTCCTTTTGTGCTGCAATAACAGAATACCACAGACGGGTTAATTATAAAGAACAGAAATTTATTATCTCACATTTCTGTCAGCTGGGAAGTCCAAGATCAAAGTGTCAGCGTCTTGTACAGGCCTTCTTACTGCATCTTCACATGGTGGAAGAGCAAGAGATAGCAAACCCCCTCCAGCAAGCCTGTTTTATGACAGCATTAATTAACAACTCCCAACAACTGTTGCGTTGGGGATTAAAATTTCAACACATGAATTTTGGGAGACGACAAAAACATTCAAACCATAGCGCACAGACCAAATAATATTCTAACAGACAATGAAAACTCAACAGAAACTTACTGGAAAAAAATGCAACCAGACAGCTGATGACAATTAATATTTGTAAATGAGTTAAACCATCTAGATTGAAGTTTTTGAAAGAATAGCACATTAGAAATATCAGATATTAGAAGATATCAGAAGATACTAGACGATACCAGAAATCACATGGCAAACAACTGGTTATGAAATGGGAACTCATACAACTCAGAAAAGAATCATGGGGGAATGTTGCCAAGAAACACTTTGGACTAAATTACAAGTAATATAGGAATAAATAGACTCCACATAAAATACAGTGATGGAGGTAAGTTTCAATCCCAGGAACACAGTAGAGGAATTTCCTCTGTCACAAACTCTCCTAAAATTCCATAACAGAGATCTGCATCATACCATTTATTTAAAATGATTACTTAAATGTCCAACCTTTCAAATAAGTACTTTCCTATGTAAAAGATGAACCAATCAAACATTAGAGTCACCCTCTGGATTTCAAAGCCATGAAGTTTAGGTGCAGTTCTTGGCTCACGAGTTCATGCCGTTATTCTACTCTAAAAGGCTCAATTTAGTGAGGGAAAGGGAATGGTGGGTCAAAGGAGTTGAGGGTCCCACAGGGTGGCTGTGCTTAGACAGTGGTGTCCCCTGGCAAGTTTCCTGTGATGGTAGCTTTATCTGAATAACAGAAGACAATCATCATCAGAACTAACTCATGTTAATCAAACTCACAGAGAAGATACTAATTTCATATTTATATCTATAACATAACTACCCAAAAGATCAGAATACTCATATGAACTGAGCCAAGAATGTTCTTTTCCCATGTAAGAAAGTCTCTCTGGGAAGCTAGGAAGATTGTTTGTTGAGGCTGAAATCGAAGCCAAGCGATTCCTCTGATATAGCTACTAGTCAGACATGCTCTTCAGGAACATCATTAACAAGAAGGCAAGATCTTTGCTCACTACGTCTGTTGTATATTCTTTATTCAGAAATTAAGATAACTAAATACACACTGCTTTTTTACTCACTCATGTTTCAGACTTACCCTATGGGGGCTGCAAACTGTGAACCCTGAAAATCTGAGGTCTCAGTTAATTTAGAAAGTTTATTTTGCCAAGGTTGAGGAAACGCACCTGTGACACAGCTTCAGGAGGTCCTGATGACATGTGCCCTATCATATGATCCAGCAATCCCACTGCTGGGTATATACCCAAAAGAAAACACATCAGTATATCAAAGGGATATCTACGCCCCCATGTTTGTTGCAGCACTGTTCACAATAGCTAAGATTTGGAACCTAAATGTCCATCAGCAGATGAATGGATAAAGAAAAAAGAGGAACTTCTTATTCTTTTATTTTCCCCACATATGAAGGTTACCTTTATTAATATTTGGGGGTATGGTTTTCCAAGGCTGCTTCTTTGTGTGTGGATGTAGATGAATTTTTTACAATCCAGTGTGGGGTCATACTAAACACGTGGCCATATAATCTACTTCTGTCAATTAATGTATCAAGAAATTCCCCTAATATTATTAGAGTTTAGTAAAATAATTTCAGTGGTTTCATATTATTCCAGCACAATAACCTACTATAATTTATTCAACCGATGGAAACAATCAGTATACATCTTACACATATTGATTGATGTCTCATGTCTCCCTAAAATGTATAAAACCAAGCTGTGTCCCTACCACTTTGGGCACATGTCATCAGGACCTCCTGAAGCTGTGTCACAGGTGCACTTCCTCAACCTTGGCAAAATAAACCTTCTAACTTATCAGACATTTAGGTCAATTCGAGCTTGGGAGCTATTATGGACAAGGGTATCATAAATAGATTCTAATGGAATCTTTCCTATTATTTGTGATTATTTCTTGTGGATAAATTCTTAGAAATGGATAATGGGTCAATAGGTAGTTAGACATTTTTAAGCTTTTCTGATACATATGTATTTTTTGAGAGGTGTGAATTAATATTTTATTTTGATTTTGATTATTGTAGAGATACAGTCTCACTGTGTTGCACCAGGCTAGGGTGCAGTGGCACAGTCACCTCACTGCAGACTTGAACTTTCGGCCTCAATCTTCCCACGTGAATTAATGTTTAAATAGTATGTCCATTAAGGACATGATGAAAATTCCAGTTTCTCACAGGTTTGAATTTTAAAAACCACAAATTACCTTGTTTATGAAAGAATTATTTGATAATGTTTTTTGAATTTTCAATGTTCACCCATGGGGAGAAAAACATTTTCCTGAGATTCATGTATAATTCATTATTCTTATATTTCCAAGTTAGATGCTCCCTGAGACCCCTGGGAACAAAACTGGGCAAACAGTAGATTTGTATAAGGAGTCCCAAAACATGAAGGAAACAGTCTAGGCTAGAAGTCAGCACCACCATTTACAGTTAGGTGGATTGTGCCCTTTCTGATATATTTTTGCCAAATTGTTCTCCAGAAGGCTCTGCAAATGAAAGTGGCTTTTCCCCAACCCTTGTCGACACTGAATATTATCATTAAGATTTTTTGGGGCCAATTTGAGTAAAAATGCTGTCTAGTTTTAGTTAAACTTTTTTTATTAGTAGTAGTAGTAGTTAGGGAGACAAAACAGTGATTTTTCTTTATTTTTTATTTTTTATTTTTTTTTGAGACGGAGTCTGGCTCTGTCTCCCAGGCTGGAGTGCAGTGGCCGGATCTCAGCTCACTGCAAGCTCCGCCTCCCGGGTTCCCACCATTCTCCTGCCTCAGCCTCCCGCGCCCGCCACCTCGCCCAGCTAGTTTTTTGCATTTTTAGTAGAGACGGGGTTTCACCATGTTAGCCAGGATGGTCTCGATCTCCTGACCTCGTGATCTGCCCGTCTCGGCCTCCCAAAGTGCTGGGATTACAGGCTTGAGCCACCGCGCCCAGCTGATTTTTCTTTATTTTAAAAAAAATATTTGGACCGGGCACGGTGGCTCACACCTGTAAATCCCAGCACTTTGGGAGGCCAAGGTGGGCAGATCAGGAGGTCAAGAGATGGAGACTATCCTGGCCAACATGGTGAAACCCCGTCTCTACTAAAAATACAAAAACTAGCTGGGTGTGGTGGCGCGCGCCTGTAGTCCCAGCTACTCAGGAGGCTGGGGCAGAAGAATTGCTTGAACCCAGGGAGCTGGAGGTTGCAGTGAGCTGAGATCGTGCCACTGCACTCCAGCCTGGCGAAAGAGCGAGACTCTGTCTCAAAACAAAACAAAACAAAACAAAACAAAACAAAAAAAGGTTTGTAAAATGTCTATTTTCTTCCTTTGGTGTTATATTTAGAAAGGTATTCCAATTCCAAGATTTTGTTACAATCTTCTGTATAGACTTTGAGTACTTTTTTTGTCTTACCTTTCACATTGAAATATTTCATCTAACTGGAATATATTTTAGTAGGCAGAGGTTATGAGTTAAGACTCTAAATGAACTTTTCCTAAATGGTTATACACTTGTCCCAGGATCATTACAGAGTTTTCATTGCCCTTCCAGATTTGTCTTAGCAGGGAGGAGGAAATGCCAGCAGAAAAAGAGAAATTAGTTCTCAGTTGCTGAGAAACATTTTCATTTCTTTCTAATTATGGATCATGCTGTTCCACATTCTTGTTTTTTTTCTGCCACCATAGTGCCATATACTACTGAAAAAAATAATATAATAGAAACTTGTTGCACTAAAAGTGCTGAGAATTACGCCGCTATCCCTTTTTACAAAAGTCTTCTTGTGTTATATTGACAGCTACTCTTAAAAGTGTTTTAAAACACACTTTCACCTCACTTCTTTAAAACTTTGCTCTGAAGCTCTGAAAAGCTAAAGATGTCTTCTTTGTTTTGACCTGTAGGTGGCAAACTTCTACTCCTGTGTCCTTTAAAAAATTTGACCTGCCGCTTTAAAATCCGCAAAATAAAAGATTATTGTAGTGTGGAGTAGTATAAATCTGTAAGTAAGGGATTATAAGTAACAGAACTCTTTGGGCAGTTTCGTTTCGTTTTTATTACTGTATGTTTGAAGCTAGTCAGCATAGGCCAGGGTCAGAGTCCCGGCTCTGCTGTTAACTAAAGGTGACTTGAGAAAGTGATTCATTTTCTCCTGGCCTGTTATCTCACGTGTAAATGACAAAGTTGAACAATGTCACTGCTGTTATACTTTTTTACTCTAAATTCTATTATTCCTATTGCTAAATTATATCCCTGACAGATTTTGAGTGATAGTGAAACCCATCTGAAAGGGAAAAATATGACAAATAATTGCTCCTTAAAAGATTATAATGGTAAGGCCAGGCTTTACAATTTTATTATGGACACAACAGTGGGATAACAGAGCCTGTAATCCCAGCTCTTTGGGAGGCCAAGGCGGAAGGATCACTTGAGCCCAAGAGTTTGAGACCAGCCTGGACATTGTAGCCAGACCCCATCTCTAGAAAAAATTTGAAAACTAGCCAGGTGTGATAATGCACACCTGTAGTCCCAGCTACTCAGGAGACTGAGGCAAGGGGGTCGCTTAAGCCCAGGAAGGCGAGGGTGCAGTGAGCTGTGTTTGTGCCACTGCATTCCAGTCTGGGCAACAGAAGGAGACTATCTCAAAAAAAAAAAAAAAAAAAAAAAAATGGGGGTTTCAAAAATTGGTCAGTTATTGATTCAAGCCATTATAATGACTTATTTCATTACAAACCAGAAGTAGTACAGTAGAGAATGAAATAACTTTTTCAACTATATGGAAACATATTAACTTAGATCTATTGTCACTAGAGCCATATCAGTAAATTACAATGGGTTCAAAAGTAAAATATAAAATATGAATCTACCAGAAACCAGACTATACAATGTAATACTCAAAGAAACCAGAATAACATATTTATCCCTTTTGTGGATGGGGAGATAAATTAGTGGCTATTTAAAAAATAAGTTATTAAATGCAAAATACATATTTCCATATTACAAGAATAAAAGCACCTTCAAATGATGGGAAGAACTAAATGTGACACACCATAAAAAGTTTACTATTTTATATATATAAATATGTCTCAGCCGGGATCTCCCTGATCCCAGGTTACACCTGACCCAAACCTTATATCCAGTAACTCCCCTCCTCAAAATTTTATTGTGCCTCCCTCTCTCTCTCTCTCCCTCTCTCCCTCCCTCTCTCTCTCACACACACACACACACACACCACCTTTTTGCTTCTCTTTGTCATCAGTGTTTTATTGGCACTTTCTTTGCCTTCATCACCCTTTATTTCCCTAATCTTAGTGACTATGACCAATCCACATTTTGTTATCAAGCACTTCTTGGGTTTTTTACTTTTTTAAAAATGTTAGTAAGTTATAGAGGTGACAACTTTCAAAATGTGGAGTGGTGACCTTTTACTGTTTCCTCATTACACCCTCCTTTTTTGTTTTTATACCTTCTTTTCTTCTCTTTTCCTTCCCTTTTCCTTAATTAAAATAATCCCTAGTCTCAGGAGGAGCTGTTCTTACACTCACCCTCCACCACAAACTCCCATTTTCCAAAAAAGCACGGCCCTTCCTACTTAAGAGGCATACTAGGCATCTAATTTTATCTATAAGGTTGGCATTTAAATTCCATTTAATAATAAATAAATAAAAACAATTTACACAAGGAATTGTGGAAAAATGCACAACTTTGCACTAGAGGAGCAGTATAGAGCAAAGCACTTTACAGCAGCATTACATCCTAATTACAGTAGAAAATACACAAAAGATAAAACTCAGTGTTAGTGGGCATGTGGAAAAGCATGCATTTATATACATTGCTGGAAAAAATAAAAATTAGTTCAATTTTAAATTGTTCTTATGCAAAAATGTTTATAATTCTTATACAAAAATGTGTATAGGGGTATTATTAAAAAATGAAAACAACCCAAATAATCCACAATGGGGGACATTTAGACAAATAAGATATATTAATATGATGAAATGAGTACTATATAGTATTTTTAATGTCAAATACGTATTTTACTTCAACACATAAAAATGTTTATAAACGGTGATAAATTAAAACAGAACCCAAGATAATATTAACTTTATTACTATTTAAAAACAACAAAGATCAGAACGCATAAGAATATAAATAATTTCAATTTCTGTTCAATTTGGAAAGTTATTTCAAGTTTTCGAAATGAGAATTCCAGCTACTAGTCATCATTATTCTATCTAGTATTGTATCTTTATAAAAACTAAAACAAATTTTTCAGTCTATTTGACTTGATTTTAATAATTTAAACCATTTCCAAAAGATTTTTTTCCTTCTAGAATTACCTTAACCAAAGTTTCCTACATACTAGAATTTATTTATTTATTTAGTTAGTTATTTAGTTAGTTAGTTAGTTAGTTAGTTAGTTAGTTAGTTAGTTAGTTATTTTGAGATGAAGTCTCCCTCTTGTCCCCCAGGCTGGAATGGAATGGCGCAATCTCAGCTCACTGCAACCTCCGCCTCCCGGGTTCAAGCGATTCTCCTGTGTCAGTCTCCCAAGTAGCTGGGATTACAGGTGCCTGCCACCATGCCCAGCTAATTTTTGTATTTTTAGTAGAGATGGTGTTTCACCATGTTGGCCAGGCTGCTCACGAACTCCTGACCTTAGTTGATCCACCAGCCTCAGCCTCCCAAAGTGCTGGGATTACAGGCATGTGACACCGCACCCAGCCCATACTAGATTTATTTTAAGTCAAATTTTTCCTGTGCACTAACTAAATATAGGAATATATTAGATATCTTTAAAAGTTTATTCATGTATGGCATTCTTAAAAATACCTGGACAATACTGCTTAAAATTGTCAAAAACAAGGAAATTCTGAGAAATGGTCACAGCCAAGAGACGCCCAAGGAGATAGAAGGACTAAAGGTAATATGGTGCCTGGATGGGATTGTGGAACAGAAAAGGAACGTTAATAACTAAGAAAATCAGAATAAAGTGTGGACTTCAGTTAATAATTATGTGTCAATACTGGTTCATTAATTGTGACAAGTATACTATAGTAATGTAAGATGTTAGTAAGGGAAAATAGATATGGGGTGCTATGGTCTAAATGTGCCCCCTAAAATTCATGTATTGGAATTGTATTCTCCAATGCAGTGAGGTTGGGAGGTAGGCCCTAATGGGAGGTGTTTGGGTCATGGGGTAAAGCCCTCATGAGTAGATTAATACTGCTATAAAAAGGGCTTTCAGGAGTGGGTTTTCTCTTCTCTTCTGCCATACGAGGACCCAGAATTAGTCCCTTTTTTGGCCCTTCTGCCTTCCTTCATGTGAGGACACAGCAAGAAAGCCCTCAGCAGATGCCAACACCTTGATCTGGGACTTCTCAGCCTCCATAGCTGTGAAAGAATAAATTTCTATTCTTTATAAATTACTTAGTCTTTGGTATTCTGTTAGAGCAGCACAAAGCAGCCAAGTACATGGGTATATTGGAAATCTGGACTATTTTCACAATTTTTCTGTAAGTCTAAAGCTATTCTAATAAAATTATAAATTTATTTAAAAAATATATTAGTGTGTTCAGACTATAACAGTACCTAAAGTATTGAAATTAATGTGCTAAATAATTGAAGCTAGTTTTCTGTGAGTAGTAGGTTAGTAAGGCAAAAAATTAATGGATCATATCTATAATCATGTAATGGTTCAAAAGAACACATCAATAACAGCAGATACCCTTCAGTAAAGCGAAAGATCCATTATTAAGAGCTGAGAATACAGAAGGTACTCTATACAGGAAAGAACCATCCTTACCCCAGGCATATGTATTTCCAAAAGGAACAAATGATGGGAATACATCCCAAGAGCAGACTGCCAATTCTAGGCTCTAACAAGACCTTCTTATCTATCATTATGTCAAGTTGTTACTTTTATATTATAATATTTAATGAAGTCTATTTCAGACTATTTTGAGGTTTCTTTTCCTTTTCTGAATTTTTTTTCCTTTTCCATTTATTTTGCCATTTTTCCTGGCAGTTGTATTTTTAAAATTTCCCAATGTGTTTATCTGGTGAAGTGAAGAAGAGTCTTTGTATACTGTCTACTATGAATGAAAGCACATTGGGAAGTTCCCAGCCTGTTGACAATGTTGAGCCCTGGTTTGATGTCTAAAAAAAGTAGACCTGTTTCCTGTGTTAACCTCAGTGCAGGAGGTGGAAAAGGCCACTTCCCGATAGGTTTCCACTTTGGGCTAAACATGAAATTAAAAGAAATGAAACAGATGTAATACATTTGTCCCTCACCACTTAATTAAATCATATATTAAAATAGTTTCTTGTTAATGGATTCAAAATGTTTTAAACTAACATTAGTGTTTTCTTGTTTGAAAGCAATAGAAACATCTGTTGAAGTCATTTATTTTCTACAAATAATCATTGGCTTCCTGTAGTATTTCTAAAACTGCCTTATAAGAATTACATGGACCACTTGTCAAAATGCAGATTTCCAGACTTAAAAGCTGTCTTTTTAATTAGAGCCTTCTCATCAGTTAAGTTTTTTTGTAGTAATCCTTAACCCCAGCTACACAATAGAATCACCTGGAGAGCCACTAATGTCCCAGCCTACCCCTTTTAAACCCCAGATTTTCATTTCTTTTACTGGATGGGGCCTACACACTAGTATGTTTTAACTCTCTCTGGTTGGTACTAGGGTGTAGCCAGGGTAAAAAAAACCACTAGTCTTGTGTTTGGAACCAAAATTAATCAAAAAAACCTGTACTTTGCTCCTCAGGCTTTATTTAAAACACATTGGCTACTGAACACACCATATGTATCTCACGAGCATAAGGTTGAGCAAAAGAAGCGAGACACAAAAGAGAAGATACTAACTGCTAATAGATTCAGGATTTCGTTTGGGGATCATAGAAACCCTATAAATATCTGGAATTAGATAGTGGTGATGTTTGCACAACATAGTGAGTTTACTAAAAACCACTGACATGTACTTTTGTTTGTTTGTTTGTTTTGTTTTGTTTTTGTGACGGAGTCTCGCCCTGTTGCCCAGGCTGGAGTACAGTGGCGTGTTCTCGGCCACTGATCACCCAGATAAAAAAAACAGCAGTTTCAAGGCTTATACTCCGCCTCCCAGGTTTAAGCGATTCTCCTGCCTCAGCCTCCCAAGTAGCTAGGATCACAGGTGTGTGCCATCATGCCCAACTAACTTTTGTATTTTTAGTAGAGACAGGGTTTTACCATGTTGGCCAGGCTGGTCTCGAACTCCTGACCTCAAGTGATTTGTCCACCTCGGCCTCCCAAAGTGCTGGGATTACAGGCGTGAGCCACTGTGCCTGACTGACATGTACATTTTAAAGTAGTGAATTTTATGTTATATGAAGTATATATAATCTTAATTTTAAAATGTTATTAAAAATAGCAAGCGTGCTGTATGACCATGTTTGCAAATTTCAAAAACAAGCATGTCTTAACCAAAGTGTTAGAATTCAGTTTAGCGGTTATCTTTGGGGAAGAGGGAAGAAGTCATGAATGGCCAGAAGAACCAAGGAAGGCTCTGGGATGCTGACGGTGTTCTTATTCCTTATCCTGGGTGTTAGTTACAGGGGCAAACTTGCTTTGCGAGCATTCATTTTTGAGCTGTATACTTAGGATTTGTGCTTTGGGAAGACTCTGAGTCATCGAGAGAAGGTTAAAAAATATTCAGCCTCCTCAATTTGAGAATGCAGGAAAGACTGACTAAGATTTCTATCTTAACCTATAATCAAAGCAAGTCTCCTAAGACATGAAGATAATTTTTGACAGCAGAGGTCATTTAATATTGGAACAGTTTACCAAAGAAGGCTATGGAATCTCTGTCTTCGGAGTTCTCTGAAAAATAGCCTAGCTATAAAATCAGTTCTGTTTTGGGACAGTATCTTGTGGTAATTGGTCAGATATTATTTGAGATCTAATCCAGTCTACATTTAATTTATATCTGCTTTTCATTCTGGAAATAAAAAACAAGACAAAACAAAAACTCAGAGATCCTTGTTTCCTCCTACCAGGAAGATACTTGCCAAGAAGACTTAGGTAATGCATATATATTTTAGTTAGAGCAAGCTGTTGTAATCTAGTATGCCATTCATCAAGCTGAATTTCCCTAAACTCATTTTTTTTTCTGTCTTTTTCTTATTGCCAACATGTTTTTCTTAATTGCTGTCAATATCCTGACAGTCCTAGACTCTTCTTTCCTTCTTTCTTTACTTACTGCTTTTCCAGGCTCTATGAATTTAGTTCTTTCTCACTTTCTTTGTATGCTCTGGGGTTTTATCACTTCATTGCCTCTTTTTATATTTCTCTAGTTTCACTCCTATTTCTAAGACTTTTCATTTCCAGAAATAACTACAATATTGTGAGGCTCTAGAAAATGTTCACTTCATTTGTGGTATGTGTGTAAGCTAAGACAGTATGGTTCAACATGGTTCAACATTGAGTCCTCTGGTTCCAGGATTACATCTTTAGAATTGAGTCATTTAGCATTGCCACTGATTTCATAATCTCTCTTTTGCATGCAATCCATTTCCTTTGAAATCTTTTTGTGAATTTCCAGAGCTCCTTCTTATTCCATTACTTATCCTATTCCAAGACTATGCCTTTGTATTCTTACATCTAAGGTTTTATTTCTTTTATAAAGAAACCAAACAGCAGTTTTAAATTTGCTTTGTTCTTAATTGTTCTAATTTCTCCAAGGCTATCACCATATTATAAGTACTCATAAAATTAGCCTAATTCATAGAAAATGACTAATTTTTTTTCTTGTTCTCAATTTTTCCAATTGTTTCTTGATTGATTGACAAATCTTATGTCAGCTTTTTATTAATGATGCTATGTGTTTTCACTTAAGGAAAGTAGAATTATAGAAAAAGTGCATCTTATTTATCAGCTACTGAGTATATATGTATCCCCTTATTGAGGATCAAATCCCTGTAGAAAAATTATCTGTCCACTTCATTTGTGGTATATTTATAAGCTAAGACAGTATGGTTCAACATTTTTCTAGCTAGAATGAATTTTATAGATTTTCTCCTTGAATCGTCTCATTTTACAGATGAGGAAACTGAGACCCAGAGAAATTCACATAGTTAACTACTAATAAAGTGGTTTTTCTTTCACAATTCTTTGTCACTTTATTGTGCTTAATTTACATCTTTTTTCTAAGATATGTGTGTGTGTATATATGTATACATCTGTGTATATGTATGTGTCTATGTGTGTATGCATGTATATATACATATATATATACACATATATATACACACACACACACACGTATATATATATATATATATACAACCACACACTTTTTTTTTCTTTTCTTTTCTTTTCTTTTTTGAAAAGAAAAGAAAGCTCTTTCTTGCTCTGTTGCCCAGGCTGGAGTGCAGTGGCATGATCTCTGCTCACTGCAACCTCCACCTCCTGAGTTCAAGCCATTTTTGTGCCTCAGCCTCTGTCTGGAGTAGTTGAGATTATAAGCATGCACCACCATGATCACGCCTGGCTAATTTTTGTACTTTTAGCAAAGACAGGGTTTGACCCATGTTGGTCAGGCCAGTCTCGAACTCCTGGCCTCAAGTGACCCACCTGTCTTGGCTTCCCAAAGTGCTGGGATCACAGGCATGAGCCACCGGTGCCTGGCCTCTGAGCAATATTTTTTAAAATGTTAACAATACTTTTAACATGGGCACACTGAGCCAGTTTAGCTTTCCTCATGTTTATTTGCTTTAAAACTGTTTGGTAAATCATTATCTCCTTTTTAGTACTAGCTGTTCAAGTTAACTATTTCAGCACCGTTTAATACATTATTATATTAGCACAAATTTAAGAACTTTCTCAAGGTGGTGCACCTTTCTTTGTTGGGGGTAGTGTTTAATATATTAATTTCTTTTACCCACTCTTTACTGAATTTTCCAAATCTAACTGCTCCAAGAAAAGATCAATTTCTCCACATTATCAAGCTTGATTTCTTTTTAAAGATACACATTAGATGATGACAATAGCTGACCTATATTAAGCATTATGTTTATTGTTCCCATTTTACTGATGAGATAACTGAGGCACAGAAGTTCTCTTCATGACACGGTGGGAGGAAGCCTAGGCTTTCTTGTTCTGGATCTAATACTCTTTCTACTTTTTTTTTTTTTTTTTTTTTTTGAGACGGAGCCTCGCACTTTCACCCAGGCTGGAGTGCAGTGGCGCCATCTTGGCAAGCTCCGCCTCCTGGGTTCATGCCATTCTCCTGCCTCAGCCTCCCCAGTAGCTGGGACTACAGGCACCCGCCTCCAGACCTGGCTAATTTTTGTATTTTTGGTAGAGACGGGGTTTCACCATGTTAACCAGGATGGTCTCGATCTCCTGACTTCATGATCTTCCCACCTTGGCCTCCCAAAGTGCTGGGATTACAGGCGTGAGCCACCACGCCAAGCCCCTTTCTACTTTTTTTGCAGCAATTTGGTTAATATGATTCAATATTGCTGACAAACTTCATTTTTCAATAAACACCACTGTAAATCGTAAAAGATTTATTTTTGTAAAATTACCAAGGCTATAAATGTGGAAAGGATATTAAATTCATCTTCTCTGGCTTTAGGCTCAAACATAGTAATGACTAGTAGCGTCTGAAGTGGTGTGCACCCACTCCGCAGAGGGCACAAAAAGATACATGGGAGCACAGGGAGAAATATCAAAACCGCACTTTTAGTTAACACTGTATACATCCCATTAATAAATTCAACTTTATGTGTTGCTTAATGTGCATTCTATACTTGTATATAGTACTTGTGCATAATTTATAAATTTATAAAAGCAAAGAATTAATCTCATCCAAAGAGAGGTCTGGTCTTTGCCCTCAGGTGATCCTCAGGTGATCCTCAGAGATCCCAGGAGGTGACCTCTGAGCCCTTGGAGTGTCCTGCCCGATAAGAGTATCTTTGTTTACCTGGGGACATTGGGCCACACTGGATAGTCTAACAATGTGATGTATGGTATGGTGGGGGCTTGGGGCCATGCAATATCAGTGTGACATTTGGTGGGACTAGAGAATAAAGGCATGACCAAGCCCCATTAGACATGACCAAGCCCCACTAGAACTGCGGACATGAAGGCTTGAGTAAGCTTCCCTGTTTAGCCATACTCGTGTGTATTGTCACACATCATTCCCAGCAGAAGTTAATGCTGTCCACGACTCCAGAGGGAGAGGAAAATTGGAAACCCTGCCCATGGAACCCTCCTAGACCCTGGCCTATGCACTCCTTCCTTTGGCTAATTTTAATCTGTATTTTTCATTGTAATAAACCATAATGCGAGTATAACAACAGCTTTGAATGAGTTCTGTGAGTCCTAGTGAATTATTGAACTTGAAAGTGGTCTTGGGGACCACCTGAACTTGCAGTTGGCATCAGAAGTGTTTATGGACATGGGTTCTTTCACACTCCGTTTTGGTAGCTATGAACAGAAATGTTTGGCCTATTAGTCTAGGTCATATTAGCAAGTGATTACCTATTTTCTTCTTAAAGTTCTAGGAGGATGTAAATTTCTTTAATGATCTATGTCTTAGTCCATTTGTGTTGCAAACAAATGGAGTAAATGGGAGTAAATGTTTTTGTTTTTTGTTTGTTTGTTTTGGTTTTTTTGTTTTGTTTTGTTTTGTTTTGTTTTTTTTGAGACAGAGTCTTACTCTGTCGCCTAGGCTGGAGTGCCATGGCAAGATCTTAGCTCACTGCAACCTCTATCGCCCGGGTTCAGGTGATTCTCCTGCTTCAGCCTCCTGAGTAGCTGGAATTACAGGCATGCACCACCATGCCTGCTAATTTTTTTTTTTTTTTTTTTTGTATTTTTACTTGATTTGGCGTTTTACCATGTTGGCCAGGCTAGTCTTGAACTCCTGACCTCAAATGATCCACCCGCCTCGGCCTCCCAAAGTGCTGGGATTACAGGCATGAGCCACCATGCCTGGCTCAAGTGGGCTAAATGTTATAATATCTTAGACTGAGTAATTATAAACCATAGAAATTTATTTTCTCAGAGTTCTGGAGGCTAGAAAGTCCAAGATCAAGGTACCAACAGATTTGGTATCTGGTGACAGATTTTTACTTCCAAGATGGCACCTTGTTGCTGTGTCCTCACATACCAGAAGGGAAAGAGTGGGGAGGACGGGGAAAGGGGCCTAGCTAATATCTTCCAGCCCTTTCATAAGGTTGCTAATCCCATTCATGAGGGCTCTGTCCTCCTGACCTAATTAGCCCCTAAAGGCCCCAGCTCTTAATACTATCACATTGCCAGTTAAGTTTCAACTTACAAATTTTGGAAGGATGCATTCAGACCATAGCAACCCATTTTACAATGATGGTATAAATGTAAGGCCATTTATAGCAACTATAAATAATGGTCAACTTTCACCTGCTTTCAAAACGTACGCCCTTTTCCTATTTTATTGTCCTTGAGTGTAGTGTTCTCACCTTCAACGCGTGAAAAAAAAATGGCATAGAGGCATAATTTTTCAAAAGCCAATTACCTCGATGGCTGTGCTTGCAAGCTGTCATGCATGGTTCATGGAAGTCCAGAGACTGGTTCTTCTCTGTGACGGTAAAAGAAGATGTGAACTTATGAATAAAGGCGATAAGATACACCTGGCCTCATATCAAGCTATGAGAGATTAAAGCCAGAGGGCTAAGTAAACCTTAGCTTTCATGAGTTATCTAAGAATTCAGTGCTCTAATTTTTCCCTGATACTGGGCTTGGAAAAAAAATCCTTTAAATGACTCTTTAAAAATTATGCTGGGAGAAATGAGGCTAAAGCTTCTGGAACCATAAAGATTCCACAGAACTTTCTTCAAAAGGGATTAAACTTTTATGCTATGAATTAAATAGAAGTCTAGAAATGGCTTCAAGAGATGAGTAAGGAAGATGGGGGAAAGAAGGAACCCCAATATCACAGAAAGAATATTGGATTTAGCATTAGAAGATCTAAAGAAATCCAGTTTTCTCTACTTTAATCCACTTCTCTGCTTAAAACCTGAGGCTGCCTAGTGCTTATAGAATGAAATTCAAACCCCTGTACCTGGGGAAGGCAGTCTGGCCCTTGCCAGCCTCTCAGGGCTGCTTCCCTCAGTCTTCCTTTCTATCTTGGATGCCCAGCACCACATAGACTTGCAGTGTCCCTAATGGACCCTGACTTCCATGCCTTTGCACACACTGGACCTTCTTTCTGTCTCTACCCTTCCTCTGTTTTAAAAGTTCAACAGAGAAGTTTTAAGAGACAGATGGTGTTAGGAAAATTCATTAGCTCATTAGAGGAAAAAAAAAAGGTAAGAAGTTGAACTTGCACTATCTACCAAAATGAATTCCAGGAGAATTAAAGAACTAAATTTTTTTTAAGTCATAAGATAAAAAAGGAGGGATTTATTAACACCCTGGGGCAGTGACAGCTTTCAAAAATTATAAAGATGAAGAAAATGTTGAATGAAAAGATTAATGGATCTGGCTATATAAAACTGTGGAAATGTGGATATCTGAAAGGCCCCAAATTAAACAAACCAGAAAAATAAATTTTCAACAAATATGACAAGAAAGTGTCTTTACTGTGTAAAGAGCTTATACAAATCAATAAGGAAGTCACCTAAAACTAAATTGATAGGCCATGCGTAGTGGTTCACGCCTGTAATCCCAGCACTGTGGGAGGCCAAGGCGGGTGGATCACAAGGTCAGGAGTTCAAGACCAGCCTGGCCAATATGGTGAAACCCTGTCTCTACTAAAAACACAAAAATTAGCTGGACATGGTGGCAGGTGCCTGTAGTCACAGCTACTCATGAGGCTGAGGCAGGAGAGTCACTTGAACCGGGGAGGTAGAGGTTGCAATGAGCCAAGATCACACCACTGCACTCCAGCCTGGGCGACAGACCGAGATTCCGTCTCAAAAAAAACAAAAACAAGGCCGGGCGCGGTGGCTCAAGCCTATAATCCCAGCAGTTTGGGAGGCCGAGACGGGCGGATCATGAGGTCAGGAGATCGAGACCATCCTGGCTAACACGGTGAAACCCCGTCTCTACTAAAAAATACAAAAAAACTAGCCGGGCGAGGTGGCGGGTGCCTGTAGTCCCAGCTACTCCGGAGGCTGAGGCAGGAGAATAGCGTGAACCCGGGAGGCGGAGCTTGCAGTGAGCTGAGATCTGGCCACTGCACTCCAGCCTGGGCGACAGAGCGAGACTCCGTCTCAAAAAAAACAAAACAAAACAAACAAAAAAACTAAATTGATGCCGGGCACGGTGGCTCAAGCCTGTAATCCCAGCACTTTGGGAGGCCGAGACGGGCGGATCACGAGGTCAGAAGATCGAGACCATCCTGGCTAACCCGGTGAAACCCCGTCTCTACTAAAAAAATACAAAAAACTAGCCGGGCGAGGCGGCGGGCGCCTGTAGTCCCAGCTACTAGGGAGGCTGAGGCAAAGAGAATGGCGTAAAGGCTGGGAGGCGGAGCTTGCAGTGAGCTGAGATCCGGCCACTGTACTCCAGCCTGGGCGGCAGAGCGAGACTTCGTCTCAAAAAAAAAAAAAAAAAAAAA